>NC_138863.1:57387750-57560250 GCF_965194805.1 Balaenoptera borealis | reverse complement strand
ATCATCAACTGGTTTAGTCAGGTTAGTCACTCATCAATCAGTACACATTTATTGAGCATTTATATATGCCAGACTGTGTTAGGAAATAAGGACATAAGATGGATAAATGAATGAGATATTATCCCTACCTTCAGGGCCCTTACATTCTAGCAGGAAACAGACACATTAATAATTACAATATACTGTCTCTACAGAGTATAAATCAAGTGCGAGAAAAGCATGATAGAGGAGTGGGTTCGTTCTATCCTAGGCTTCGGGGAAGGGAGAATCAGAGAAAGCTTCACAGAGGAGTTGAAATTAACTTGGACCTTAGAAATAAGGAGTGCTCAAGCATCAAACCAAGAAGGAGAAGATCAGGAAGAGGGATGAGCTGGAGCAGAGGCTAGAGGCATGCAAGACCCAGCGGGTTCAAGGATAGCCTGGTGTTTGGGGTGACTGAAGCTTAAGTAGGGATTGGGAAGCACTTTACATGCCTGTGCCATGTTTGTGATTTGGCCTTTATCCTGTGCATGGTGAGGAGGCACTGGACAATCTTAAGCAGAGAAATGACATAATTAGAATTAAAATTTTTAAAGATAACTGATAGTGATACAGGGAATGAATAGTTGGAAATAAAATGCTATGGGATCAGATGTCGTTTATGACCATCTCAGTTCCGGGAATACAAAATTTGGAGTTATCAGAATATGGGTATATGCTATAGCTAAAACCATGGGGATGATTGAGTTCACCAGTAAAAAAGTATAAAGAAGCAAGAAAAGGGCCAACAGCAGTGTCAACCACTAATGGTGGGCGGGGCAGAGGAAGGCCGGCCATTGAAGGGGACTGAGAAAGGAGGCCAGAACTAGCAGTGATCTTGAATAAGGTAAGTGAATTTGCCAAAGGACCAGTTGGGGGTGGAGTACCTAGTGTCAACAGTGCCTAGTGGAGTAGGGCAGTAGAGAAAGGCCATTGAGCTGGACATTAGCTGAACATCTGTGACTTTTGAAAGGGTAGTTGCAGTAAATGCTGGAGATAGAAGCCAGACTCTGGAGTTAAAGTGGAGGCATCAGGAATAGACTTTTCTTTTTCAGATACTTGGCTGGGAAGAGGAAGGAATGAGGTAAGTGTAAGAGAGGCGGGATGCAGGAAAGATTCTTTGGGGATGTCAAAAGCCTGAGTCTCTGGGCTAATAGGAAACTGCTAGTGAAGAAGAGATGCTGGAGGGGAAGAGAGAGTGAGGAGGGAATTGGAAAGAGAAAAACAGATGATACGAAGTCTTCAGATGGAGGCTGGGAGATGTAATCAGATGAAAGGATCAGCTCTGGAAATCCATCAGGTCACCGGGAAAAAAGACCAGTCTAGCAAGTTACTTGACACAGCATGCCTGCATTTTAAAATGTTTCAGCCTGTTCTGTTGGACTTTTGAAGACAAAGCCATGGTGACCTATTTAGAAGCCAGCCAATAGAAATAGTGGCTTAAGATACTGTGTTTTGTTTTTTTAAGTAAATCATCCTGGAAAATTTCAGCAGTGCTTAGGAAAAATCTTCCCCCCTTCTTTTTTTTTTTCCCCTAACAGTTTTGATGTAACCATTGAAGTATTAAAAGCACATTGTTTTTTTTTTGTTTTTTTTTAAATTTTTATTTTTGTTAACATCTTTATTGGAGTATAATTGCTTTACAATGGTGTGTTAGTTTCTGCTTTATAACAAAGTGAATCAGTTATACATATACATATGTTCCCATATCTCTTGCATCTCCCTCCCTCCCACCCTCCCTATCCCACCCCTCTAGGTGGTCACAAAGCACAGAGCTGATCTCCCTGTGCTATGCGGTTGCTTCCCATTAGCTATCTATTTTATGTTTGGTAGTGTGTATATGTCCATGCCACTCTCTCACTTTGTCACATCTTACCCTTCCTCCTCCCCATATCCTCAAGTCCATTCTCTAGTAGGTCTGTGTCTTTATTCCCGTCTTGCCACTAGGTTCTTCATGACCTTTTTTTTTTCCCCCTTAGATTCCATATATATGTGTTAGCATACTGTATTTGTTTTTCTCTTTCTGACTTACTTCACTCTGTATGACAGACTCTAACTCCATCCACCTCACTACAAATACCTCCATTTTGTTTCTTTTTATGGCGGAGTAATATTCCATTGTATATATGTGCCACATCTTCTTTATCCATTCATCCGATGATGGACATTTAGGTTGCTTCCATGTCCTGGCTATTGTAAATAGAGCTGCAATGAACATTTTGGTACATGACTCTTTCTGAATTATGGTTTTCTCAGGGTATATGCCCAGTAGTGGGATTGCTGGGTTGTATGGTAGTTCTATTTTTAGTTTTTTAAGGAACCTCCATACTGTTCTCCATAGTGGCTGTATCAATTTACATTCCCAGCAACAGTGCAAGAGGGTTCCCTTTTCTCCACACCCTCTCCAGCATTTATTGTTTCTAGAATTTTTGATGATGGCCATTCTGACCGGTGTGAGATGGTACCTCATTGTAGTTTTGATTTGCATTTCTCTAGTGATTAATGATGCTGAGCATTCTTTCATGTGTTTGTTGGCAATCTGTATATCTTCTTTGGAGGAATGTCTACTTAGGTCCTCTGCCCATTTTTGGATTGGGTTGTTTGTTTTTTTGTTATTGAGCTGCATGAGCTGCTTGTAAATCTTGGAGATTAATCCTTTGTCAGTTGCTTCATTTGCAAATATTTTCTCCCATTCTGAGGGTTGTCTTTTGGTCTTGTTTATGGTTTCCTTTGCTGTGCAAAAGCTTTTAAGTTTCATTAGGTCCCATTTGTTTATTTTTGTTTTTATTTCCATTTCTCTAGGAGCTGGTTCAGAAAGGATCTTGCTGTGATTTATGTCATACAGTGTTCTGCCTATGTTTTCCTCTAAGAGTTTGATGGTGTCTGGCCTTACATTTAGGTCTTTAATCCATTTTGAGTTTATCTTTGTGTATGGTGTTAGGGAGTGTTCTAATTTCATACTTTTACATGTACCTGTCCAGTTTTCCCAGCACCACTTATTGAAGAGACTGTCTTTTCTCCACTGTATATGCTTGCCTCCTTTATCAAAGATAAGGTGACCATATGTGCGTGGGTTTATCTCTGGGCTTTCTATCCTGTTCCATTGATCTATGTTTCTGTTTTTGTGCCAGTACCATACTGTCTTGATTACTGTAGCTTTGTAGTATAGCCTGAAGTCAGGGAGCCTGATTCCTCCAGCTCCATTTTTCATTCTCAAGATTGCTTTGGCTATTCGGGGTCTTTTGTGTTTCCATACAAATTGAATACCTAAATAAAATATCCCATGAATGAATACTTGCTATTTGTGGGGTGGAAAAGTAAAGGCTTGCCAACAATGAAACAGAAAGGACATTGGGGCTCCCAGACACACACTCCCAGATCTCATGCCTTTGGATCCTAACCAACACAGGTATTATGTCCTCTGTGTTTATGGACAAGGGACTCAAGCTGGAACTAGAAACTATTCCAAGTTGTTCCCATCTCCATCTAATATGGCACCTCCTCTTGGAAAAAAATGATGACCTGAACCATAAAAAGTGCAGACAAGCACTTTTATACAACTTGATATTGTGAATACTTCTGTCCATAATTATTCACAATGCAGGGCACCTAGGACATCGGCTATCCTCAGTCATAATTCACAGTTCCAAAATAGGCATCTGGTATGATACTAAATGAAGTAAGTCAGAGAAAGACAAATATCATATGATATCGCTTATATGCGGAATCTAAAAAAATGATACAAATGAACTTATTTACAAAACAGAAACAGACTTGCAAACTTAGAGAATGAATTTATGGTTACCGGGGGGAAGGATGGGGAGAGGGATAGATTGGGAGTTTGGGATTGACAGGTATGCACTGCTATATTTAAAATAGATAACCAACAAGGACCTACTGTATAGCACAGGGAACTCTGCTCAATATTCTGTAATAACCTAAATGGGAAAAGAATTTGAAAAAGAATTAAAAAATAAAAAACGAAAACAAAAACAAAACAGGCAGCTGGTCTTTTTCCATAAACTGTTTGCTGCTTTTTAATCTTATCACTGACACCTACTAGGAAATAGCATAAATCCCACATATTTCTTCTTCCGGTTTGCAAATTTTCTTTTGGCTTCTTAAGATTATTTGGCTTCTCTATGGTTAACAGTTTGAGTTTAATTAAAATCTAATGGAATCAGGAATCAGAATTCCCAATTTATCTTATAATGGAATAAATACTTTAATAGGCTCAGTTTTTACCAAGAATGTGATAACAACTTTTAAAATTAAGTATAAGAATTTAGGAAATAAAAGGACTCTTTCCTGGCTATAAGGCACAAAGCTATGTTTAAAAATATATTAAGCTGATACTTGAAAAGCCAGGGCTGACTACATATAGTCTACCCATAAGCAAAGAGGTACATTTATTTGACTACACAGTTTCCTTATGCAACTATAAGAACAAAATCTCTATGTCTTGTTTATTTTTAGGTAAACCAACATGTATGATACACAACAGTGCTACGTGACTGGGGAAAGTGTGTTAAGAGATTGCAGAAACCTGGCTGCCTGACTCCAAATACAGCATTTGAACTGCGATTTGAAGGGTTGGTAGGATTTCAATAAGACAAGAATTGAAGGAAGAAATGCCAGGTAGAATGGCAGAGGCAACACCAACAACAGAAAATTGAAATGTGCATGTTTTTAGTAATCCCACCAAAAAGTGATCTTCTCTCATCTGCTAAACTCTAAAATAATGGAAAGGAAACAGTCCATACTCTCAAAGTTCTCATGGGACACGGGAAGGGCAGCATCAGCAACCCCACAATAGTGTCTCCGTGTTTTCTGCCTTTAGGACACTGAGCAACCAGAGGAGAGAAGCTGGAGCTTTAGCTCAGTTAGAGGTTTGCATGTTGAGAGAGTAGGAAAAGGGCCACCCCAGCAGAAGGAGCATGCAAAGACACACAGACATTCTTCCTATAGTTTCTTTTTCTAATTATGTAAATATGAGAAGAAGAAGAATAACATCTAACTCTTTACACTCAACTATTTGTCAGGTACAGGTATTGAAACCTCATTGAATCTTTAGATATCCTTCGGATGAAGGTACTATCTCCATTTAACAGATGAGGAAATTGAGATACAGGGAGTTAAGTAACTTGCCCAAGGTCACAGAGCCAGAAGGGAGGATTTCAACGCAGGGTGTCTGGCTCCAGAGCCCACATCCTCAACGGCAGTGTCACCACAGATAGCCCATGTGGTACGGTCAAGGAAATGTGGGAGATTTACTCTTACCAATTCTATAGTCGGAACAGCTATATTTTTCGAGCCCTAAAAGTTATCCGGCAGGCAGCCAGTTTCAAACATGCATTGAGCCCTCAGAACATTCTACTTGAGACACTACCACCTGTGTCCCTGGGGCTCTTATAGTTTAGGCTGGAAATTGTGATGGACTGCTATCATGTTTTCTGCTCCAAACCTCCCTTGTCTTGAGAACTTGTCTCCCCACCCCCTTTCTTTTCAACCATGTGATCCCAGCGGGGACTGCCATGATCTTACATGAGATGTTTGGCCACCACTGATGGATCTAGAGGTGTGCCTATCTGGTCTTGACTGAACTAAAACTGAGAAGTGGGAGTTGGCGAATCTAGTGGCCGGAGCTGTGAGATACAAGACTTGGCATCATCGGCCATGTGTTCTCAGCCACGTGGTCTACAGCGGTTGAGGGCAAAACCAACAGGCAGAAAGAAACACAGCTGAGAGTTGGAGAGAGCAGGAATTCTGAGGGCATTTGAATGTCCAGATCCTATTTTCCCTAAGGTCTAGCCACATATCCCCCCGACCTGAATTTAGGTCAAATAAGATAAACCTGTAGCCTTCCAAAACATTCACCTCTTTCTTAAACCAGCTGGAATTCTGCCACTTGCAATCAAAAAGGTCCTGAATAACACAAGCATAAAGAATTAATTTCCATAAAAATACTCAGAAACTCTTTATAAACAACCTGCAAGCAAGGGCTGCTGTATCACTATGTAAAATATCATTGACATATACATAGTGGAAAAAGTTTGACCAAGGCACACTTTCTTAAAGGTAGAGATTGGCAACAGATAACTTAGTTCATGTTGTCAAGTGATTCAGCTTCACCCACACTTATTGAGACCATCCCTCTTCTCTGACACCAGAAATTTTAGGGCTAGGGGATCCTATGTGCTTTAAAACATGGCACCTCCCAACAGTTTCCTGAGTACACAAAGATTCTGAAAGAGATGCATTTCTAAGTCAAATGGTACACAAGTTATGACTCCACAGCAAAGCAACTGATTTTTAAATAAATATACCAGAGTCTAAAGCCCAAATGTGTGCTTTTTCATTTAAAGCCATCAACCTAGGACCACACACTTGGTCTCTGAGGCTGCCATGTCTCAAAGCAGCATTGGAACTCCATTTGGGGGATGGTCTTCACAGCTTACCACCTATGCTCTAAATATTCTTTTTTTTTTTTTAACTTATTTATTTATTTATTGGGGGATGGCCTTCACAGCTTACCACCTATGCTCTAAATATTCTTTTTTTTTTTTTTACTTACTTACTTATGTATTTATTTTTGGCTGTGTTGGGTCTTCGTTGCTGCATGCGGGCTTTCTCTACTTGCGGCGAGCAGGGGCTACTCTTTGTTGTGGTGTGCAGGCTTCTCATTGCAGTGGCTTCTCTTGTTGCAGAGCACGGGCTCTAGGGCGCGCGAGCTTCAGTAGTTGAGGCGCACGGCTTAGTTGCTCCACGGCATGTGGGATCTACCCGGACCAGGGATCGAACCCGTGTCTCCTACATTGGCAGGCGGATTCTTAACCACTGTGCCACCAGGGAAGCCCCTCTAAATATTCTTAATGGTACCAAATATTTATCACTGGAGGCAGGTCTAGACTTTTGGAATGAGCCAAAATATTTGGAGCCAAGGTTATTGATTAAGGTGAGTAATCCAGCTTAGAAAACTACTTGGCATCAGAAATAACACTTGAATATAGATATGGAGATAGATTTTTTCATTCATTATTGACAAACTGCTTCTGACAAGTGATTTTGCTCAGTTATATACTGTTATAATTTTATAATATAGTTTAACTGCAAAGTAAAGTTTTAAAATCTTACTTTTATGGTTTATCTAATCAGATTCATAAATGAGAAGGAAAAATCTCCTCTCCCTAAGCCCAAGATCTGACAACAAGAGATGTGCCACCAAAAGTGTTTGGATGTATTATGCAAACTTGTTTTAAAAAAAAGATTACTTTGGATTTTACAGAATCTTCCATTCCAACCTCAACAATACTGAATTATCTGGACTATCATCAAGCCCAAGGGGGACATTTATTACCTTGGGGGATGAGAAGGGACAATTCTTCACTCTAAATTCTTCCCTCTAAATGTGATAATTTTCTCTTTGAAAAATATAGCAGTTAAAATATTTTTTTCATTTTTTGCCTTTTAAAAAGTTTCCTTCCTCTATAAGTTATTCTTTTGCCTACACTATGAGGCCACTGAGTCTACTGAGGACTCCCCTAATGGTCCAGGAGACAAAGATCCTGGAGGATTGTCTTCATACTTCCAAAATCTTCTTTTTTTATATATTCTCTGTGTTATAGATCACAAGGGTTACAAAGCAATCTCTCACATTTCCCAGAAAATAAATACATCTGATTTGGAAATTCTTACATCAGCAAGATTGTGTATTATTTGTACCAGTTATTTCTTAAACAAATAAATAAAACCCCAGAAAATCTTTTTAAAACATCATTTCAAACAATACAAATAGAAATGTGACATGCATGGCATGGCTGTCCATTTTACTTGCACTGTTTTACTGTTTCATATTCTGAGCAAACAGAGAGGCTATTTTCCCCCAAGGGTTCAGGAGGGCATACGATTTCATTTCTTCAGAAAATTGTTTCTCAAGATTTCAATCTTCTTCGCTGGAGATGACAAAATATAATATCAGAAACACTTAGGCTTTTTATCTACTGTATTTTCAAAGAATAAATAAAAGCTCAGTATACGTTTAATTCAGGTAGATTCAAACTTAGGAATAAATCACATACATATTGCAAAATAGCTTTATAATGTAAGAACATTTTAATTTTAAAATGTTTAAGAGAAGATCAATAGAAAAACTAAGCCCTTTAAAAATATTTTGCATTGTCACTCTTATTTTACTCAGCTAGCATTCTATTTTCTAAATCTTGGGGTTAATGAGACAAGAAATAAAAAATTAAATTGGATTTTTAGAAAAAGGGATTCAAATGGGCAGCATTCAGCTAAAGCTTCTTTTTCATTTTTCTTTTTCTAATAGTGGTGAGCACTATTTTGGTTTTCAACCTCATTATACTTCTATTCATAGAGCATGGTATAAAAACTTTAAGCCTCAAATGTTTTAAATAAAACAAATCATGCATCATTGAAAAGAAGACCATAATGGGTTTTTTTTTGTAGCTTGCCTAGTGCAGTTTCCAACTGGTCTCACAGCATTAGCTAAAGAATTCCCATTAGTATTAATATGCTCTTAAGTTCTAACTGTCCTATCATTTAAGCAATAATTTGAGGATCAATTCAATTTCATGGGAATTTCACTATTCCAGGCCAGCCCTGTGGCTTTGTGCGCAGAGAAATTTAGTTGTTGCGACACTGAAGTTTTCACAGTCTTTTGTGGAATAATTGAACACATACACACCCACCACACACATGCCATTAAACTAACATCTTGGATGAAACCAGTTATCAAATAAAGGTGGCTTCTGTGGTATGGATGCCCACCAGCTCCACACCTTTCTTCTCTTGGATCCTAGCTTGTCTGCAGACACCATAGCGAATAGGTCATCCAGGAAAATATCAGGGTTGGTCCCTGAAGAGATTTAAGAGACACTTAAGGAATACTTGAGTCCCTATTCTGTCCGGTTGCTGTCTTGGCTTAAGGCATTGCCTCTAGAAGGTCTCTGATAAGACAACAATTTCTGATCTGGGAGAGTTAACAGGAACTCATTAGCAGGGTTCCCTACATGTAGTAAGAATATATGCTCATTGAATTGAAAGAGCACCCATGAGATCACGTCCATGTAATCTGCCCAATCGGTAATGAGCAAAAGCATCACAGGACAGAGCAAGTCCTGAGTGCTGTGTGGGGGGCAGAGGAGAGAGCAGAAAATAAAAATCCCACCTGAAAATACAGAATTCTTACGTAACTGAAAAAGGCTTAGAAAGAAGCTTCATTGTATACTGAACAAACTATATTCTTGACACAAAAATTATTTTTACTGGTTGTGGGAAAGTTCAGAGAAGTCACCACTATAAGCTTAGGCAGCATTTTATATCTCATTCACTGGAAGTAGAAGAGGCTGAGGAATAAGAACATTGCACCAAGACTGATAGGTTGTGAGACTTCTGAACTTTGACACTAATAAACCCACAAAAACTTCAGCAAGTCTCCTGGCTGATCTTGGAACTTCCTCCTGTTACATTCTTTATAGATAATCCTGCTCCACCCTTAGTTTAGCTTCCTAGGACAAACCCTGGGCATGATCAGTTATAACAGCCATGCAACATGCATTAAGAAAATGAAATACAGGCTCTTCTACTATAAGATATATATGTGTTTCAGGGCTTCCCTGGTGGCGCAGTGGTTGAGAATCTGCCTGCCAATGCAGGGGACACGGGTTCGAGCCCTGGTCTGGGAAGATCCCACATGCCGCGGAAAAACTGGGCCCGTGAGCCACAGCTACTGAGCCTGCGCGTCTGGAGCCTGTGCTCCGCAACGGGAGAGGCCGCGACAGTGAGAGGCCCGCGCACCGCGATGAAGAGTGGCCCCCACTCACCGCAACTGGAGAAAGCCCTCGCACAGAAACGAAGACCCAACACAGACAAAAATAAATTAATTAATTAATTAAAAAAAAAAAAGATATATATGTGTTTCAAATGATACTTGCATTCTGCAAAATCACAGGATTTATAGGAGAAAAAAAGTAGCAAACCACTCAAAACTTAAGCAACTTTATAATGAAAACACCAACACAGAGAATAATAAACCTAATCAAAATATTTTCAGTTTTTTTAAAAAAGTCGTTAACTTCCTAGTTTAAAAGACTACTGCAAAAGTTTAAAATTATATTCTCCATAACGATTTCTTCTCTGCCTTGTTATTTTTCAGAAACAGTGAATGAACAATGAAGACTAAAACACTGTTATGTAAATAAAGGATGTATTGTATTTAAATAAAATGTAACAAATACTGATTTTTAGAAATATCTTTTTTGTGGTTATAAATATTCATGCTCATTATTAGAAGGTATCCTAGAGAAAATGAAAATGACATACAACTCTGTTGCCGCAATGTATCTGTTGAAATAATTATTCATAACTTTTCTTAGTTTTTCAAGTGACCAATGGCTATTTTGTTTAAAAAAGTAAAAGGAACAATTTAACTATCAATAAATTAAATAATGAGATAATTTATAATGTATGCCTACAAAAAAACTTTCACAGTCATTAAGTATAGATGAGACTGTTCTGCAAGTATTGATGTGAATAATGTTCCATATGATACATTAAGTGGGGTAATGTTCAAATTATTGCAAAATATGATTTTATATTATATTTGGTAGAAAAATATCTGTTGTTATCTGTGTGCTTACAGTATAATAATATGTGTCTAACCTGGTAATTTAAGATTGCAATATAATAATATTTGACTAACTTAGTAAATTTTTATTTTACGTATGCAGTTTTCCATTTTTGTGTTGCTGTTTTTAATGAACATTTTTTTTATCATTGAAAGGATGAAATTTATGTGCATTAAAGTGTAAGAGCTAATTCCTGTTACAGAAACATACTACAGACTCCCCTGGAAAAGTTGTCATCCAAGTGTTGACATGGTATTTTCTGAGAACATAGACGACATCTGAGAATCCTGTGCATTACTTCTTTAACCATCTAAAGGCAGAAGCCTGAACCAAATAACCTCCAAGCCCCATCTAGCTCTTCCATTTTAGGAATATTCAATTTTGGAGGCTCAAGAGCAATTTAATTTTTTTAATGATATATAAATGACAATAACAGTAGATGAAATAGATGTAGATGACAATAAATGTAGATACTAATTGGTAGGAGAGCATTGCCCAATACCCTACGTGGAAGAGGAATTTTTCATAGCATAATGATTTTGAAATTCCAACATAACAAGGGAACTTAGTCAAACGAGAGGACAGTTAATCAAGTCAGCCATCAGGGGTACTCATGCTTTGGGGAAACAAGTGTCCAAGGTCTATCAGGGTTTTAGATCCAGGAAGGACAACTTTGTTTATAGCCCTTTGAAGACACACTCATGGAAATCAAAATTTCCACTCTTTGAGATTATTCAACTAATGCATGACCAACAGGCTATACTCTAATCTGTTGCTTTTCACCAAAAGGATTTATCCAGGCCTCTTTTCTGTAGGCTCTTCTCGAAGCTAAGCAGCTCACCCTTTTAATCTGCTTATTCAGCACAAAATATGAAACACAAAATAAAAGCAGTGGTTGACTTTCCATAACTGCCTTTTGTTTTACCTTGTTGGCCCCCTTTTGCCCTATTTGAATAGTAGTGTATCTCCTTCACATTCCAGTCTTAATGAGGTTATTTACCTTGCATACCCAATGAGATTATACCTTATATAATAAATTCTCTTCTCTGAGATATATCTGAGAGGGCAGCCTATTTAACTATTAAAAGGATTAACCTTTTAACTGAGAATGATCTTAAGGCTGGACACAATTTTCATGCTGAGCTTTCAATTACTTAAAGATGTCACCACTGCATACAGAGGTGTTTACATTTACATATACTAGTAGATCACCCTTAAAAATAGCCACTCGTGGGCTTCCCTGGTGGTGCAGTGGTTGAGAATCTGCCTGCCAATGCAGGGGACATGGGTTCGAGCCCTGGTCTGGGAAGATCCCACATGCCGCGGAGCAACTAAGCCCGTGAGCCACAACTACTGAGCCTGCGCGTCTGGAGCCTGTGCTCCGCAACAGGAGAGGCCGCGATAGTGAGAGGCCCGCGCACCGCGATGAAGAGTGGCCCCCGCTTGCCACAACTAGAGAAAGCCCTCGCACAGAAACGAAGACCCAACACAGCCAAAAATAAATAAATAAATTAATTAATTAATTTAAAAAAAAAGTGGGATTAATCATTAGAAGAAGGGTCAAACAAATCAAATATTAAAAAAAAAAAAAAAAAAGAATTTTCACAAATCTATTTTCCTCCAAAATCCAGTTGACTTTTGCATTATGGCACATCTCACTCTCAGATCCTCATAAACATTATAACTTAATCTGCTTGATTAAATGTTGTACTGACCTAAAAAGGAACTGTTTATAGTAATGTCCAAGGCACTGGGAGAGCAGCTCTCTTAAGTCAAAACAATTTGGTCTCTATTCTTAGGAAAGGAATCATTGAAAGGAGAACCTCCCCTTGGACATAAACTACCTTGTCCATCTCCCCTGCAAAAGTCCCAGAAAAATCTAGTCTATTTACTAACGTTCTGGGGCTCATGGATTATTTCTGGAGAACTCAAATATTTATTGATAACCTACCAACTGCTGTGTACTGGGAGTACAGCAGGGAATTAAACTTTCAGAAATTTCTGGCAACATGGATTACTTTCTACAGGGGGAAAGGGTGCAATAAACAAAGATGCAAAATATACACACATTAGATGGTGATAATATTGCTATTGAATATTTGTGATAATAGAGAAGTTTTAGACAATTTTAACAGAGGAAAAAAGCAGGAAAGGGAATGGAGGGATATTATAAGGAAGGTGTTGTCAGGTTAGGTAAGGCAAGTTGATATTTGAGTAAAGACCTGGGGATGGGGGATCCAGCTAAGCAAAAATGTTTAAAGCAGAGGGACAATTAAGAGAAAAGGCTCTGAGGCAGGAGTATGGCTGGCATGTTAGAGGAAAGCCAAGGAGGCCAGTGAGGGCAAAGAGAGATGGGATAATAAGAACAGGAACATCAAGCAGGGGGTGAGGGTGGATAGTGTAGGACTTTATAAGCCATTGCAATGTCTTGGGCTTTTACTCTAAATAATATGGCGAACTGTGAATCTAAACTATGGACTTAAATGTCTGTCAACAGATGAATGGATAAAGAAGATGTGATATATACACAATGGAATATTATCCAAGCATAAAAAGGAAGAAATCCTGCCCTTTACAACAACATGAATGGACTCTGAGGGCATTGCGCTAAGTGAAATAAGCCAGAGAAAGACAAATACTGTATGATATCACTTGTATGTGGAGTCTTAAAAAGATGAACTCAGAGGAATAGAGAGTAGAGTGGTTGTTACCAGGGATTGGGGGGTGGTGGGAGAAATGGGGAGATACTGGTCAAAGGTTACAAACTTCCAGTTATAAGATTAACAATTTGGGGGATCTAATACACAGCATGGTGGTTGTAGCTAATAATCCTGTACCATATACTAGAACATTGCTAAGAGAGTAGATCTTAACTTTCTCACCACAAAGAGAAATTGTAACCATGTGATAGGATGAAGGGGTAGCCAATACTACGGTGGTAACCATTTTACAATTTATAATTATATAAAATCAACACGTTGTACATCTTAAACTTACACAATGTTATGTGTCAATTATATCTCAATTAACCTGGAAAAAACCCCAACAACAACAAGAAGAACAAAAAAAGATGAGAAACTATGGGAAGGTTTTTGAGTAGAGGAGTCATCAGACCCTATGAACAGGCTTACTTTGGCTGCTGCTGGGAACGGATTGTGAAGCAAGTGGATGAGTGCCTGTTACAATAACCCAGAGGAGAGATGAGAGGGGCTGGGGTCTGAAAGAAGAACAGACACAGAGTTCAGGTCTGAACAGCATGGAGTGAGATTAGAGACTGCTCACAGACACAGCCAACATCTAGGTTACAAATGAATTTATTTTATAAATTCTAATTCATAAAATGTATGTACTGTGAAATCAATCCATCAGTGAGAACACAACTTAGTGGCCTCCAGTGTTAAAATTTGTAATAAAATACATTGTGTGTACATTCTTTAAAGTCACTACACATCTGCATTAGAAGTTGAGTCAAATGTTCGAGGAATGACAGAGGGACCTGTGTAGTCTAGGGGATCTGTGGAGCACAGCATGAAAACTAGAACTCCCTAGGCTGCTAGGAAAGATGCCATATCCCGTGAAAACTGACGGAGGTGGCCTCAGAACACTCTCGGGAGGCATCAGGAGAGGCGGGGGCTGTTGAAGTGACTGGAAGCAATAGGACATCCCACTTCCTCATCACTTTTCTGGGAGGGCCTAGTCTCACAGCCCTGAACTACTTCCTTACTTGCCTTCCCAAACATCTGGCGATAATGTTTGACAGCAACATGTGTTAGACGTTTGTGTAGAACGCATGTTCTTTGTGAATAGAACCATCACAATGCATGAATTACACATAAGAATCAGGAGTCATGAAAACTACATGCAAAAGCCATAAAGGACTAGGAGAAAGGTTGATACCAATCTCAAATTCAATAGAAGGACATGCAAAGTACTGGGGAAGCAGGTGCTGGGTGAGCACAGGATGATCGCAGAGGAAGGATAGGAGAGGAAGGAAGGGGAGAGGGGCCAGACAAGGCAGCTGACTAGTGTGAGGACCTTTGTTGGGCCAGTGCCTGTAACCAAAGGTTAAGTGGAGAAAGGCAGCTGGTCATCAATGCCTAGACCTCTAGGTAAAGCCCAAGGGCATGGGAGCTGTGGACAGCAGCAGTCCGTAGCCTTCCCTCCCTGGCTTCAGATGAAGACCTAGACGCACAAGGAAATCCAAAATCAAGGTTTCTTCATTTCATTCAAAAATCTTAAACTTCAGAGAAGATAAGCATCTATATCAGGGGCACAGTGTCCTGCTAGAAACAATTCCAATTCAACAAACATGCATGGAAAACGTACTGTTTGCCAAGAACTGTTCTAAGTGGAGAGTTGAAGGAACCTAAGAGACAATTAGTCCCTCAGTGAAAGTGCAATCCAGGAAGAAATCTGCATCCTTTGTATAAATCAAACCAGCATTTGGCATGTACTCAGAAAAACATTTCAATAGACAAGAAATATTAGATATTTTTCAGTACTTTCAGTAAAAATCTCATTGGAAAGACAAATTTTTTAATGGCACAGAATCAAAGAATTTAGATGTTGGTTTTAGAAATTCACTTAGTACCAAGAATAGAAAGGTAATTTATGTACTGAGCAACTTATAATCACCTTTTCTGCTGTTGTCACAAATCAAGTCAACTCTGTATGGTAGCACAGAAGAGACACAGCTAACAGTGAAAGCGGAAAGAATGCGCACTGCTCCTTACTAAGTGGAGGAGGAGCCAGCAAGCAGTACCATATTCTTTTTTAGCTTCTAAAATAATAGTAACATCTCGAGTACTGTTTCACAAAATCTGGGCAACCCAAGGAGTGAGTGTCTTACCAAAGGGACTCTTCAAGATTTCCTTCAGAATATTACTATGGAACATTTTTACAGGATATTTTAATCACTTACAAGTATATAAAGACAAGACAGTATTGCTGGTAAAAAGTCAGCTTGAACAAATGGATAAGACTGGAGGTGGTGTGATACAGTGAAACATTTATGGATCAACCTAGGTTCAAATACTGCCTTTCCCACTTACCAGCTGTGTGACCTTACATGCGTGACTGAATTTCCTGGAACTTCAGTTTCCTTATCTAAAGAACGGAGATAAATAATTTTCTGTTTCAAAGAATTCTTCTAAGGATCAAATGACACTGTGTATATGTCTTACAGCAGGTTGGGTATATATTAAGTATTTAGTCAACTATGGTTTCCCCAGTAGGAAACCAGCACATCAGGGGGGCCTCCAGGTACACTAGCCTACATAAATAGACACTTAAAATAACTACCATAAAGTAAGTATTTCTACAAAATCTTAAATGTATTCTAAATTTACCTAATTTTGTAAATCATGAAATTCATTCTCATCTCTATCACAAATTGCCACAAATTCTCAATTTGGGAAGCTTGAGTCAGATTTTGCTATGATTGCTATCATATGATAATTATTCCAGAGCAATCTGCACTAAGCTACATTACTGCATACTGTACTGTGATTATTTCTAAATGTTTATCAGAACGCAGATTTAGGAAATTATTTAACCATCCATAGGAAGCAGTCTTGACAACTTGTGAGATTTCCAAAGAAATATATTAAGGGAAGATCAAAGATTATGGTGCCATATTGCATAAAATGAAGCAACTGCTTATTAGAAGACAAAAACCTTTGATTCATTCCTCTTAATCAAAGGAATTAATGAGCTATGTATGCCTATGTGCAAAGAAAGGAAGGTGGAGAAAGTATGTAAATGCACAGGGGCTTTCATAAAAATCTACAGGCTGAGAGTACGTTATTTAAGCTGCTGGAAGAAAAAAATTATCTGAGTTTCTCAGATTCCTTCCTAATTTTTAAGTCCATGTTTTTCATAAAGCATTCATTTCTATTCTTTATTCCAAAGTAACAGAGGTCTCTATTTTTTTTCATTTATTCATTCATTCATTCATTCATTTATGGCTGCACTGGGTCTTCGTTGCTGCCCACAGGCTTTCTCTAGTTGCAGCGAGCAGGGGCTACTCTTCGTTGTGGTGCGCAGGCTTCTCACTGCAGTGGCTTCTCTTGCTGCGGAGCACAGGCTCTAGGTGCACGAGCTTCAGTAGTTGTGGCTCGCAGGATCTCAAGCGTAGCCTCAGTAGTTGTGGCGCATGGGCTTAGTTGTTCAGCGGCATGTGGGATCTTCCTGGACCAGGGCTTGAACCTGTGTCCCCTGAGTTGGCAGGCAGATTCTTAACCACTGCACCACCAGGGGAGTCCTTCTATATTTTTACTGCCCAGATAAACTCATTTTTTTCTCTGCCTTTTGAAGTTGAACTCTTTTTCAAGACTTTGCATATATGAAAATGTTCTGAATTTGGAAATAACTGAACTATTAATTTGAATTTAGAAATCTTTCTGTAACACAGTGATTTGTTGTAGCTCATTATTCTAGATTTTTAATTTTTTACTTTAAAAATTAGACTTGCTAAAAAGTAATGCACATTCTTGATATTCAAAGTACAGGGGGAAAAGGTGAAAAAACAAAGTAACACGTATACTACAACCCAACTATAATTAGTTAAGATTTCTTATATTTTTATAACATTTGTTATAATATTTTTATAAACCCTTCTTTTTCATATATCTATATATTTGTAGATAGATCTATATTTATGTATTTATATAGATATAGATTTATCTCCACATCCTTGTATATGAGACCAGACTAAATATACCATGTAACCTCATATCCACTTTTCTGTTAATATTAAATCTTCAGCATTTTCTCACATTATTAAAAATACTTCAAAAATATTTAAATGCATTATTTAAATACTCGCTCACTTCTGAGCATTTTGATCATCTATTTTTCTCACTATCATAAATAATTCTGTGATGAACTTCATTTTACAATGCAACAGGTTTAGACCTACGAGGCAAATGTACAAACTCAAACTTAAGGTATATTCTGAAGGAGAAATGGAAGAGGAGATACTAGGGGAAGGAGGGAGACCAGGCATTCAAGCGTTCAGCCTGCGTTTGCCTGAGTGTAAGGGAAAAAAACTCATTACCACTTGACAGCTGCTTCGTGGTTTATAAAAAGTTAAGGGTTCAAACCTCTTCCCAGTGACCAGATGCCCATGGCTTCAGGTGCTACGGAACGGTCAGTAACTGACTCACGATTTTGATGACAGTTCATGTGAGAGAAGCTACAGGAGGCAAGTGGGGCCCCATACAGAGCACCTTGCTCAGACACAGTTTGGTTTAAGAATACAACTGTGTACCTATCAATTTATAAAGCATGTAAGCTAAAAGGACTAAAGACTAAAAGGGAACCTAAGGAAGAGAAAGCAGTTAATGCATTACAATGATAGAATGCAGTGAAATAGCTTCTAAAATTTTTATCATTGTGCTTTAGATTTCTTATATTAAAAACCAAGAGAGAAATAGACAAGTATTGGTGAAAAAAACTAATTTTATGACATCATTGCATGAGCAGGAAGCTCCTGGGTTGTGGGGAGGGAACAAGTAGGGGGTTGGGGGGAGGGTGGTGAGACTTTAACATTTATAACATCAAAATCCAGTAAGATACTTTGGGATTCCTTCCAATACCCCTACCTTATTTTCAAAATGCAATCTCACTAATCTCACTAACACTGTCGAGTTTTAAGCAATTCTCCTGTCTAAAAATGATCACTGATAAAGCTATCAGCAATCTAAAAACACTCAAGACCCACACACTAAACTATAGTTCCTTTTTTATACTAATTTTGCCACTGCTGTGGCCATTGCTGCTTTGTACCTGGCATATAGCTTCTGGCCATGGGGATAATTTGATGGGTTCTTTAATGCCCAAAGAAAAGGTACTTGAGATTCAATTGTGGTTTTTTTTAACATCATTAATTTAAATATTACAGTAATGTTAACTGGTATCTTTGATAGTTAGCTATTCTCCTAGAAGAGAGCTACAGAGTTCCTGCTCTACTGACTCATGGTCCCCTTTGAAAATTAGATGAGAGCTATGTATTCTCTTCATAGAAAAATGTGCATGCACACACATAAAATTCTGCAGAAAATTTCCAGAGGTCCTTGGACTCCCTGAATCCCTGTTAACCTCTATGCCAGAAAGAGAAGAATTTATAGAGAAATAGTAAACAGGCTGAGAGGTGTAAAGGGAGATAAAGGAAGGATGGGAAGTAGACAAGAAAGTTTCCCATTCTAGTCCAGACTTGGCCTAGACATCCCCTATTTACTTTTCACAGCAGCTCTGTGTACTACATATCATTTTCTATGGTCAAGGAAACCAAGGTTCAGAGAGGTTACCTAACTTTCCCACAAGGTCATACTGCTGGAAAGTGGCAGAGTCAAAATGCAAGCCTGGTCTCTTGACTTTTTAAGTCCCATGTACATTTCACTTAGGACTTACTAAGTCAACTTACTGCTTTTTCATCTTGGACTTCCTAAGATAGAACTGACCTATTAGAATAACCACCTAGTAGACTATGAACTCCCTGAGAGTAGGGTCCATGTCTCACTCATTTTATATCTCCAGTGCCTGACACACAGAAGGCACTCATCAAAGGAGAACTGAATATATAAATTAACACCCTGGGGCAACAATCCCTTAGACAGTGGGAGAAGCTACATGCAGCTGTGTGTGATCACAAAGATCCTTATCATCACTAAATATTCCTTTAGATGACCACTGGGCACAGACTTCAATATATTTTAAACTACAAATGATAAAACTCTTGTACAGAACCAGCATTTAAGACTTTTGAAAAATAACCTATTTATAAAACACAAAGTAGCTTTACAACAAACCTGCCTAATGTTATCATGTCAACAACATCTTTTTATAGTGAACTACTGCATCTTATGAAAACCAAACTCATGTTGAAAATAAGTGCATAAATTAGGACTGTTTTCAAAAGATACTTAACTTTACAAATGTTATAAGAACTTAAATGTATTTTTGTTGTTTTTGCAATAATTGCTCTGAAGATGAAAACTAAAGCACCATTTCAATGTAGTAAAGGTAATTGCTGCATTTACTGCTCATGTCATGTTGATGCATGACCATGTATCAAAGGTCATCCTTCTGTACTCATACATTATCAAATTTGAAAGCACAATATTTGATTCTGACCAACCTTTAAACTGCCCACAATGTGTGTGAAAAATAGATGGAGTTCTACCTTGGGTTTAAAAAAAAAAAAATGACCCATGTTTCGGAAGCAGAAGGGTCAAGAAGCCAGTGGCGAGGTTAGATATCAGCACCATGAACCTCGCAGTGTCTTAGCTTATCAGTGAGGTCTAGTACAATGATCACAAGCTAAAATTGCTGTACTAATGAAGACAAAGGTCTAAAAACTTAGATAGCACAGGCCCTCTGACAGAGGGCAGTATCTTGTGGACAATCATGCAGAGATAAGGACATAAATCACCCTTTAGAGACAATAAAACCTATAATGCACAAATTGAATTGTTTACATGTCTATTGGAGACACTGTTAAAAACAGAAGTGTTCGCTGCCATACCTCTTGTTACTCATCTGCAACACAGTAGCCCTGAATTCCACTTCTTCATTAGAAGGCAAGTCATCTGCTCCCCTTCCCCTCTTCCTGCTCCAAACATACAACACTACTGTCCAATTTAGTAGTCCTGTGCCATCCTGACCTAAAAGGAGTGCTGAACATTCATGCTTGCTTCAAACTATTGCTTACAATTGTTTGCTGGGAGGAGAAATTGGTCTTATCAGAATCTCCTAAAACCTGAACAGCTGCTGCTCTTGCCTTTGCTGGTTGGGGGAGGGGAGGAGGTGTGGCAGGGTGGGGCATCAGGCAGCAGGGAAGGAAGAATCCCCACTCTTCAGTAAGGATTGTGGCTGTCTTTAAATAAATAAAACGCCATTTAATTCCATCAAGCCCAACTACAGGAGACTGCCTTATTGAAGAGAAGAAAGATCATACAAACATACAAAAAGAATCCAGATCTTCAAAAACCAAAAGAAAAAAAAAATCATTCTGAAAAGAATCCACAACGTCCACCCAAAACATGTTTCAAGCATATCAATTTTATTTCAGCCAATTCTCAGGTTAGATTATTTTATAAAATTCACAACATCCTATACTGAAAACTCATTTATTCTTTGGCTGTATGAACACTCATAATTGAGAATACAAATTCACTCCAAAATTTGATTCCTTCTTGTTCCTAGGAAAAGGGTTTTTTTTAAGCATACCACTGTAATTTAATAAAATATGTCAACTCTTGGCAGGTAGGCCAAGCCTTTAGAATTCTTGCTATAGACAATAAGGCACAAGTAGCCTTTCTCATTTTCAGAAAAAACTAACATAGCTGACTATAATTCATAAAATATACCACACTAATGCAAGTTTTAATTATACTTGCCATGTACTGTAAACTTTGCCTTTAATGATTTTTTGAGGAAAGTACTCAATTTTAAGGTCTGAATTCCTATAGCTTATATACTGAAAGAGGAAATATTCTTAAATTATATATATAGTGCGTGTGTGCGTGTGTGTGTGAGTGCGTGTGTGTGTGTGTGTGTCCAGGCTCCACCAATGTCCAAAAAGCAGCAACTTAATCCATAAAATTCCTAACTTAATGTCAGTTGCAACATTAAATGGTCAGAAATGAGATAATGAATAAAAATAAACATAAAAACAAGGTATTTTTAAAAACCTCATTCCACAGGTAAGTAAAATATGGGATCAGGGGTGGGGGGAGTATAGGGATCTTCAAGAATGGGAGTTTGCTAAAGAACACAAATTATACATACAATTTAGAAATCATACCCAAACAATGGACTCACATGAGTCAAGGAAGAGCTCTGACACTGTGGTCCCCCCCAGCACACCAGTTCTTAGGCCTTCTCCAGGTCTGTTCATTTACAGTTATTGAGCATCTATATCAGGCATTAAGAATTCAAAACAAATGAATCCTCCCCACCCTCAGTGTGCTCACAGTTTCCATTTTCTTATATCTTGAGCCAGTCCTTCTCACTTTCTAGCCCCAATTACTATATTTGTAGGAGTTTCAGATGGAAGTAGCACACCAACCACTAGTGCTGATCAACTCAGGTCTATCACTTATAGGAATCCACTCTCTAAACGTACATGTAGCAGAGACCATGCCAGGTTTTAGTTTTGTTTTAATTTGTGCTGTTTTGTTTGAAGAGAAAAAAAGTGAGAAAATAAAAACTGAGAAACATGGCCTTTCTTCAGTGTTTACAATCAAATGAGGGAGGCAAACATCAGGAGACTACAAGTTACACCTGGCATATAAAGTACACTGGGAACAAAAGGCAAGTGACTGCTTAGGAAGGCTGAGGAAATCACTCAGATTACAGACAGAGTTAGTTCTTAAAGAAATGAGAGTTGACAAGAGTAGCGTCATGCAAGATCAGTGCAGGGCATCTCTCAGAAGTATGAAAGACTCACCTGTGGTCAGAGCGCGAGGGAGAATAGTGGGAGACAAGGCCGGAAAAGTGATTTAGATTCTGAGGGCATGCTTACAAGCCACCTAAGGAGTTGGCCATACACAAAGGAGCCTTACAATAATTTTTAAAGTTTGTGTTTTAGAAAACTCCAACAGCAATGTGGACAATGTATTAAAAAACAAAAAAGACAAAAGGGTCAATTGGAATTTTCCTAAATTGTGAGAAACAAGCTTTCTGGCCCTTTCCCTTCTCAATAATTCAAATAATTTGAGATTTGCAAAATTCTTCACACTATAAAATCCGCATTAAGACTGCAGTGGTATTTCCCATTGTGCATGTGTGTACATGCATGCATACTACCATTCAACAGATAATTTATTATCTCTTCTATACGCCAGGCACTAGGAATATAATAAGCAAAACCAGACATGTCCTTGCCTTCAAGGAGTTCATAGTCTGGTGCAAAAGATAATATTATGAAAGCATTTCAAGGGGAGGGTGTGTGTGAGTGGAAAGTCTGACAAGTGTTAGGCTAAGAGAAGATTGCCCTGAAGAAGTAACAACTGAGTTATCACAAAACTGAGAAACCCAGGAGCCTGGGTCTATTTCTTTCAGCTACCAAAGAAAAAGAAGTAGAGGGCTCGTAGGTAGTAGCGAAAAGGACAGGACTTAAAAGATCCTAGGTTCCAGTTTCATTTAAAATATCCATAAACTAAGTGATCTTGGGAAATTAATTTAATCCCTGCTTGACAGGATTCCATCCTCTCACATAGCTCATAGTCTCACACAGACTGTAAGGGAATGTATATGAAAGTACCCAGAGCACAGTGCCTAACCAAGAATAGGTATTCAAAAAAATGTTCATTTAATTCCCCACTTTCTTTATCCTTCAAAATCAGACTAAGATAGAAATATTTATTTCCACAAAAATAAATGATTTTTCCCAGTTTTCCTAAATCAAGTGCCAGGGATCTGGTAAAAGTCTTTGGCAGTTGAAGATTTGGCCTATTCTCATATAATCCTGGAATAAGAACTTAAAAAACTAATTTACGAGGGAGATTTTTGAGAACTCTTTTTAATCTTCTCAGAGTGCTTCCAGATTCTATCAGTTGTGCTGCCAAAGAAAAAAGGAAGGCATAAATATCTTTTTAAAAAGAGAAAAATGCATAAAGCAGAAACTCTAGGTTTTAAAAAACATCAAATAATACAGAACTACATAAGTGGATAGTATTTTCTTCTCCTAAAACTACATGATAGTATAAATTAAACTACATGTAACAGGACCTTTGAAGGAGAAAGAATGGGAAATTAAATGGAATCTAAGTTTCATACAAAGGCAAACTGATAAAGGTAACTGGAGGGATATCTACTATCCAATAAATGCAACAATATTTTTAAAGGAAGTTTTAAATAGTATTAAAGTAGAAAATGTAGATTAGTTTCTGAGGAGGAAAGAAATTAGACAAATAAATAGTTTATGGATTGATACAATTTAATAAGGTTTAATTCTGTACTCATTTTAATTTTTATTCTTATGATTATATTCTCATAAATGTACTTTTCTATATTTATATGTTTATCTTTCCAAACTCAGAGCCTGAATCTGTGGACATTAATCAAACACTTTAAAGGAGGTCACCAGCAAACTTGTTAACCAGTCTCATTGGCTTCCATCTTTTTTTATGCATAATAAAGTCAACTGACCAAGTGACCATGAACAGAGACTGACTGGGGCTCCTGTTTTTTAGCAGCTGTTCCTCTTCAGCTCTGACCATGTTGTTGTGTGATTATCTCAACTGGTTTTAATCAAGACAGAAACTGAAGCTCTACCACTGAACTGTTTAAAAGTAAGACACTAGTTTCTTGTATTAAAATTGTTTGCAGTAACAGCAACAACACAAAATCTCTGTTTGTTTTATGTCCACATTTTACTTATTAACTTGGTAGAGTTAATATATTTAGGTCTTTAATAACTTTGAAACAAGTCAAATTACAAATTGTAAGATTTAGCAGATCATTGATTCACAACTATCTCTATCTTGGTCTATCTTTACATAAGTACTTTTATTATTTTTAATAGCTCTTTGGGAGTTCATAAACTATATCTAAATCCCTTCTATAATTTTTACAATGAATTGAAGTTATACTAGATAACTTACCACATTATTTTTCTTTCAATTTTCTAAAGCAGCTCTGTTCTCCATAATTGTTTCAAAATAGCTACCATAATTCCATAAATTATGCTCATTCTTCGACCCTTCTGCTAACTGATCTGCACACAAGCCAACAGGTAATACTGTAGAGTAATACTGTGAAGTGGTATAAGGAAAAAAATAAGTAAAATGTTTTAAGATAGTTAGTTACTGTCAGCTGGAAATAGAAGTAAACATGTTACATATTTTAAATAATCTTAATCTCTAACACCAATATTGATTGTATATAAATGGTGTGTAAAATGTATAAAAATGGTGGTTTAATATAAAGCATCCTACATTAAGAGCTGAGATCTGAGTTCTGGCTTGGCTCAGGTAGCTAGCTCTCCCTATGACTTTGTATAAGTCATTTAGCATTTCCAACACTCAGCATACAATATTTAATGAAAAAATCATTATATAATTAGAATCTTCCCCCCCACCTCATGAAACGGTAGCTCTCCTGATTCAATTATGTTCACCAAACAATAGTGATTGTGTGTCTAATGCATACAATGAGAAAGACCAATTACAAGAATAAAGGGCAAAGCTTAATAACAATAATTAGCAAAATTTCTAAACTTGGGTTCTAACTGGAACTATTTCAATTGAATTCAACAACTACTTACTGAGTGTCCCCATATCTATGTGAGTGGGAAGATACCCCAGGCAGAGAAAGAGTACCAGGAGACTGGGGGATTAGAGAAAAAAACACTGCATATGCAAACCACAGAAAACGGTATAGCTACATTAAAAACATGGGGGAACAAGGGGAGAGGAACAGTGGCAGTAGCTGTGGTGAGAAATGCCAGAGTTAACTAGGAGCAAAATTACACAGGCTTTGTGGGCCATATGGGTAAGTTTGGACCCCATTCCAAGAACAATGAGGAATAATTAAAGGGTTTAAGCAATGGTATGACATGATTTGTTTTCCAATTGTGAAAACTCTTTCAGGCTACAGTGCACAGAATAGATAGCTGTGGGCAAGACGGGAGATGAGAAAACCAGTTAAGAGACAGTTTTGAGACGAAGGAGGCTTGAATTAGAAGGCAGTACAACAGTAATAAGAAGTAAGACTTCTGAAGTCATTTGCCTGCATTCAAACCCCAGACTTTCCACTTACCAAGTTGCTTACTCCCTACACCTCTTTTCTCATGTATAATCCAGAGGAAAAAATCCTCACAGGGTTCTTGCCAAAGAACAAATAAAATAATACTCATACAACAGTTGGCATGTTGACTGGCACATAGTTAGAATGCAAATGTTTACTATCATTAAGTAATGTTAATGGGATGGAGAAATGAGAATACAACTGAAAGATGTTTAGGATACAGAAATTGACAGTTAAGGTACAGGAAAAGGGTAAAGGAATGAGTGAACAGATTCTAGTTTCTGGCTTGAATAGTGGCACTATTTGATGAGATGAGAAACACAAAGTTTGAAGGAGAAAATAGTGTTCATTTTTTAATAAATTGATTGAGAAAGACATTCCAACAGGCAGGTGAATATATGGCTCTAAAGTGAAGGAAACAGATCAAGGGTGAAGATCTGAGAATGAGAGAGACAGATGGTAATTAAATCCATTGGGGTTGACCAGAACCTCTAGAGAGAGAATACATAGAGTGAAGAAATGCTGACAAGGTAAAAAGTATGAAACACCAACATTTAAAGGATGGGCAGGGGAAGAGAAGCCTGCAAAGGACACAGAGAAAGGGGCCAGAGAAATAAGAACAATAGTGTGAGAAGTCAAAAGCCAAAAGAAAAGAAGTGTTTCAAACTAAAGGAAGTACTCAACAGTGTCAATACTGCCAAGCAGTGGAATAAGTTAAGGACTGAGAGTCTTCACCGGATTTAGCAACAAAGTTATTCATTCACATAATAAATGTGTCAAACATTGTGCTAGGCCCTGGAGAAACAGAGGTAAATAAGACAAGAGCCTTGCACACACAGACTCTAAGTCTTGAAGAGATACAGTAAACTAGTAAACAGATAAAATACTTACACATTATGATAATAAAGTAACATGACAGAGTAAAAGGCAGAGGCTAGCTTTAGATGCGGAGCTTGGGAGGGCATTTCTCTGAAAAACGAACATTTAAGCTGAGACCTAAGATGGGAAAGGGTTTAGCTTGGTCAGAGAACTGAAAGAGGCCCTGAGACTGCAGCATAATGGTGGAAGAGCCAAGGAGAGAGAAGCCAGCTCATGACTGTAGATTACGCTGAGGGTACAGTGAGAAAAATTTAGGTGATGACCTGTTGAGCATTAGTAAGTAGGGAAGTTAAGATCACTCTAACTAACAGCACTTATTAGTTTGCTTTTCCTCATTTATACTAGTCTTAATAATCAGAAATAGGACATTTTACCACTCTTTCAACCATTAGCTGTTTATTACAATGTCAAAATAAACTTTTCTATTTTAAAGGGTACTATATGATTACAGTATGTTACCCGTTGCATTAATTTATCTTTTAACCTTTTAACCTTCTTCCATAGATACTTTCCATAATATCTGCTTAATTCTATCATTAAATTATATTTCTCTGAGGTACTCCTCATTTTCCAGTAATGTACATCAGAATTTGAATGCTTTATAACAAGAAGACTCAGCAAGGTGTTACTAAAGTGTTATGGGCCAATAACACACAAAAAATCTGATGGGCTTCATCAAAAAAAAAAAAAAAAAAGAGAGAGTGTCTATATCCTGTAGTATTATATTCCACAGTTTCAGGTTCCTATTTTCTTAACCTATGCATTTATATACATGTATATGATAAAGAAAAGCTGATGCAGAAAACTTTGGCTTGATTTTGAACAGCTGAATTATATGTGCATATTGTTTTTTCATTTCCTTATCTGCAAGAGGAAGAATTTATAGCCCTTCCATATTTCACAAGGATATCAATAGTATAAAATGCTACCATTTACTTAATATCTATTAATTATCAGGCAGTGAGCTAGGCACACTACATAAATTATTTTTAATTGTCCCCATACCTGAAAAAGTAGGTATTATTCTTCCAATTTTACAGATGAAAAGAGAGATCAGCTGATTTGCCCAAGACTGAAGAGCTGGAATATAAGCCCAGTCCTGTAATCTTGAAAACTCTGGTCACTATACCATGATGCCTCAGACTATCAACAGATTTAGATTCCTTAAAAATACCTGTCAGATATAAGATATTAAATCATAAAGATGAATTTTTAAATGGTAACAAATGGTATTTTATTAAATTTTTAATAAACTGTGTACAACTTAGAAATACTTGCCATATACACCATTCCTATATATTCCTCCCTTTGGCATAACTTGATTTCAATTTTTTTTAATAATAGAGAAGAGAGATAAAAGGAAGAGAGAAAAGATAACAACACTGTACTTAAAGTACAAGAATTACTATTCTGGGTCAAAAAAATTTCCCAGTTAATCCTTAATACACATATTAAATCCAATGAACTACTAGTAATTAACTGCCTATTCTCACAAAACTATGTCTCTCAAAATTAAAAACTACAAATGGCCTAAGGATTTCATGAATCAGAAAAATCTAACCTCTGATTAGAACCTCTAAATGTCACTATTTCTCTGAATTTGAAAGGCAACAAGTCTGAATAAAAAGATCATAATTTGCTCTTAGCAGAATCTATTGATTTATTGAATTGTGAGCTTTTCCTCCTAAGACTTTTCAGGTAGCCATGTCAGCCACCAAGATACTGTCTGAAGAAGTCTAGGTATTTAACAGAAAGAAATTGCTGCCAGATCATCTTTATTTTCCTTAACAAAATACATAATAGAGCACAAAATTCACTTATAATATCATCATTTTACAAATATAAATAATGCTCAAAATTCAAGTACAGTCAAGTGCAGAGATAGTTCCTATATGTTAATATGTAAACATAAGCTAATTATATACATCAGGTACCTCTGGCCCAGGTGCAAAAAAAGAGACATCAAAATTAACACTGCACTTGACTGTTCGACTGCATTCTTACTGAGAATTCATACCAATGCCTATATTGTTACTGTAGTAACTTTCATACCTCTTAATATAAATGCCTAAATAGACATTTTACCCCTTGGAAAATATCTCAAGAGTTAAAATTCTATCCATTTTAATGATGTAGTATTAAAAATCTTAATTGAGTTTCATTCCTTAAAACAAACGCCATTAGAACTTATTCCTAACCAAAGTTCTTCCTATGTCAAAATGGATAGTATTTACAGGTCACAAATAAAAAACAAAACTGCTATATTTGTTTATATTTAGAATGGAAAAAAATACCTAAAAGCTGTCTAAACAGTGTGGGTTTTATACATTAAAAAGGATTTTACTTTACTGATATCACTTGCTTTTAATTTTAATAGCAGTAGACATAACTTTGACATATTGAAATAGCTAGGCAATCAGAAATTCAGATGACATCAAGCATGTCTTTAGAGGGGGAAAAAAAAGTACCACCTAAGAAAGCAATAACTGACATCAACAAGACTACAAATATCCAGTTGAAGGCACGTGGAAGCATTTACTACATTGTCGAAGATTCTCCACTTAGTTCAGGATTAGGAATAGCATCAGCTCTGGGAACTGTTGATTTGACTTTATTCATTGAGGTTTCCTCATTCTCGGTCTCTTCTTGCTTCTCCTCTGGTTTCTCTGTGCCAGATGCTTGTTCAATCACTGGGTCTGTCTGCTCTGTATCCGGTATTTTGTCATCTGTCTGCTCTGTACTGTTATCTAGAACATCTTGTTCTTCTAAAGATTCTGAAAAGATAAAGAGTCAAGACTTTAGGTATACCCAAATGTTAAAACTACTAAATAAGATAAGCACATGCAAACATGGACTAAGAAACAGTAGAATGGTCTAACATTAACCTCAAAAATCTTAAAAAATATGTACTTAACTCCCTACAGCATACCATATATGAATTGGTATGAATGAAGGAAAAAACAAATTGGGGGGAAACAAACCCACAAACATACTTTTACCTGAAGACCCATAGTTCATGAAATATATGAACTTTCATAATATTTAAGAACTTCAAGATGGGTATGAAAGTTGAATGTCCAAATATATCAAAGTCCCAACAGAATTATGCGCTATAAGACAACAGCCCAGCAAAAAAAGCAAATGTATTAACTCCCAGATTATGTTTCCTGAAGGAACTGGTCTCCCTTGCGTCCAGGCAACACTGTGACCAATGTGTAAATGTGTACCTTTGTGTGTGTGTATGTGGCGTGATTTCCCACACTGATTTACATCTCTATTGTCCATGACTGGGGAGGTCTGGATCCACCTTTTCCAAAGGCATGACAAATCTTCCCTCATCCCTCTGCAAGACAAGTCCTCAGGATTTAAACCTCTGGGTCAGAATATGCTACATACCTTGAATGCTAGGGAGAGAAAGGGAAGGGTCTTTTGCCCCTGTCTCCATAGCGGAGGCCAAGTAAGGGTCTTGGTTCCTACCTGAAAACTTATTCCCTTCAAACTCTCTTTTGAGTTTCATTAAATTCAAATCTCTTAATAATAATTTAATAATAACAACTTTAATTCTTTAAAGTTTATAGAAAGGGATAGGAAAGGGAATGACAGGAGCAGAAAGCTTTGAGCCACCCAATTTCCAAATCAAAGATAAAAACCTAACTTTGAGGTGTTTCTTTGTTTTGTTTTTGTAATAAACAGCAACTAATATTATTGTTAGGAGAAATATGGTTAAACTACATCGGCTAAGCAAATAAGCCGATTTTCATACCATCACAAAAGATCCCTTGCAATAAACTACAAATGTTACTAATTCAAAAAATCTGGAGGAAAGGTCAGTCTACACTAGTAAAAAGTTCTAGTTTTGTTCCTTATATAGTACAGGCCAGAATTTTGCTAAATAGAATTAATAGTTTTGCAAAGAAATTATGTGCTATACGCACACATATTGACCTGGAGGTCTTAACAAATTCATGGTTTTATCATATCAGTTTTAATAAATACAAATTATCTATAAATCACACACTCTATGTCAAGAGTCAAAAAATATTTTTAAAATTATATTTAAAGCAGATATCTTAGACCCTAGTTTACAAAATTAATTACAATCTCTTTCTCTCTTTTTATATATAGAACAAAAGGCCAAAATTGCATAGTTAGGGACATCCAAGTTAATGAGGTTTTACTGTATGAAAATTTCACATGCTCACAAAAAGTAGTGAGGAATGTTCATGTCACAAAAATGTTATTTTTATCTTAAAAGGAACTTCAAATGGCACTGCTGCACCACTTGGAATCTTACAAAAATCCAAAGCAGAAAAGCAGTAGGTCATTTGAGTTGTGTTACTTGAATGTTCCAGTGCTCACAGAAAAAGCAGAAAGTGAAATGAAACTCTATGGACATGTACAGATCATTTCTGCTATAAGGGCAAGCAAGCTCTTCAGTGGAAAATTTCAGGAGTCACTAACCATTTGTAATTCTACCTTCACATATTTATCCAGAGTAGAATTTTAAGAGTCATGGTTTTCCACAACTCTCTGGCCATAGAGCAATACTTACTTGCCAAGAACTTTACAAGTGGTTATAATTTAGTAAGCCCTCCAATAAAGTCACATGAAATGAAAAAACAAAAAGCTCAAAATTCAGGACTCAACTCATCAATAAACGTGCTTAAGTGAACATAGGTCCACATAGTTTGTCATATTCTGTTTGACAGATTGCCTCAGTACTAAACTTAAAACAGGAGAGGTATCAAAGTTCATGATTTATCGTATTAAAGCTCTGTGATGTAACTATTTTCAGAATCAGATACATCCCCAGTCAAATCCGATTTAATTTAAAAATTCTGGGATCTTAAAGAAGCAGTTAATACAAAGAGAAGAACTATAATACTTAATTTTTTAATGTCTATAGAGGTGAATTCTAAGAAATACCATATGCTGTCATAATTAGAAAATAGCATTATATACAAAACTTGCTCATCAATACTGCACTGTATTTCAGAAAATATATAGAAGACTAAAAACTGGTGAAGTGAGGAGTAGGGCTGGAGAACAATCAAAAAGCCTAGTAAGGACTACTTTTCTTCCCCCAGGTTAATTTTTAGAAAAGTAATTTTAATAGCAGTTAACACTACAAAAATTTGGTATGTGTCATAATATCTATAATGCAGATATCAGCTAGTCTAAACGACACAGATATTCAGTGTATGGATACCAATGCCATTTTGTGAGAGGTCATCCCAATAAGCTTGAAGTAAACTAGGTGTGCAAGATTAACAGAGAATTAATTACATATCAGTTTAATAACTAAACCACAGAGCTTTATAACAAGTTTATTAAATATATTCCAAAAGTACTTACTTTATTTCTGTGGGGGGCTATCATTTGCCTATTCTAATAAAAACAGTGAATTTTTTCTGTGAAGTTTAAAATAGCTTGGTGGTATAAAATATATTACAGTAGATGTCAATATTTGGGCATAAAATACCAAAAGAGAAACCAGCTTTCATGTTCACACTAATAAAACAGGCCTACTCTCCCTGTGCAGCACCAGTTTAAGACTAAAATTGATGCAAGTTACATGAGTGACCTAATTCAATCTGTAAGAAAATTTTAAAAATCACCTTTGACATCTGTAATGCCAAGAAAACAACAGATCACAATGTGATAAAACAAAAATTACCCAAGGGATTTGTTCCTTACCTGACTCCTACCCCTGCCCAACTCCCACCCCAATATCCTTGAGAGAGAAGCTTTTTCCACAAAATTGTAACAACTGGCTTCCACTTGTCTGGGCAAAGCTTCAGTTCAGCTAGACAGAGCTCAAACTTGTAAAACTGAGTGTAACTGTACAGTGAATACCACTGCCTCACCTGTAAACCACACACATGCAAAAACATCTAAGAAGATCACCTTACCTTTAGGTTTTTATTCTAGCTCTTAAAAGAATAACTTTCTAAGAAAATTAAAGAATAGTATAGCAAAACAATTTCATATATCTCCAAAAGAAACACATAACTTCCACAGCAAAATACATGATTGTATTTAGATTATGCCTTCCAAAACCCCTCATATTTTAGTGATTTAGATTCTTACTTCTTATTCCTTTTTATAATAACTTAAAAATTTTTTTTTGCCTTGCTAACACATCAGTACCTACTATATGCATAGACTATAAAACTTACCTAAAGGAAATATGTTAAATTAAAATGGACAATTTGTCTTTGAACTCACAGATTTTAAACAAACAGTTTTTGCAAGATTTTTCTGCCTTAAGAAAAATGGCCAACTTATATTTAAGGACCAAAGACATGAATTTCATCCCAAAACTCAACTCAATGGTTCAACGAACAAAATTCAAATAAATGATAACCACCTATGAGAAAACAGCTTATCTTAAACACACAGAATGTTGTGTAATTATTTACCATTGGTGAACAAATTCATTAGATGAGACTTTAGAATGTCATTATTAAGTAATAATGTAAAACTATTAGGTGAAGGTGTTTTAGAAAAGGGAATCAAAAGGCTAAAAGATCTATATGTCTAAAACAAACATGCAAAACCATACTACAGGCAAGTTTACATCTTGAGTAAGCTATACATAGCTAAATATAAATAAAGGTATAAGTTTTTTTGATCTGATAAATACACAGAATTCAATAAAATTTATATTATCAAATAGTTCAATTTCCTAGAGCATCATAATAAGCAATACTAAAAATAGAATTTTCCCTAGTTCAACATAACCTAATGGTTACAGTATATTGCTTAAAAGAAAGGAAGAGCAGAAATCAGGTTATCAGATAAATTTCACCTTATATAAATTTTAATCACTATTTTTGATAGTACTGATTAGATGCCATGAGTTTTATTATTAGCAAGTTATTTCCAGTTGAATAAAAGCTATATTCTACTAAAATAATTACATAAACTCTAGCCAAATATAACTGAACAATGAAAATGATATTAACATTTTTCAAACATGCTAACTCCAAATCACTTTACTAAAATACTAACAGTGTAGAAACCTTGTACTCTAATTATTACCATATCTAACAAAAAGAATGCTATGTATCAGTTATTTTGGAAAATACATTTTTAAAAAAAACAAAACTGATAAACCCACTTTAACATGGCTTAGCAGAGACTCAAATATTACTGTACTATTCATTTCACAGTAAAAGAAACCGAGGAACCAAAAACCAGTTCATTAGTTTGGCATACTATATCTAGTATGCTTTTAGATAAAATGACAATCCTAATATCTTGCTTTCTTTAATAGTCTATTACCAAAGCATCTGTATACACAGTTCTATAAAAAATACTAGGAATTCAAATGAGCAATTAATGGGAGGAATTTCTTCTAGGTCTCCTTCTTTGATGAAAACTTTCCAAGGTTTCATATGTTGTTCTAAAGAGTGGTCCAAAAATTTCAAAAGCCTTGTGCCTCATCCTAAACGCAAAATCTTCCAGTAGCAGGATCAAGACAAAACTTAATTTCAAAGTCTTGCATCATAAATAGAAAAAAAAAAAAACAAAAAAACGTTTCTTCTATTAACTCTAGATTTATATAAATGGTTGTGGAATATTTTTTGAAAAAAAATTCAGATGGAAGAAAGTTACCTTTTGGTTCCATCTGTAAATTCAGTAATGCAATTTCAAGGAGCTACTTCAATACTTTAAAAAAATATAAATATTAAAACGGAAAGTTTTTCTCTCAGACCTCAAGTTTCTATGTCAAAAGTGTAGAAATCAGCAATCTAAGCCCTTAATCACATTGGCTGTCAGCAGAGAGAGTAGCTGATTCAGATGATATGTTCCTTACTTCATAGTTCAATTTAATCATAAAGGTATGCTACCAGCATTCAAATAAATGCAGCTTCATCTGTTCATCAAAATACTTCCTGTCATTTACTAATAGAATCCAGCTTGGAATTGATAACTGTATATCAACAGTGTTGAGACAGGAGTCTTCGAAAAAATTTTCAGTCTTCTGGAAAGCCAAAGAAGTAAAAAGGTGCTCATAATAGCCATTTTGATGAATCCAAACAGAAGAATGAAGAAATTACTACTCTACAGACTATCTTAACCAAATGGAATCGCTTCAGTTTCTAGCACTGTGGAACTATCAGACCCTGCCTCAATGTCTTCACCTATTAACGTTACCTTATTAGGGTTGACTTTGAGCCAGTTAGACTTCATTCCGGAGATTTCTGACAAAAAATGAGACATCTGGGGTATTGCTCCTCCTAGATTAGATGAGAAGGGAAGGTATAGCTGGGTGTTGTTTTGCTAACTGTGCATCTTGACCTTAGCAGAAGATATAAAGCATGGGACTCATTATCAAGATATCTATTTTGTTGGCTGTTTTTTCTTTTCTTTTGTCCCAACTATCGGCTTTCAAATATTCACTTTAGCTTTCATAAGCAAGGTTACTCATGGAAAGGACTCCAATTTTTCCTCTAGGCATCTTCACTATGGAATTCTTTAATTTTCAGTTCCAAGAGGCTTGCAATGGCAAAGCAGATGATTTGCATGTGACAGCATGCAGCTCAGAGCATGACTTAATAAGCAAAAGAAAAAATCTGATATTGTGTTTGGAGTCGATGTTGCAGACTTGGAGAAGACGAATGCACTGATTTCAGTGTTGGAAGTACACAGGCCTCTTGTCATGGCTATCTGTATTCAAATTCCTTTTGATATTTGTTAGTAAGCCAAAAGCCAAGCCCAAGTCAACACACATATTTTAGGTTCATTTTTCGAAGTTAAAAAAAAAAAAGATACTCACAGTTTCATACTAAACTTTAGATATGTGAAAATTCATTGCCTCATATATTATTCTCAGTTTAAGCACTTTTTCTACTACTCAGTGATTTTATAAAGAAATCAAATATATGTAACTGATAATTTCAAGAAGTTAAAAAGATGCATACTGACTACTACTTAAACTATGTGAACTGAACTTCCCATATGGATTTTTTTTTCTGTACCAGGTAAAGCACCAAAATATCAGGGCCTTTGTCATAATTTTAGCAATCTTCATAATTCAGAGCTGCTTAACAAGCAGCTCCTCACCCAATATTAATAACAAGAAATAGCTGGCAATTAATAGTCAGATCTTCCATCTCATCTTTTTCATTTTTTCATGAAACTTCCTCAAGAATTCCTAAAACAGAATTAAAAGATAAGTTCTAAAACTCAATGAATCCTGATAACTTCAGTTTCTCTAAAATAAGGTTGTTTTACAACAAAGGCATTCATCAGCAGTGTTAAATCTTGTGGACCTCAATAAATTGTTTGTTTCAAAGGAACACCAGTCCTATCAACATAGTCTTCCAAAGAATGTAAGGCTGACTTTCCAACTCCAAAGTTTCCGGCTTTCGAGTAACTTCTATTCATTGAAATGGTAGGCACAAACCTATTTTTATCAATGTTAATTACAAAGCTTATAAGAAATTTACCCTTATGAGTAGTAGTTTCATAATTCTCATAATCTGCTTCATTTAAATAAATTGAAAAATAATTCCATGGAAACATTACTAGTTAAATCTCCCAACAGTTATTAAAAGAGGTAACTCCATAAATAATATTTACCTAGCTATTTCTAGATGCTGCTTAACACAATATAACCTGTATTTTAAAACTGAAACACATCATACCAGTTGCACGGGAGGCCACAGTATCAGAACAACAGCTGATCTACGCATGCTGCAAAATCTGATCCATTCTTGTCTAAAATATTATTAAGAGACAAAACTTTTTAATTAACATATTCATACCTTCACTGATCTGGTTCTCTGATGAAATCACACTTCCTGAGGGCAAGGAACCAACTGTACTTGAGCCTTCCAAAGTCTGCCCCTTCTCAAAACTAAACTCTGGAAGTCTTGGAGCCTGGGGTCTGGTTTTTCTTGCAGGATTCAAGAAAAAACAGTAGGCACAACGAAAAGCTGCAGAGAATTTAAAAAAACAAAACAAAAACCATAAAACCAAAGAAATTTTAAGGACTAATCAAGTAACTCTCAAGATTACTTTTACAAACAGTCAAAGAACCCTTCAAAAGTTACTTAGCCCTTGTGAAATTACTCGTGGTTTTAATAATATTATGGCAGGTGTTCTAACCAAAGTTTATTTTAAAGCATACTTTCTAATTATTATTAAAATTATAATATCAATTTAAAGCAGAAAAGATAATAAGTTACATAGCAGGTTAACTAATAGCAAAACAATATTAATAATGATCTAAATGTATTACAGATATTACATTTCTAGTCACCGGAATCATTAGGTATCTTAAAATCCAGAACTTTGCTCACTTGACCCAAAAAATGTAGTATGTCATATTTGAGAAGCATAATTAATCTAGTTCAATATTTTTAAGTACTAGTAGCTGCACATAAAAATATTCTGAGGAGCTTTAAAAAAAATGCTGATTCCTGGACCCCACCCCAGACCAATTAAAGCAGATTATTTGTAGGTGGGACCTGGGCATCACAATTTTTAAAAGCTCTTCATGTGATTCTGATGCACAGTGAAGTTTAAGAACAACTGGCCTAGGGACTTCCCTGGCGGTCCAGTGGTTAAGACTCCGTGCTTCCAATGCAGGGGAAGTGGGTTCAATCCCTGGTCGGGGAACTAAGATCTCACATGCTGTACCGCACGGCAAAAAAAAAAAAAAAAAAAAAAAGAACAACTGTATACTGTACAAAGAAAAAAACCTGAGTTGTCTTTCTTGCTTTGCTCTGTGTTCTACAATATGCCTGAACAACATATAAAGAGTAGTACCTAAAATAAAATGGCATTACATGGGAATTGGCATAGAATGAAATATTTAAAACATTTAAATCTAACTGCCAAATAATTCTTACCAATGTATTCAAATTCTTCTTTCAAAGCCATGCCATTGTGAGAAAAACACTGCTGACATATAAGGGCATACCTACACCAAAAGGAAAAATGAATAGACCAGTTACAAATGCAGATAAAACCCATGGGAGAGGCTACTTTAGCCATCACAACTAAAGTACACAGTACATAGCATTTAATATAGCTAAATGTGTCATAGTAGATTAGATATTACTTATAAAACAATAAACAATACTCTTTAAACATGCTAACAGTCAAAATTTCAACTATTTTAAAATATAATTTATACATCAAATTAAAAATAAACTAAGAAACACTCAAATGAAAATATTCTTACTAAGTAAGCAGAAACATATTTGATAACAGAACACTTAAATTTTAATGTTTTCTAACATATATTCCTGGGGATGACAGACCCCAAATCTGTGGTCAGATAAGACTGGAAAAGATGAAACCTCTTAGAGATTCACAGTGAGTATTATTAAAACCTCTGAGATGTCTTGTAGTAAAGAAATGAATTTAATTTTGTTTAGTCCAGTCCAAAGGTTAATTTCTGTACATCATGATTCCTGTATCTATCCCAGTTACACTTAAACATCTTCTGCATTTTCTACTTATGTAATCTTTCTGTTCTCTGCATATGTACTTAACAAATACTTGGCCCTATCAAACAACATTCTATCTGTTTTGGATAACATATAAATTTTTACATTAACATTAAATTCTAGTCCCTTTATTAAAATGATAATATTACAATAACCTTGTCAAATATTTACTCTAAGAATATCCTAAGAATTACTTAAAAGTCTATACTATGACAATTGCTTTGCTCACATCATACCTATAATCCTACAGTTATTACAAGGATCAATTAAGATAATAACTGGAAAAGCATTTTGGAACTGTAAGTGCCAAATACATGAAATTGTCCTCACTGTTATTAAAATTATCACCATCAAGTCCAGTACTCACATTTATAAAACTCCATTTCTAACAACCTACCAACTTTTCACTATTTACATGCTCTTCAAGTTCAAAAGAATCAATGAAATGATTCAATTTCTCTAAAAATTACCTTATAGTGCAGTTATAACATAGCAGAGTTACAATATTTTTTCTGTTTTAAATGTTTTATCTAGATACTTTAAGCTACTACTGAAAAATAATTGAATATGTACTCTTTTGCAGGGCTATAAAATACTCCATTACGTTCTAAAATCAGGAAACAAGAACCACAAAGTTGTAGAACATCTAGTACATGTGCACACACACATACCCTAAGCAATAAACTTTTCTTCATTTTCATTTATCTACCACCCTAGTAAACATTACCTGTTCTGTGGACCATCACCAACTAAATATTCAACAATTCTATCCAGAGCACCTCGTTCTCGGGGCAGAATAGGTCTTGCTAAAGGTGGACCAGGAGGATGAAGACCTAGTAAATAAATAAATATATATATAACTTATATGTATAAAATACATTTAAAATTTAATTCAGTTGCCAAAAACTACCTATGCTTGTCAGAACTTTTAAATGATTTTAACAAAACAAAAATAATAGTTATTAACCTCTGTATTCAAATTTTCATTAAAAATACTGCACTACAAAAAATACATTTATACATGTGCTATATTAGAACCAGGAACATAATCTATTAAGGAATAAAGCTATGTTGAGTTCTGTACAATTAATTTTTAAAATGCTCAGACTCTTAAAAGTTTATGTAATAGTAAACTAGGGGACTTCCACTTTGTACCACAATAGAATAACCAGGGTCAGATTTAATCTTCCCACCTAAAACAACTAAAATACTGTGTAAAATATATGATGCAATGGTTTTAAAGACACTGGATATCAGGCAATGTAGGATAAAGATCTCTGAAAGACAAAAAGCAAATAAGATGAGCCCACTGCCAACAGCCAACTGCCCCCAACCTGTTGCCTGGAGAGAATTTCCAGGTAGCAACTCAGGCAGGGTAAATCCAGGTGAAGTTCGTCAGTCTCCTTGAGTTGAGGAGATAAAGCTGGAACTCTGGGGAGGCCAAGGCAGGTTGAGTTCACTGGAAAGAGTACCAGAGAGGAGAGAATGCACAGAGCAAGGACACCAAAGATTTGCCCAGGATGCATATGAGGAAGACTACCTGAGGACAGAGAAATAACTGCCCCAAAATATTAAAGCTACCAGTGCTCACATGGGATCAAAAATATCACATTAAAAAAAAAAAAAAAAAAAAATCACATGTTCCCACCAGCCAGGGTGGAAAACTTCATAACTCACAGGTCATCGGGTAAGTATTCAGAGGAGCTTTGTATAGGAATATGAAAACATCCTGTACCCAATAAGGTTAAATCTACAATGTCTGACATCAGATAAAAAATTATTAGATATGCAAATTAGCAGGAAAATACAACCCATATGAGAAAAATCAATCAAAAGTGACCCAGAAATGACAAAGATGACAGCATTAATAGACAAATATACTAAAACACTTATTATGACTATATTCCATATGCTTGAGAATCCAGAGGAAAGATTTAATATGTTAAGTAGAGACATGAAAAAAAGTTAAAAGATCCAAATTGAACCTCTACAGATGAAATCTATAATATCTTGATTAAAAAATCCACAGATGAAATGAATAGCAGTTTGGACATTACAAAAAAAAATTAGTAAACTTGAAGACAGAGCAACAGAAACCATACAAAATGAAACACAAAGTCTAAAAAGATTTTAAAATGAACAAATCATCAGTGAGCTGTGGAACAATCTCAAGCACCTAGTATACATATAACTGAAGTTCAGAAGAGGAGAGAGAGGGAAAGAAAAATATGTTTGAAGAAATAATGCACAAAAACTTTCCAAATTGGATGAAAACTGTAAACAAACACACAGACCCAAGAATATCAACAAACCCTAAGCAAAAGAAACATAAATAATATTGTGCCAAGGCACAGCATACTCAAACTGCTTAAAACCAGTGATAGAGGGAAAATCTTAAAAGCAGTCAGAAAAAGATACATTATATACAGAGAAACAGAGATAAGAATGACAGATTTCTCATCAGAATATAAGCAAGCCAGAAGACAGTGAAACAGTATCTTTAAAGTTCTGAAAGAAAAACTATCAAATTAGAACTCTGTATTAATGAAAAACATCTTTTAAAAACGAAGGCAAAATGAAGACTTTTTTTGGACATACAAAACTGAAAGAATTCATCACTAGCAGAACTGTACTACAAGAAATGTTCAAAGAAATCCTTCAGGCAGAAGAAAAATGACATCAGGCAGAAAGCTGGATCTACACAAAAGAGAGAGGAGTACCTGAAATCGTTACCATGTGGGTAAATATATAAAATTTATTATTTAAATCACTTTAAAAAATAATCAATGGCTTAAAGAAAAAGTAATACATGATTTCCCTTCCTGTCCAAAATTTCCCATGAAAGCTTTTGTAAGCCAAAATGGCATAAAGTGAAGAAGCAATTACCTTAGGATACATCTTGCTAATGGATGCACAAAACAAACTGAGATAAAACACAGATGTTCACAGACAAAGTTCAAAGCTATGGCGGCTTGAGGCTGAGATGCTGAGTGTAGTTCCCAGGGAAGGAGCTTGGTGGTGCCACTCTTGCTGCTCAGGATGTGCGCTGCCTCTATAACAGCTCACTGCAAAACAAACGCTAAACGCTATTTTTGCTTTCCACCTTTTTTTGTAAAAGCGAAAACCCTCTTCCGATTTCTTTCAGTTACTGAAAACAGGTACTAATGTAGGTCTTTCATAAAAGCAAAGTGGTGTAAAGTGAACTTTCAAAATGTGGGGGATATCTGTAATTTCTTCTGGGGTTTATAATACATATATAAGCAAAATGTATGAAAACAATAGCACAAAGGCCAGAAGGAGAGAAACATAAGTACACTGTAGTTTGATTCATAAACTATGTGAGAACTGGTATCATATTACTTGAGATGAACTGTGACAAATTAAAGATACATACTGCAAACTCTAAAGTACCTGCTAAAATAACAAAAACAAAAAAGCACTATCACTGATAAGGCAACAAAAAAAATTAAATGGAATCATAAAAGACACTCAACCCACAAGAAGGCAGAAAACAGGAGAAAGGGAGCAGAACAGATGAGACAAATAGAAAAAAAAATAGCACAATAAAAGATTTAAACTCAAACCTAAACATACTAATCATTACATTAAATGTATGTGGCCTGAACATCCTCACTATAAGGCAAAGATTGTCAGAATGGATAAAAAAGCAAGACCCAATAGGTGCTGCTTACAAAAACCCCATTTTAAATATAAGAACACAAACAGGTTAAAAGTAAATGACAGGAAAAAATATATAAATACACTAACACTAATCAAAAGAAACCTGGAGCACTTGTATTAATAGCAATCAGAGTAGATTCTGGAGCAAAGAATATAATCAGGGATAAAAAGGGTAATTTCATAATGACAAGAAGTCAATTCATCAAGAAGACATAATAATCCTAAACATATATGTGCATCATAACAGAGTTTCAAAAACTAACAGAACTACAAAAAGAAACAAAGACACAATTATAGTCAGAGATTTCAACAGCATTCTCTCAATAATTGACAGAACAAACAGACAGAAAATCATTAATGACGTACAATACTATCTACTACCAACTTGACCTAATTGACATTTATAGCCATTCTACCCAACAGGAACAGAATATATATTCCTTTCAAGTGAACATAAAACATACACCAAGACAAATGATAGTATGAGGTATAAAACAAGTCTCAATACACTTAAGAAGATTCAATAATATAAAGTATGTTTTCTGATAACAATAGAATTAAATTAGAAATCAGCAACAAAAAGACATCATGAAAATATCCAAATTTTTGGAGACTAAATAATAGAGATATAAAAAATCCAGGCTTTAAAGAAAAATCAAAAAAGAAATTACAAACCATTTTTAACTGAATGAAAACAAACAAAAAAAAAACATGTCAAATTTATGACATGCACCTAAAGCAATACTTAGAGGAAAATTTATAACACTAAACACTATACCACTAAACACCTACAAAACAGGATAGGCCTAAAATCCATGAATTCAGCTTCCACCTTAAGAACCACAAAGGAAACAGCAAATGAAACCTGAAGTAAACAGAATAAAGGAAATAATAAAGATCAGAGAGGGAATTAATAAAAGAGAAAATACAAAAATAATAGAGAAAAGCTAGTTCTTTGAGAAGACCAATTGAATTGATAAACCTCTAGCCAGACTAATCAGGGGAAAAAAAAAAAAGGAAGATACAAAATACTAACGTTAAGAATGAGAGGGACTTCCCTGGTGGCGCAGTGGTTAAGAATCCGGCTGCCAATGCAGGGGCCACAGGTTCGAGCCCTGATCCAGGAAGATCCCACATGCCAAGAAGCAACTAAGCTCGTGAGCCACAACTACTGAGCCTGTGGTCTAGAGCACGCGAGCCACAACTACTGAGCCCGTGCACTGCAACTACTGAAGCCCATGCACCTAAAAGCCCGTGCTCCACAACAAGAAAGCCACTGCAGTGAGGAGCCTGCACACTGCAACGAAGAGCAGCCCTCACTTGCTGCAACTAGAGAAAGATCGCACGTAGCAATGAAGACCCAATGCAGCCAAAAATAAATAAATGAATAAATAAATAAATTCATAAAAAACAGAATGAGAGAAATGACATAAATAGAGATAGTAAAAATATTAAAAGAATAAGAAGGGTATATTATGAATAACTTTATGCCAATAAATTCTATAAGTTAGATGAAATAAATTCCTCAAAAGACTACCAAACTACCACAACTCACTCAACAAGAATTAGATAACTATTCAATTTGTTAACATTTTGTTAAGAATTTTTGCATCCATGTTCATGAGGGATATTAGTCTGTAGTTTTCCCTTTAAAAAATTGAATTTTTAGTTAAAAAAAAAAACCTTCCACAAAGAAAACACCAGGCCCAGGTACTTTAACCTGTAAAATTTTAATTTATTATTAAGAAATAATACCAGACCACAGCACAGACAGCAGAAGCAAGAAGAACTACAATCCTGCAGCCTGTGGAACAAAAACCACATTCACAGAAAGAAAAACAAAATGAAAAGGCAGAGCACTATGTACCAGATGAAGGAACAAAATAAAACCCCAGAAAATCAATTAAATAAAGTGGAGATAGGCAACCATCCAGAAAAAGAATTCAGAATAATGATAGCAAAGATGATCCAGGACCTCGGAAAAAGAATGGAGGCAAAGACTCAGAAGATGAAAGAAATGTTTAACAAAGACCTAGAAAAATTAAAGAACAAACAAACAGAGATGAACAATACAATAACTGAAATGAAAAATACACTAGAAGGAATCAATACCAGAATAACTGAGGCAGAAGAACAGATAAGTGACCTGGAAGACAGAATGGTGGAGTTCACTGCCAAGGAACAGAATAAAGAAAAAAAAAAATGAAACGAAATGAAGACAGCCTAAGGGACCCCTGGGACAACATTAAACACACCAACATTCGCATTATAGGGGTCCCAGAAGAAGAAGAGAGAGAGAAAGGACCCAAGAAAACATCTGAAGAGATTACAGTTGGAAACTTTGCTAACATGGGAAAGGAAATAGCCACCCATGTCCAGGAAGCGCAGAGAGTCCCATACAGGAAAAACCCAAGGAGAAACATGCCAAGACACATAGTAATCAAACTGACAAAAACTAAAGACAAAGAAAAATTATTAAAAGCAATAAGGCAAAAACGACAAATAACATACAAGGGAACTCCCATAAGGTTAACAGCTGACTTCTCAGTGGAAACACTACAAGCCAGAAGGCAGTGGCATGATGTATTTAAAGTGATTAAAGGGAAGACCCTACAACAAAGATTATTCTATCCGGCAAGGATCCCATTCAGATTCAACAGAGAAATCAAAAACTTTACAGACAAGCAAAAGCTAAAAACATTCAGCACCACCAAACCAGAACTAAAACAAATGCCAGAGGAACTTCCCTAAGTGGGAAACATAAGAGAAGAAAAGGACCTACAAAAACAAACCCAAAACAATTAAGAAAATGGTAATAGGAACATACACATCAATAATTACCTTAAATGTGAATGGATTAAATGCTCCAACCAAAAGACATAGGCTTGCTGAATGGATACAAAAACAAGACCCATATATATGCTGTCTACAAGAGACCCACTTCAGACCTAGGGACACATACAGACTGAAAGTGAGGGGATGGAAAAAGATATTCCATGCAAATGGAAATCAAAAGAAAGCTGGAGTAGTGATACTTGTATCAGATAAAATAGACTTTAAATAAAGAATGTTACAAGAGACAAGGAAGGACACTACATAATGATCAAAGGATCAATCCAAGAAAAAGATATAACAATTATAAATATGTATGCACCCAACATAGGAGCACCTCAATACATAAGGCAACTGCTAACAGCTCTAAAAGAGGAAATCGACAGTAACACAATAATAGTGGGGGACTTTAACTCCTCATTTACACCAAAGGAAAGATCATCCAGACAGAAAATTAATAAGGAAACACAAGCTTTAAATGACACAATAGACCAGATAGATTTAATTGATATTTATAGGACATTCCATCCAAAAACAGCAGATTACACTTTCTTCTCAAGTGCGCACGGAACATTCTCCAGGATAGATCAAATCTTGGGTCACAAATCAAGCCTTGGTAAATTTAAGAAAACTGGAATTATATCAAGCATCTTTTCCGACACTCACTCATAGTGAGTGTTCCACAACACTATGAGATTAGAAATCAATTAAAAGGGAAAAAACATAAAAAACACAAACACATGGAGGCTAAACAATATGTTACTAAATAACCAAGAGATCACTGAAGAAATCAAAGAGAAAATCAAAAAATACCTAGAGACAAATGACAATGAAAACACGATGATCCAAAACCTATGGGATGCAGCAAAAGCAGTTCTAAGAGGGAAGGTTATAGCAATACAATGCTACCTCAAGAAACAAGAAAAATCTCAAGTAAACAATCTAACCTTACACCTAAAGTAACTAGAGAAAGAAGAACAAACAAAACCCACAGTTACTACAAGGAAAGAAATCATAAAGATCAGAGCAGAAATAAATGAAACAGAAACAAAGAAAACAACCACAAAGATCAATAAAACTAAAAGCTGGTTCTTTGAGAAGATAAACAAAATTGATAAATCTTTAGCCAGACTCACCAAGAAAAAGAGGGAGAGGACTCAAATCAATAAAATGAGAAATGAAAAAGGAGAAGTTACAACAGACACAGCAGAAATACAAAGCATCCTAAGAGACTACTACAAGCAACTCTGTGCCAATAAAATGGACAACTTGGAAGAAATCGACAAATTCTTAGAAAGGTATAACCTTCCAAGACTGAACCAGGAAGAAATAGAAAATATGAACAGACCAATCACAAGCACTGAAATTGAAACAGTGATTTAAAATCTTCCAACAAACAAAAGTCCTGGACCAGATGGCTTCACAGGTGAATTCTATCAAACATTTAGAGAAGAGCTAACACCTATCCTTCTCAAACTCTTCCAAAAATTTGCATTGGAAAGAACACTCCCAAACTCATTCTATGAGGCCATCATCACCCTGATACCAAAACCAGACAAAGATGTCACAAGGAAAGAAAACTACAGGCCAATATCACTGATGAACACAGATGCAAAAATCCTCAACAAAATACTAGCAAACAGAATCCAACAACACATTAAAAGGATCATACACCATGATCAAGTGGGGTTTACCCAAGGAATGCAAGGATTCTTCAATATACGCAAATCAATCAATGTGATACACCATATTAACAAATTGAAGGATAAAAACCATCTGATCATCGCAATAGATGCAGAAAAAGCTTTTGACAAAATTCAACACCCATTTATGATAAAAACTCTCCAAAAAGTGGGCGTAGAGGGAACCTACCTCAACATCATAAAGGCCATATACGACAAACATCATTCTCAATGGTGAAAAACTGAAAGCATTTCCTCTAAGATCAGGAACAGGACAAGGATGTCCACTCTCGCCACTATCATTCAACATAGTTTTGGAAGTCCTAGCCACGGAAATCAGAGAAGAAAAAGAAATAAAAGGAATACGAATTGGAAAAGAAGAAGTAAAACTGTCACTGAAGTAAAACTGTCAGTAAAACTGTTTGAAGATGACATGATACTATACATAGAGAATCCTAAAGATGCCACCAGAAAACTACTAGAGCTAATCAATGAATGTGGTAAAGTTGCAGGATACAAAATTAATGCACAGAAATCTCTTGCATTCCTATACACTAATGATGAAAAATCTGAAAGGGAAATTAAGAAAACACCCCCATTTACCACTGCAACAAAAAGAATAAAGTACCTAGGAATAAACCTACCTAGGGAGACAAAAGACCTGTATGCAGAAAACTATAAGACACTGACGAAAGAAATTAAAGATGATACCAACAGATGGAGAGATATACTACGTTCTTGGATTGGAAGAATCAATACTGTGAAAATGACTATACTACCCAAAGCAATCTACAGATTCAATGCAATCCCTATCAAATTACCAATGGCATTTTTTACGGAACTAGAACAAATCATCTTAAAATTTGTATGGAGACACAAAAGACCCCAAACAGCCAAAGCAGTCTTGTGGGAAAAAAACGGAGCTGGAGGAATCAGACTCCCTGACTTCAGACTATACTACAAAGCTACAGTAATCAAGATAATATGGTACTGGCACAAAAACAGAAACACAGATCAATGGAACAAGATAGAAAGCCCAGAGATAAACCCCATGCACATATGGTCACCTTATTTTTCATAAAGGAGGCGGGAATATACAATGGAGAAAAGACAGTCTCTTCAGTAAGTGGTGCTGGGAAAACTGAACAGCTACATGTAAAAGAATGAAATTAGAACACTCCCTAACACCATACACAAAAATAAACTCAAAATGGATTCGAGACCTAAATGTAAGACGAGACACTATAAAACTCTTAGAGGAAAACATAGGAAGAACACTCTTTGACATAAATCACAGCAAGATCTTTTTTGGTCCACCTCCTAGAGTAATGGAAATAAAAACAAAAATAAACAAATGGGACTTAATGAAACTTAAAAGTTTTTGCAAAGCAAAGGAAACTACAAACAAGACGAAAAGATAACCTTCAGAATGGGAGAAAATATTTGCAAACGAATCAACAGACAAAGGATTAATCTTCAAAATATATAAACAGCTCATGCAGCTCAATATTAAAAAAAAAACAACACCAATCAAAAAATGGGCAAAAGACCAGATAGACATTTCTCCAAAGAAGACATACAGATGGTCAAGTAGCACATGAAAAGCTGCTCAACATCACTAATTATTAGAGAAATGCAAATCAAAACTACAGTGATGTATCACCTCACACCAGTTAGAATGGGCATCATCAGAAAATCTACAAACAACAAATGCTGGAGAGGGTGTGGAGAAAAGGGAACCCTCTTGCACTGTTGGTGGGAATGTAAATTGATACAGCCACTATGGAGAACAGTATGGAGGTTCCTTCAAAAACTAAAAATAGAATTACCATATGACCCAGCAATCCCACTACTGGGCATATACCCAGAGAAAACCGTAACTCAAAAAGACACATGCACCCCAATGTTCACTGCAGCACTATTTACAATAGCCAGGTCATGGAAGTACCTAAATGCCCACTGACAGACAAATGGATAAAGAAGATGTGGTACATATATAGAATGGAATATCAGCCATAAAAAGGAATGAAATTGGGTCATTTGTAGAGACGTGGATGGACCTAGAGACTGTTATACAGAGTGAAGTAAGTCAGAAAGAGAAAAACAAATATCGTATATTAACGTATATATGTGGAATCTAGAAAAATGGTACAGATGAACCAGTTTGCATGGCAGAAATGGAGACACAGATGTACGGAACAAATGTATGGACACCAAGGGGGGAAAGCAGGTGGGGGGGGGGGTGCGATGAATTGGGAGATTGGGATTGACATATATACACTAATATGTATAAAACAGTTAACTAATAGAACCCGCTGTTTTAAAAAATAAAATAAAATTCGAAGAAGGAAATAATACCAATTCTACACAAACTTGTCCATAAAATTAAAAATGAGAAAATACTTTCTCATAGTGAGGCCAGCATTACTCTGATACCAAAACCAGAAAAAAAAATTACAAGAAAAAACAAAAAACAAAAACAAAACTACAGACCAATATCACTAAGGAAAATTGATGTAAATATTTCTAATGAAATTTTAGCAAATTGAACCCAACAATATATATAAAATAATAAAACATCATGACCAAGTGAAATTTACCTCAGGAAAGCTAGGTGGTTTAACATCTAAAAATCAGTGTTAAAAAAACATATTAGGGACTTCCCTGGTGGAGCTGTGATTAAGAATCCGCCTGCCGGCCTTCCCTGGTGGCGCGGTGGTTAAGAATCTGCCTGCCAATGCAGGGGACACAGGTTCGAGCCCTGGTCCGGGAAGATCCCACATGCCGTGGAGCAATGAAGCCCGTGTGCCACAACTACTGAGCCTGTGCTCTAGAGCCCGTGAGCCACAACTATTAAGCCTGCGAGCCACAATTACTGAAGCCTGTGTGCCTACAGCCCGTGCTCTGCAACAAGAGAAGCCACCACAATGAGAAGCCTGCTCACTGCAACAAAGAGTAGCCCCCACTCGCCGCAACTAGAGAAAGCCCACGCACAGCAACGAAGACCCAACAAAGCCAAAAATAAATAAATAAAATAAATAAATTAAAAAAAAAAAAAAAAAAAGAATCCGCCTGTCAATGGAGGGGACACGGGTTTGATCCCTGGTCCGTGAAGATCCCACATGCCACAGAGCAACTAAGCCCGTGTGCCACACCTACTGAGCCTGCACTCTAGAGCCCACGTGCCACAACTACTAAAGCCCCTGTGCCTAGAGCCTGTGCTCCACAGCAAAAGAAACCACCACAATGAGAAGCCTATACACTGCAACGAGGAGTAGCCCCTGCTCGCCGCAACTAGCGAAAGCCCACGCACAGCAACAAAGACTCAGCGCAACCAAAAATAAATAAATTCATTTTTAAAAAATCAGTGTATTTCACCATATGAAATAGTGATGTTAAAACAAAAGAACAAACTAAAACCCTACATGAGCATCTCAATAGATGCAGAAAAAGCATTTGACAAAATCCATCATCTTTTACTGATAAAAACCTTTGTAACTAGGAATGGAAGGGTACTTCCTCAATCTGACAAAGGCAATCTATTAAAAAAAAAAAAAAAACCCTATAGCTTACATTAGGCTGAAGGAAGAAAGAGTAAATGCTCTCCTCCTAAGATCAGCAATAAGGCAAGGATGTCTGCTCTCACCACTTCTATTTAACACTGCACTAAAGGTTCTAGCTAGTATAATAAGGCAAGAAAAAGAAATGAAAGGAATTCAGATTTTAAAAGAAGAAGTAAAATTGTCCTTACTTACAATCTGACAGCCTATGTAGAAAATACTATGGAATCTATTAAAAAAAAAAGCTATCAGAACTAACAAGTGAGTTTAGCAATATTACAGGATACAAGATCAATATACAAAAATCAACTCTATTTCTATATATGTTAGCAATGAACAATGGAAATAGTTAATAAAATATCATTTAAAATAGGATAAAAACATGAAAAAATTAGATGTACGTTTAACCCCCCAAAGGTGCAAAACCTATATACTGAACACTGCAAAACATTGTTGAGAGAAACTAGAGAAGATCTAAATAAATAGAGAGATACACTGTGTTCATGTAATAAATTAGCCAGTATCAGAGGAGATGAATGGAGAATGGGGAGTGGAGGAATAACCCAGAATTTAGTTAATGATTACATCATATAAAAACAGTAGCAACAAAGAGTTGCACATTCAAACTTTATGAATTGTAACTCCACAGTCTCTGAAAACTGAAACAGAACTGTGTGTAGGAGATACTCTGAACTGAGAGACTACACTGAAGGCACTGAGAAGTGAGAGAATAAAATAAATAAGATGTGATGTTTGCCTTTGTAAAACAAGGCCAGATAAGAGTAAGATAGGCAGCAATGGAGGTTATGTGGAGACCTCGTAGAAGACTTTGAAACAAAATGTGGTCTTGTTGGAATAAGCCCTGCAATACATGGATAAAAGGTTTTCAAAATGACTGTGACAAAAACTCTAAAGCATTAAAAAATGGCTTTAGGGCAGCAATATGATATTAATATATTAAAAGATAAGAGATTTGTTTTGTAAATAATCACAAATCTAAAGGTTGTTACCATCTTTAAAAAGGCAAATGATGTAGAATTATAGCTAGTAAATGAAATTTAGGTTCTAGAATAAGTTTTTAGTATTACAAATCAAGTACATTTTTCAGATTTCATCAGTTATTGGTATAGTCGTACTAACAACATTCAATCATTATCATCAAAACATTAACTTGAATGCAGACATTAAGTGTCATCCTTCATTACCAAATTTTCAACTTGAATAAACATGCCAAATTAGATTTTGAAAGCATTTAAGCCAACTTAACTTTTTCTGGAGTATTTTACTTCTACATGTTTAAAATGAAAACGTCCAGAAAGGAATCTGGATAAATAAAACAACAGATTTCATAAAACTATCTTAACTCCCTTGCATACTAATAACTTTTAAAATAACACATCTTTGTATTCATGCTGTTATGGGTAACAGTAATTAATAAAGACATCAAGAGCAATCATTATAGGAATACTGGTCATTTTTACACAGCTTGGCAAATTATCAAGTACCTGCTGGTTATTAATTTCCAAACATATGGGAGCCCTGTGGTAATACACATTAAATTGATTCTCTTCCACAAATATGGCATAATGAAAATATGAATTATTAATCTTCTCTGTAAGAAATCACTTAATTCATTCATACTTTTGGCAATGTACAACTTAAATACAAAGTCTTTTACACGGAAACTAATTAAAAACTTCAGTAAAATATGTTATATTTACATGATCATGAAATGGTAGGCCAGTGCTCCTGCTATAATCTTGTTCTTACATGTGCTATTATATAATTTTTATTATTTTATATAAATTGCTAAACTTTAATTTCTTTAAAACTAGTTACACAAATGTATATAACTCATGCATTCTCACAAAAAAAGTTCTTTCATTAAACAACTAAGAGCTTTACTTTACAAATATGGGTATCTCGAATCACCCAGATAACAACTGAAAGATGAATAATTTTCAATCACTTTAATTTACTCAACTTCACAAAATATATGGCTGCCTTGGGTGACATCATTATATGTCAAGTTTAAAAGTATTTTTTCAATAACCAATAATTAAAAGTTATGTTTTGTATTCATTTCATTTGTAGCTAGCTTTCTTAATGTATTTATAAATTAATAGTTTTCTAGTTTTCTAAAACCTTATGCTGCTTTTTTTGAAGAAAAAGCAGGGAAAAAAGTCTACTGCATTAGTAACATTTAGATTGCTTATTGATTTTATTACATAAGTGCCCTGAATACCTGATATCAACTACTGACTAGCCTCAAAATCATTATAAATTATATGTAATTAGTCATGAAATATGAAAGTAATCTAAATTAAAATTAAATATTCTAAAATAAGATAAATAATTTACTATCATATTCAATAATCGGACATGGAAATCTACATAAACTAATGTGATCTGCTGATGTAGTGGACGTCCATGTCCCAATCACACTCCAAAAGAAAGTTGCAGGGTAATATAATCTATTACACTCCAAAAATGGGATCTTCCCCTAGAGATCTACAACACTGAAAAAAGAGAATCCAAAGAAATGAAATAGTAGTAAAGGCAGTATGTTATTAATTCAATAGAACTTTATGTTAAAGTATCTGTCAGAAAATACTAAGGTTCTATGGCTTAAAAAAAGAAAAATCTACCAAGCCCACATTAACATTAGTAGTATTATACACCACAACACATGAATATTCTTCCTGAAATATGTTAATTGTCATATTTTAAAATATATATGAAGGGGCTAGCAAAAAGCACGAATATATTCCAAAAATGTTCTCTTCTATCCTCATTTTATATAAATCTGGGACCATTCTAAAGCTGAATATAAAAAGATATGTTATACTGTTGACTACAGAATACTACAAAGTTTTATTGCCATTTAGACAAAGAAGCCATAACAGTTAAATGAGCTCAAGAAATAGGTTTCAGTATCACAAGGTGCCAGCTGTAAAGAGTTATGGCTAATTGAATATGGAACTCCTGCTTAATCAGATAACTGCTCTGCTATTTCCAAATGAAATGCCATTTCCATACTGTCTGAAAATGGCCCGTTTTATTGGTAACCAGAGAAAACAATATAAACTGTAAATAACATTAAGTGCTCTGTTTACCCATTCCAGGCACTGAAGTAGCAGGGGATCCAAAACGTCTTGGTAACACATTTGACGATAAGGCTGGAATAACAGTTCTTTCTGGGGGTCCACCAGGGGCTGAAGTGTCCTTTGGTGGTCCAGGAGATACTGGAACTTTTGGGGGAGAGCCCTGGCTAGAGCCTGCTGGTGCTGGAGAAAGGTTTCTTTGAGCTGCAGGTCGCTGACGAATCTCTGAGAATAAGAATAAAAAGTATATATTAGGTTCAACATCCAACATACCACCATTAGTCAATATCACAAATGACTTACATTTAATAATGTTTTGTGGCACTAGGAAGCATCTGTAGGGTCAAAACTACTTGTAATAAGAAATCTATAAAATGTGACACTGAAAGCTGACTGTAGAGTACTCCATTTCTGAACCTACAATTCAACTACATGTATATATTTACGCAACAAGCCTTGATCTACCTGCTGATATTATTTTTCAAAATAAATTCAAATAAAATAAAATCATCACCCAGTTATGTATCATATCTTTTTACAATAATCCTTCCCAAGTTATGATAAAGTTTATCAGAATTAGTGAAAACGCCAGTGAAAACTGTAGAATTGTTTTTTCAAGATAAAAAAATGGTAATGCTAAGAAATGAGTAAATAAGTATATTCTGTAATTATCAAGTATTTATGAAGTAATTAATCAAAGTAGTCATAGAAATGCTGAAAAAGTATTCTTTACTGTTAGGTACCATTAGCTTCCCATTCTCCTTTATACTATTGCTATCTTTCTGGGTAAACTTTTTTTGCCAATACAGTTTACAAAGGAAAACTTCCACTCTGCATAAACAATATATCATCATAAACAAATCTTATCTTTTTGTTGCAAAAATTACAAGAAGTGGGCAAATGTGCCAAATCCAGGCTGCTGCCTCTTTTTGAAACACAATAACGCTGTTGTTTACATACTGTCTATGGCTACTTTAGAAGAGCTGAGTAGTTACAACAGAGACCCTATGGCTCTCAAAGCCATTTACTATATTTACTATCCGGTGCTTTACAGAAAGTTTCATGATCCCCTGCTTACTCGATAACATAAAATTCAATTCTGTCATTCCCCATACCCACCAGTATCTTACTTGAATGTCGATGGTAAGATCTCAAATAAAGATGCACTTCTAGCTTTTTAATTCTACATATCACCTTAAATTATCACAAATCCTGAAACCGTAGGCTAAAATTAAAGAAGTTAAATTTTAATTGGCATGACTGGTAAAAAATGCATACTTCCAGAAGCAAAATAGTTTAGATTTGGACTCTATTTGGCAGTTAAAGATTTTCATGAAAAGTTCATTGCAATCAAAAGTACAGCTTGAGCATCAGATTTCAGTTTACTATAATCTAGTCTACTAGTTAAGAACCTGGGCCCTGCGGTCAAAAAGGTTTGGTTAGAATCCTGGCTGCAGCTACAAGACCTCAGATGGGCTAACTTCACTAAGTCTCTGTCTCTTTATCTGTAAAATTAGGATAATAATATCCTAACTCAGAATTGTTATGAGAATTAAATAAGATAATATCTGTAAGTTGATAGCTCACATTTATTGAATACATATTTCAGATGACAGTGTTTTCATACAGCTAAGTATTTCAAATCACCATTTATCTGTAATTAGTGGGACCAACTAATTTTCCATTGGTTCTTAATTTAATCTCTAACCTAGCCACTGCAATAATAAATTACAAGCATGTCATCATTATATAAATGGAACTGCCCTTATATTTGGCTACTTTCCTTACAGTTTATAGAAAACTTCAGATTTTACCTAGACTAAGTGTATCTTAATAACTCCTGCAAATTAGCTGGTCACTTAATTATCTTTTATTCACAAGGAACACCTTAAAAGATGGTTACACATTAAGAAAGCCATTAAACGCTGCAAAAGGTACTGAGATCAATGAAATCATATAAAGATCTGGTCACTGGAATTAATTTAAAAAAACAAGGCATCAAATATTGTAAATCATTTCTTTAGCAGATTTTTAGGTAAAACATAACTCAAAAATTACATTTTTCTTCCAGATAAATAAATGCTTAACATTTTTTAGACTATCTTAAAAGTTACTACTATTATCCTTTCACTTCTTTTTTTTTTTTTTCTTTTTTCTTTAATTAATTAATTTATTTAATTCATTTTTGGCTGTGTTGGGTCCTCGTTTCCGTGCGAGGGCCCTCTCCAGCTGCAGCGAGCGGGGGCCACTCTTCATCGCGGTGCGCGGGTCTCTCACTATCGCGGACTCTCCCGTTGCGGAGCACAGGCTCCAGACGCGCAGGCTCAGCAGTTGTGGCTCACGGGCCCAGTCGCTCCGCGGCACGTGGGATTCTCCCGGACCAGGGCACGAACCCGCGTCCCCTGCACTGGCGGGCAGACTCCCAACCACTGCGCCACCAGGGAAGCCCCATCCTTTCACTTCTTGAACAAAGACTTGAGACTGCTTCCTCTGAGTGTGCATTTACCCAGTGAAAATTAACTAAGGCACTCTTTTTTTTTTAACATCACTCATATGCTACTGAAAGGTAAGGCCTATAACTAACTATTTAACAAAGAACACCATATCTAGCATTCCATAAAAGAGATATGGCTTAATAATTTCTAAATCTAAAATTAGGCAGACAAAAGGGAAAACTGATACAGAAGAGTCAGGAAAGGGAGAAAAAGTTTCAATGTTTACAAAGGAAAAGCAGGTAACAAAGAGTTACAATGACAATGGTTGAAAATAGTTAGCAATACAATACCAAATCTATATTTGGTAAAGTGTTATGGAATATTCTGGTAGTCTCAATTTAAAATATCTAAGATTTATCTACTTTTAGCTACATGGCACTTAAAAATGCTTTGTATTATAATTCTCTTAAAAAGTTTCTAGTACTCAACAAAGTAGTCATATCGGTTATACTGAACATTTCCCACATTTAAATGTAAAATACCATCCCCCAAAAAGATTTACCAAGCATTCTACGTCAGTCTGGTTAAGTATAAGGACTGTCCCATAAAGCCACCTCTTGGCCAGAGGATGTTTTAACATCCTTATCAATGATCAATCAACTATTCAATAAAAATCATACCAAGTATGAGGACGTGTCTATAATTTTAAATTCAAAATGAAGCAGACTCAAAATGAGATTAAAAACTACTATTTTATGATAAACAAAAGGAAGAAAACAAAGTTTAAAATAATAAAATAGTTGTTAAAAGCATAGATTCCAAAATCAAACTGTCTTGATTTAAATTTTAGCTCCACCCTGTTTATTAGATGTGCATGCAGCCTTTTCCAAGTTGACATCTCTCAGTTCAGCTTCCTCACATAATGAGGAACCTTACCTCCATGGTTGTTACAAAGAACAAGGGCCTCATTTGTCTTCTACTTACTTGACCCTTTGCAGAATATGACAATGGATATCATCCCTACTTACACTTCAGCTTTCTAGATGCCAGTTTAGTTCTGCTTTTAACTTTGATCATTTCTTCTTTTTCCTGGGCTCCTCCTTCTCCATCTACACTTAAATGTTAATGTTCTTATACAGGGGTCCCCAACCACAGGGCCACAGACCAGTATCGTCCACGGCCTGTTAGGAACCGGGCCGCACAGCAGGAGGTGAGTGGAGGGCGAGCGAGTGAAGCTTCATCTGCCTCTCCCCATCGCTTGCATTACCGCCTGGACCATACCCCCACCCCCTACCCCACCCCGGGCCGTGGAAAAATTGTCTTCCATGAAACCTGTCCCTGGTGCCAAAAAGGTTGGGGACAGCTGTTCTTATAGGTCCTCTTACTCTTATTTTCTCTCCCTGGGCAATTTCACTTAATCCCATGGTTTCAATAAGTATCACCTATACTTCCCAATGACTCCTAATCTGTATCTATAACATCAACTTTTTTCTAAGCTCCATTTGAAATAATTAACTACCTATAAACCATATCACCTGGATTTAACTCCCACTCAACAGATCCAAAAGCAAATTCATTATCTTCAACACAAACCTACTACTCTGATTCTTATGTTCCTTATCTTGCTTAAAACACTAACATCTAACCAGCTGCTCAAGCTAAAAATCTTTACTCCTCCTTCGACTCCACACTTTCCAAATCTAATAGCCATCAAGTCCTATCAATCTACTCTTAAATCTGAATTATCTCTTAAATCTCTTCCCTTTTCAACTTCTTTGCAATAATCTATCTAGTGTAGGCCCTTATCTCTTACCTATATTAGTTGGCATCCTAATTGACTTCCATGTGTTCAGCCTTGCTCTCTCCAATCCATTCTCCATGTTACAAAAAAGAAAAAACCAAAACCAAACAAACAAAAGCTGTTCTTTTTAAAATGCAAAGCCTCCAGTGGTTCCCATGTTGCATATAAGATAAAGTCCCAAACTCTGTAATGCTGCATACAAAATCCTTCATAATTATCCCTCCCTCACATAAACCCTACCTCCCTTTTTCAGGCATATGGCACTATTTGCAGTCCCTCAAGGTACCAAGGTCTCTTCTTGGTTCCTTAGAGTAGACCTGAAGAGTCCTTTCCCACCATGTTCTCAAAGCAAATTGTTATTAAAACATATGCATTGTGATTCGTGACGACCTTCACCGTGGTCCTTGGTATGTTAAGATTATTTACATGTGCATAACTTTTTTAACCATGAGCTAATAGGCAGGAACTGCATCCTTATATCCCCAGGATGTGGCAAGGTACTGGCACAGAGTATGAGCTTAATAAAGTCTATGAAACAAATTTATGTTCCTCCTGCACTTTAATAACGAACTTCCAACTGCCTATTACCCAACTTACGTGGTATAGTAGGCAGAATAAAGGCCTCCCAAACACATCCATGTCCTCATCCCCAGAAAATATAAATATGTTATGTTACATGCAAGAATAAGTAAGGCGGTACATGGAATAAGACTGTTAATCAACTGAATTTTTGTTGCCTGCTACATTGAGAATTTCAGCCTAATTTCAGGAGACCATACAAAAAAGCTATCTTCAAGCAGAAAATTTTCTAATAATATATACCACTTGCCAGCCTTTAGTTGAGTTTACTTTTTTGTTGTTCCGCTTTTTAAAGAACTGTTAAGCAAAATGTACTCTTAATTTATCAAACATTTATTTTTCTTCATCACCTTGATGATTTATTTCTACTCTAGTTTGTCTCCTACCTCTCTCAATTTTAAACAACCTGCACCTTGCAGTTCACCAAGGTCTCATTTGGTTAATCAGTTTTTTACAACATTTAAACAAAATTTATGAATTCTTAAAAAAAAATTCCTTTTATTTCCTTTGACAACACACTTATTAAGCAACCACTATGAGCAAAGCACTACTGAATTGAATTCAGAGTTGCAATATAAAGGTGGCAAGCAAAGATAACACAATATTATAACATAAACTAATGCAAGGTAAGTGCCACAAAAAAAGGAAACAACAAAATACCATGAAGGGTTCAGGAAGGGGGATATTAAAATCAGTGATGGGATGAAGAAAGGTTTCATGGTAATGTTGGCATTTAAGATGAACACAGAAAAATGGATGGGGATAGAAATGCCTTTGTTACCTGTATTAAGGTATATGTGGCAGTTTTAAAATAAGAGTCCAAAATTATTTGAGTCACCTCCATTCAAAGGGAGAAGGAGAATGCCTATGTCCCCTCCCTTGAATCTGTACTACTGCTGTTTAACCAAGAGAATATAGAAGTGCCAGCTTTCAAAACTACTTTCTGTCTTTTGGGTGGCTTGCTCTTAGAACCCAGCACCATATTAGGAGCAAGTCCAAGTGGCTCCATTAGAGAGGTCCATGTGGAGAGGAACCAGTGGCCAGCACCAATTTGTCAGTCATGTGAGTAAGCCATCCTGGTAGTAGATCCTCCATCCCCAATCAGGTAGCTCCAACCCATGTGGGGTAGAGATGAGATGTTTCTACCAAACTCTGACGAAATTGTAAATTCATGAGCAAAACAAATGAATGCTGTTTTAAGCCACTAAGTTTTGGAGTGGTTTGTAATACAATAGATAACTACAACAGTATAGCTATAACATGTAAGAACACCCAAAAAAGTGCATTTGCTATTTTATGTTTTTGCAGATTTTCCTTATCAAATGTACATCCCCCAAAACAGCAAAGTATGAAGTATCATTCCATTTACTATCAAGAGCAAAAAAGATTCATGACTTCTACTTTAATCTTCCATATATGCCACGGAACACAAGTGAGTAAACTCTAAAAACCTACTTAAATAAGTTGTAATCCATTTACTAGGACCATTAACTTTTTTTCAATACTTTTTGATTTCAAACTTAGCTGTGGCAGGATATAACTGACTTTCCTTTTGTTAATTTCACTAGTACAAGATGCACTTGTACACTAGATCCCATCCCTTCTTGCCTCCTCATGGATGGTTCTCCATCAACTGTCCCCACTCTCTCCATCATCAATTATTCCATGTCTTCTAGGCCGTTCCCAATAGCACATAAACATGCACATGCTATCATTTCTTTCATACATCATGCTCACTCATACACACAAAATGCTTCCCCCTCCAGCTACCCATTTTTTCAATTTCCTTTACGCAAAAGAACTGCCTCTTCTCATTGTCTACAACTTCTCTACTCCCTTACTTTCTCAAATCTACTCTAAACAGGCTTTTACTCCATTCCTCTACCAAAACTATTCTTCTCAAGGTCACCAAGTTCCTCAACATTGCTAAAACCTATGGTCAATTTTTGACCCTCAACTTACTTGGCGGCAGTATGTGTCACAGATGATCATGACCCAGAAACTTCAATTAGTGTCCAGGACACCACACACTCTTGGGATTTCCTATCTCACTGACCACTTCTTCTCACTTTCTTTTTCTGGTTCTTCTTCATTACTCCAAATACCTTAATGTTAGAGTACCCTAGGGTGGCCTTGGTCCTTTTCTCTTCTTTCTCCACATTTACATCCTTGATAATCTCATCCAGTTTCATGGTTTTAATAGATACCATCCAAATACTGATGACACCCAAATTTATATCTCCAACCCACATAATTCCTGTTTGCCAGACTCATATTCAACTAATTCCTTAGAATCCCCACTTGGACATCTGTCTAATAAGCATCTCAAACATACATATCCAAAATCAAACCCTGTTCTTCACCACCTCGCCTGAAACCCCATCCAAAAAGTGCTCCTCTTGTAATTTCTACCATCTCAGTAAATGGAAACTCTATCTTCCCAGTTACTCAGGCCAAAATCCTGAAGGTCACCTCTGACTCCTCTGTCTCTGACCCAATATCCAATCCATCAGGAAATCTTTTAGGTTCCAACTGTAAAATATATGCAGAATCTTAAACCACCTCTTATGTTACTAAACAAAGGTTCAAGCCACCATCAGTGCTTTCCTAGATAACTGCAAGAGCTTCCTAAGTACTTTCCCTGCTTCCACCTTTGCTTCCTTTGCAGCCTCAACACAGTCACCTTCCTTTTATAACATAATTTAAATCATGTCAATCCTCTGCTCAAAACAAAAAACAAAATTTTTTAAAAATTGAAAACTGAAGTTCTTACAGTGGTCTACATTCTACAAGACCCCACATGATATGATCCTTTGCTACCTCTCTTACTGTCTCTCCTACTATTCTCCCCATTGTTCAATCCAGTCCAGCCATATTGGCCTCCACGCTATTTCTAGAGTAATCTGGGCATGCTCTTTACTCAATCTCTGCACTTACTGATCCTTCTGTCTGGAATGTACTTCCCTCGGATATCTGCATGACTCATTCCCTCACCTCTGAGGTCAAATGACTTTCATCAAATGTCACCTTATCAATGTGGCCTTCCCTGACAACCCTATTTAACACTTCAACCCACCCTCACTCAAGACAGTCCCTATACATCATCCTTTCTTCATTTTCCTCTATCTAACACTATACAGATAAACTGATAGATAAAATTGTCTACCCCCACAACATGCACAAAGGGAGATTTTTTTTTTGTCTCTTTTGTTTACTACTATGACCTCAGGGCCTAAAACAGTGCCTGACAGCACACACTCAATAAACATGTACTGGAAAAAACAAAAACAAATGAATAAATCAGAAATTAGTATATACAAGTCAAATTTATTCCCATATAGCAATTAAAACCTTAAAAAGGAGGTCCTCCCCAAGGACTGAGGAGTCTGCTCCCCACACTGGGCTCCTCAGCCCAGGGGTCCTGAACCAAGATGAGCCCCCAAAATGTCTGACTTTGAAAACCAGCAGGGTTCACATTTTGCAGAGCCAGAGGGCTGTAGGTAACTGAGGCTGCTCTTAAAGGGTGCAGGCAAAAACTCACTCAATCTGAATTCAAGCAGAAAGGCAGCAGTGTGAAAGGTGCCAGGGTCAGACCTACTTGCCGATCTCAGAAAGCCTCCTGCTGGGACTCCCCCTGGGGACTGAGATGATGGCAGCAGCCACTTATGTGATCTCATATTACCTAGATGACACCAGAACCGGCAGGCATGCTCTGGAATCCTCCCTCGAGCCTATTAGCACCAGGGGCCTGCCTCGCCTACCACTGTGCTCACATCAGTTGCCTGCCACCAGGCCTCACAGCCAGATGTGCTGGGGGGCCTGCACCACCCACCAATGTATCCTCCATAATAGCACAAAGCAGGTCCTCTCAGCCAGCTGGGCCCAGGGGCCAGCCCCGTATACCAGCAAACCCACGGCAGTTAGCCCTGCAACAAGAGAAAGGCACACACAGCCCACATAGGATACACCCCTGAAGCATCTGGCTCTTGTGGACAGAAGAGAGCATGTGCCTGGGCCCCACAGGACACCTCCTACATAAGACCACTTCTCCAAGATCAGGAAATGTAACGGGCCTACCTAATACAAAGAAATAAACACAGAGAATTAGGAAAAGTGAGAAGACAGAGAAGTATGTTCCAAATGAAAGAACAAGACCTATCTCAGAAACTAAATGAAATGGAGATAAACAATCTATCTGATAAAGAGTTCAAGGTAATGATCATAAAGATGCTCACAAAACTCAGGAGAAGAATGGATGACCACAGTGAGAACTTCAGCAGAGTAAGAAAATACTTTAAAAAATCAGAGCTGAAGAATACAATAACTGAGATTAAAAACACACTAGAGGGAATCAATGGAAGATTAGATGATACAGAAGAATAGACTAGTGATCTGAAAGAGTAGTGGAAACCACCCAAACTGAACAGAAAAAAGAAAAAGAACTCAGAAAAATGAGAATAGTTTAAGGGACCTCTGGGACAACATCAAGCATACTAACATTCGCATTACATGAATTCCAGAAGAAAGAGAGAGACAGAAAGGGGCAGAGAAGTTATCTGAAGAAATAATAGCTGAAAACTTCCCCAATGTGAGGAAGGAAACAGACATCCAGGTGCTGGAAGCACAGAGAGTCCCAAACAAGATGAACCCAAAGAGGTCCACACCAAGACACATTATACTTAAAATGTCAAAAGAGAAAGATAATGAGAGAATCTTAAAAGCAGCAGAGAAAAACAACTAGTTATACATAAGAGAGCCCCCATAAGACTATCAGCTGACTTTTCAGCAGAAACTTTGCAGGCCAGAAGGGAGTGGCACAATATATTCAAAGTACTGGAGAAAAAAAGAAACAACCAAGAATACTCTACCCAGCAAGGTTATCACTCAGAATTGAAGGAGAGGTAGAGTTTTATAGACAGTAAAAGCTAGAGGAGTTCATCACCACAAAACTGACCTTACAAGAAATGTTAAAGGGCCTTCTCTAAGTGGAAAAGAAAAAGCCACAACTAGAAATAAGAAAATTCTGAAGGAAAAATCTCACCACTAAAGACAAACATATAGTGAAAGTAGTGGATCAATCACTTATAAAGCTAGTAGAAATGATGAAAGGCAAAAGTAGTAAAATCATCTATATCTATGTACTTAAGGGATACACAAAATAAAAGGATGTAAATTCAAAACATAAAACATGATGGGGGGCTAAAAATGTAGGGCTTTTAGAAAGTGTTTGAACTTAAAACAAGATCATCAACTTAAAATAGACAGCTATATACACAGGTCATTATATATGAACCTCATAGTACCTAAAACCAAAACACACACACAAAACAAAGGAATCCAAACATAACATTAAAGATATTGATCAAATCACAAGGGAAGAAAGAGAAGAAGAAAGAAACAAAGAAGAACTACAAAAACAACCAGAAAACCATAAACAGAATGGCAATAAGTACATACCTATCAATAATTACTTTAAATGTAAATGGACAAAGTGCTCTTATCAAAAGACAATGGATGGCTGAATGGATCAAAAAACCAAGACCAGGACTTCCCTGGTGGTGCAGTGGTTAAGAATCCGCCTGCCAATGCAGGGGACACAGGTTCAATCCCTGGTCCAGGAAGGTCCCACATGCCGCGGAGCAACTAAGCCCGTGCGCCACAACTACTGAGCCTGCGCTCCAGAGCCTGTGAGCCACAACTACTGGCCCATGCACCACAACTACTGAAGCCCACGCACCTAGAGCCTGTGCTCTGCAACAAGAGAAGCCACTGTAATGAAAGCCCATGCACCACAACGAAGAGTAGCCCCCACTTAACGCAACTAGAGAAAGCCTGCATGCAGCAACAAAGACCCAATGCAGTCAAAAAATAATTAATCAAAAAAAGAATACTAGCAACCAAATTGAACAATATATTAGAAGGATCATAAACCATGATCAAGTGGGATTTAAACCAAGGATGCAAGGATGGTTCAATATCCACAAATCAATTAATCTGACACACCACGCTAACAAGACAAAAGATAAAAATCCTGATTATCTCAATACAGGTAGAAAAAGCATTTGACAAAATCCAACATCCACTTATGATAAAAACTCTCAACAAAGTGGGTATAGTGGAAACATACCTCAACATAATAAATTCCATATATGACAAACCCAGAGCTAAGACTCAACAGAGAAAGCCGAAAGCTTTGCCTCTAAGATCAGGAATAAGACAAAAATGCCCACTCTCATCATGTTTATTCAACATGCATTGGAAGTCCTAGCCACAGCAAGCAGACAAGAAAAAGAAATAAAAAGCATCCAGGCTACTGCCAGTGTCCTTGTCCTCATGGTAAGACACAGCCACCTCCCGCCTCTGCAGAAGACCTTCCAACACTAGCAGGGTGTTATAGACTGGAAAAGTCCTGGTTTAAAAATAAAGAGATTAGGAGAGGACAGACGGCAGAAGCAAGAAGAAGTACAATCCTGCAGCCTGTGGAACAAAAACCACATTCACAGAAAGATAGACAAGATGAAAAGGCAGAGGGCTATGTACCAGATGAAGGAACGAGATAAAACCCCAGAAAAACAACTAAATGAAGTGGAGATAGGCAACCATCCAGAAAAAGAATTCAGAATAATGATAGTGAAGATGATCCAGGACCTCGGAAAAAGAATGGAGGCAAAGATTCAGAAGATGAAAGAAATGTTTAACAAAGACCTAGAAGAATTAAAGAACAAAGAAACAGAGATGAACAATACAATAACTGAAATGAAAAATACACTAGAAGGAATCAATAGCAGAATAACTGAGGCAAAAGAACGGATAAATGACCTGGAAGACAGAATGGCGGAATTCACTGCTGTGGAACAGAATAAAGAAAAAAGAATGAAAAGAAATGAAGACAGCCTAAGAGACCTCTGGGACAACATTAAACACAACAACATTCACATTATAGGGGTCTCAGAAGGAGAAGAGAGAAAGGACGTGAGAAAATATTTGAAGAGATTATGGTCGTAAACTTCCCTAACATGGGAAAGGAAACAGCCACCCAAGTCCAGGAAGCGCAGTGAGTCCCATACAGGATAAACCCAAGGAGACACATGCCAAGACACATAGTAATCAAATTGGCAAAAACTAAAGACAAAGAAAAATTATTGAAAGCAACAAGGGAAAAGCGACAAATAACATACAAGGGAACTCCCATAAGGTTAACAGCTGATTTCCAGCAGAAACTCTACAAGCCAGAAGGGAGTGGCATGACATATTTAAAGTGCTGAAAGGGAAGAACCTACAACCAGATTACTCTACCCTGCAAGGATCTCATTCAGATTCGATGGAGAAATCAAAAGCTTTACAGACAAGCAAAAGCTAAGAGAATTCAGCACCACCAAACCAGCTCTACAATAAATGCTAAAGGAACTTCTCTAAGTGGGAAACACAAGAGAAGAAAAGGACCTACAAAACCAAACCCAAAACAATTAAGAAAATGGTAATAGGAACATACACATCAATAATTACCTTAAATGTGAATGGATTAATGCTCCAACCAAAAGACACAGGCTTGCTGAATGGATACAAAAACAAGACCCACATATATGCTGTCTACAAGAGACCCACTTCAGACCTAGGGACACATACAGACTGAAAGTGAGGGGATGGAAAAAGACATTCCATGCAAATGGAAATCAAAAGAAAGCTGGAGTAGCGATACTCATATCAGATAAAATAGACTTTAAAATAAAAAATGTTACAAGAGACAAGGAAGGACACTACATAATGATCAAGGGATCAATCCAAGAAGAAAATATAACAATTATAAATATATATGCACACAACATAGGAGCACCTCAATACATAAGGCAACTGCTAACAGCTCTAAAAGAGGAAATCGAAAGTAACACAATAATAGTGGGGGACTTTAACACCTCACTTACATCAATGGAGAGATCATCCAAACAGAAAATTACTAAGGAAACACAAGCTTTAAATGACACAACAGACCAGATAGATTTAATTGATATTTATAGGACATTCCATCTCAAAACAGCAGATTACACTTTCTTCTCGAGTACGCATGGAACATTCTCCAGGATAGATCACATCTTGGGTCACAAACCAAGCCTCAGTAAATTTAAGAAAACTGAAATCATATTAAGCATCTTTTCTGACCACAATGCTATGAGATTGGAAATCAATTACAGGGAAAAAAACGTAAAAAACACAAACACATGGAGGCTAAACAATACGTTACTAAATAACCAAGAGATCACTAAAGAAATCAAAAAATACCTAGAGACAAATGACAATGGAAACACGATGATCCAAAACCAATGGGATGCAGCAAAAGCAGTTCTAACAGGGAAGTTTATAGCAATACAATCCTACCTCAAGAAACAACAAATATTTCAAATAAACAATCTAACCTTACACCTAAAAGAACCAGAGAAAGAAGAACAAACAAAACCCAAACTTAGTAGAAGGAAAGAAATCATAAAGATCAAAGCAGAAATAAATGAAATAGAAACAAAGAAAACAATAGTAAATATCAATAAAACTAAAAGCTGGTTCTTTGAGAAGATAAAATTGATAAACCATTAGCCAGACTCATCAAGAAAAAGAGAAGACTCAAATCAAAAAAATTAGAAATGAAAGTTACAACAGACACTGCAGAAATACAAAGCATCCTAAGAGACTACTACAAGCAACTCTGTGCCAATAAAATGGACAACCTGGAAGAAATAGACAAATTCTTAGAAAGGTATAACCTTCCAAGACTGAACCAGGAGGAAATAGAAAATATGAACAGACCAATCACAAGCACTGAAATTGAACCAGTGATTTAAAATCTTCCAACAAACAAAAGTCCAGGACCAGATGGCTTCACAGGTGAATTCTATCAAACATTTAGAGAAGAGCTAACACCCATTCTTCTCAAACTCTTCCAAAAATTTGCAGAGGAAGGAACACTCACAAACTCATTCTATGAGGCCACCATCACCCTGATACCAAAACCAGACAAAGACACTACAAAAAAAGAAAATTACAGACCAATATCACTGATGAATATAGATGCAAAAATCCTCAACAAAATACTAGCAAACAGAATCCAACAACACATTAAAAGGATCATACACCACGATCCAGTGGGATTTATCCCAGGGATGCAAGGATTCTTCAGTATATGCAAATCAATCAATGTGATACACCATATTAACAAACTGAAGAAGAAAAACCATATGATCATCTCAATAGATGCAGAAAAAGCTTTTGACAAAATTCAACACCCATTTATGATAAAACTCTCCAGAAAGTGGGCATAGAGGGAACTTACCTCAACATAATAAAGGTCATATATGACAAACCCACAGCAAACATCATTCTCAATGGTGAAAAACTGAAAGTATTTCCTCTAAGATCAGGAACAAGACAAGAATGTCCACTCTCACCACTATTATTCAACATAGTTTTGGAAGTCCTAGCCATGGCAGTCAGAGAAGAAAAATAAATAAAAGGAAAACAAATTGGAAAAGAAGAAGTAAAACTGTCACACTTTGCAGATGACATGATACTATACCTAGAGAATCCTAAAGATGCCACCAGAAAACTAGTTGAGCTAATCAATGAATTTGGTAAAGTTGCAGGATACAAAATTAATGCACAGAAATCTCTTGCATTCCTATACACTAATGATGAAAAATCTGAAAGGGAAATTAAGGAAACACTCCCATTTGCCACTGCAACAAAAAGAATAAAATACCTAGGAATAAATCTACCTACGGAGACAAAGACCTGTATGCAGAAAACTATAAGACACTGATGAAAGAAATTAAAGATGAAACAAACAGATGGAGAGATATACATGTTCTTGGATTGGAAGAATCAATACTGTAAAAATGACTGTACTACCCAATGCAATCTACAGATTGAATGCAATCCCTATCAAATTACCAGTAGCATTTTTTACAGAACTAGAACAAAAAATCTTAAAATTTGTATGGAGAAACAAAAGACCCCGAATAGCCAAAGCAGTCTTGAGGGAAAAAAATGGAGCTGGAGGAATCAGGCTCCCGGACTTCAGACTATACTACAAAGCTACAGTTATCAAGACAATATGGTACTGGCACAAAAACAGAAATATAGACCAATGGAACAGGATAGAAAGCCCAGAGATAAGCCCATGCACATATGGTCACCTTATTTTTGATAAAGGAGGCAAGAATATACAATGGAGAAAAGACAGTCTCTTCAATAAGTGGTGCTGGGAAAACTGGACAGGTACATGTAAAAGAATGAAATTAGAACACTCCCTAACACCATACACAAAAATAAACTCAAAATGGATTAGAGACCTAAATGTAAGACCGGACAGTATAAAACTCTTAGAGAAAAACATAGGAAGAACACTCTTTGACATAAATCACAGCAAGATCTTTTCTGATCCACCTCCTAGAGTAATGGAAATAAAAACAAAAATAAACAAATGGGACCTAATGAAACTTAAAAGTTTTTACACAGCAAAGGATGCTACAAACAAGACGAAAAGACAACCCTCAGAATGGGAGAAAATATTTGAAAACAAATCAACAGACAAAGGATTAATCTCCAAAATATATAAACAGCTCATGCAGCTCAATATTAAAAAAACAAACAACCCAATCCAAAAATGGGCAGAAGACCTAAATAGACATTTCTCCAAAGAAGACATACAGATGGCCACGAAGCACATGAAAAGCTGCTCAACATCACTAATTATTAGAGAAATGCAAATCAAAACTACAATGAGGTATCACCTCACACCAGTTAGAATGGGCATCATCAGAAAATCTACAAACAATAAATGCCAGAGAGGGTGTGGAGAAAAGGGAACCCTCTTGCATTGTTGGTGGGAATGTAAATTGATACAGCCACTATGGAGAACAGTATGGAGGTTCCTTCAAAAACTAAAAATAGAATTACCATATGACCCAGCAATCCCACTACTGGGCATATACCCAGAGAAAACCATAATTCAAAAAGACACATGCACCCCAATGTTCATTGCAGCACTATTTATAACAGCCAGGACATGGAAGCAACCTAAATGCCCATCGACAGATGAATGGATAAAGAAGATGTGGTACATATATACAATGGAATATTACTCAGCCATAAAAAGGAACGAAATTGGGTCATTTGTAGAGACATGGATGGATCCAGAGACTGTCATACAGAGTGAAGTAAGTCAGAAAGAGAAAAACAAATATCGTATATTAATGCATATATGTGGAACCTAGAAAAATGGTACAGATGAACCGGTTTGCAGGGCAGAAATTGAGACACAGTTGCAGAGAACAAACATATGGACACCAAGGGGGGAAAGTGGCTGGGAGGGGGCGGGGGTGGTGTGATGAATTGGGAGATTGGGATTGACATGTATACACTGATGTGTATAAAATTGATGACTAATAAGAACCTGCTGTATAAAAAAATAAAATAAAGTTCAAAAAAATAATAATAAATAAAAATAAAGAGATTAGGAGCAGTTGCTCTACTGACTTGCTCTATTAAAAAAAAAAAAAAAAAAAGCATCCAAATTGGAAAGGAAGAAGTCACTGTCACTATTTGCAGATAACATGATATTGTATATACAAAACCCTAATTTAGACATCACCCAAAAACTTTTAGAACTCATTAATGAATTCAGGGTAGGTGAAGGTTAATATACAGAAAGTTAATATACAGAAATCTGTTTCATTTCTATTCACTAATAATGAACTAGCAGAAAGGGAAAAAAAGAGAAAACAATCCCATTTATAATTGCATCAAAAAGAATAAAATAGCTAGGAATAAATTTAACCAAGAAGGTGAAAGACCTATACTCTGAAAACTATAAGACACCGATGAAAGAAATTGATAATGACACAAATAAATGGAAATATATACCATGATCATGGGTTGAAAGAATTAATACTGTTAAAATGTCCACACTATCCGAAGCAATCTACAAATTCAGTGCAATCCCTATCAAAATACCAAGGGCATTTTTCACAGAACTAGAACAAATAATCCTAAAACTGGTAGGAACCACAAAAGACTCCAAATAGCCAAAGAAGAACAAAGCCAGAGTTACTGTGCTCCCAGAGTTCAAACTATACTACAAAGCTATAGTAATCAGAATAATATTGTACTAGCACAAAAACAGTCCCATTGATCAATGGAACAGAACAGAGCCCAGAAATAAGCCCATGCTTATAGTCAATTAATCTATGACAAAGGAGGCAAAAATACAAAGTGCAGAAAGACAGTCTCTTTAATAAATAGTGTTGGGAAAACTGGACAGCTACATGCAAAAGTATCAAATACCATATACAAAAGTAAACTCAAAATGGATTAAAGACTTAAGTGCAAAACCTGAAACTATAAAACCCCTAGAAGAAAACATAGGCAATAAACCCTTGATATCAGTCTTAGCAATGTCTTTTTGGTTCTATCTCCTCAGGCAAAAGAAACAAAAGCAAGAATAAACAAATGGGACTAATCAAACTAAAAAGCTTTTGCACAGAGAAGGAAACAAACAACAAAACACAAAGGCAACCTACTGAGTGGGAAAAGATATTTGTAAATGATATATCGAATAAGGGGTTAATATCCAAAATATCCAAAGAACATACACAACTCAATATCAAAAAAACCAAGCAATCTGATTAAACAATAGGCAGAGGACTTGAATAGACATTTTTCCAAAGAAGACACACAGACGACCAACAGACACATGAAAAGATGCTCAATATCACTAACTATCAGGGAAATGCAAATCAAAATCACAATGAGATATCACCTCACACCTGTCAGAATGGCCATTACCAAAAAGACAACAAATAAGTGTTGGCAAGGAGGAAAAAAGGAACCCTCATACATTGTTGGTGGGAATGTAAATTGGTGCGACCACAATGGAAAAGAGCATGGAGCTGGCTCAAATAATAAAAATAGAACTACCAGAAGATCTAGCAATTCCATTCCTGGGTTTCTATCTGAAGAAAACAAAAATACTAATTTGAAAAGATATATGCACCCCTGTGTTCATTTCAGCATTATTTACAATAGCAAATGTCCACCCATAGATAGGTAAAGAAGATGTGGTATGTATTTATGTATACAATGGAATATTACTCAGCCATAAAACAGAATGAAATCTTGCCATATGCAACAACATGGATGGACCTAGGGGGTATTTTGCTAAGTGAAATAAGTCAGGCAAAGAAAGACAAAAACCACTTATATGTGGAATCTAAAAACCAAAACAAAGGAACAAACAAAACAAAACAGAAACAGACTCACAGATACAGAGAACAAACTGGTAGCTGCCAGAGGGGAGGGGAGTTGGAGAATGGATGAAATAGATGAAGTGGATTAAAAGATACAAACTTCCAGTGACATAATAAATAAGTTAAGGGGATATAATATAGTGTACAGCATGGGGAATATAGTCAATAATATTATAATAACTTTGTATGGTGACAAATGGTTACTATACTTATTGTGGAGATCATTTTGTAATGCATGTAAATGTTGAATCACTATGTTGTACACCTGAAATCAATATTGTATGTCAACTATACTTCAATTATTTTTTTAAAAAATAAAGAAAAACACAAGAGATAAAAAAATGGCGGGGGGGGTGGGGCCGTGAGAGGCTGGCAGTCAGGTTAGTATTATGTTCAGTAAATATTATACTCCTTTTAGTGCTACACCTAAGCAAATCAAAGAATACTATTCTCAAATTTTATAATCATTCTTAGTGTAATATACATCATTAACACCTAAATAATAAAAAATAAAAGAAAGCTATCTACTACACATGAACCCAAGTTCTGGTTCAGAAAACATGCAAGAGAGCTAGTAAAATAAGGACACCACAATTATATTCAGTTTGGAGAGCCACATATGTACATACATACATCCTTTAGTATTTTTTCCCTTTTCTATTATTTAAGTTCAGAAATAGGTGAAAGAAACAAAAAGGAAAGAAAGGGGGAGGGAGAGAAGAAGGTGTTGGGGAGAAAGGGAGTGAGGAAGGAAGGAAGGAAGGAAGGAAGGGAGGGAGGGACTGATGGACTAACAATGGTTCAAAGCAAAGAAATAAAAATTTTAAACTCACAGAAACTCAGAACTTAAACATAAATAAAATGTATGACGAAGTCACCTATAATAACAAGATCAAATTAAACAAGGAACTAAATTATAATTCTCAAAAACTAGAATAAAGTTGAGATACAGTTTAGAATCTTTTTTAAATAGGGAAAAAAATTCCAAATAGCAATTAATATCTACAGACCCAGAAAAGTTAGAAATACTAGAATAGTGTACCCCAGAAGAAATATTAAAAAAAAAATAGGTTATAAGCTTCTTAAGGTCAAAAACCATATTACATTCATCTCTTTATTCCCCATGATGTCTACACATAAGAGTTATTTAATACATTCTTTGAAGTGAATGATTCATTCATATTATAGCTAAATGTTAATTCTCCCTAAAAGAATATCCAAAAGCAGTGCTGCAGGAATCCAAAGTAGAGAGACCAGAAATGGTTTTTCTATAGTTACAATATGGCAGCAAAAGAAAAAAATTGGGGCTTCAAAAGTTTCTAAGGAAAGGTAAGTTTAGATTCTTAAAGGAACTAATGTTGCCTAATATTAATAAATGCTTAAGAATGTCAATAAAGGGCATCATACATCTGTTCTTTTTTAATAAGAGAGAAAACAGATTTTTGTTAAAGTAACAGCAACAGCTTTCTGCAAAATATCACATTTTAAAAATATATTCACTAAGGTTATTCAAGAAGCACTTTTGAAAAGTTACTACCAGTCATGCAAGTAAAAAGTATAGAAACCTGGCCTGCAGGCCAAAAAAATTTTATAATTACTAGTAAGAAGTACAAATTATAGAAAAATTTAAACTGATTATGAAAGTAGGTGTTACATTGCAAGTATCTATGACTAATTTTCTTTTTTTCGGCAGCAGAGCATGGCTTGTGGGATCTTACTTCTCCGACCAGGGGTTGAACATGCACCCCCTGCAGTTGCAAGGGCAGAGTCCTAATCACTGGACCTCCAGGGAATTCTCTACGACTAATTTATTTTAATCATATTTAAACTTTTACATAACTTTTGATAGAATTTTACATTTATCAAAAGAGCAGGCTAATATTTCTATAAACCAGAATCCTACTTATAAAAGACAACCCTCAGAATGGGAGAAAATATTTGCAAATGAAGCAACTGACAAAGGATTCATCTCCAAGATTTACAAGCAGCTCATGCAGCTCAATAACAAAAAAACAAACAACCCAATCCAAAAATGGGCAGAAGACCTAAATAGACATTTCTCCAAAGAAGATATACAGATTGCCAACAGACACATGAAAGAATGCTCAACATCATTAATCATTGAGAAATGCAAATCAAAACTACAATGAGGTATCATCTCACACCGGTCAGAATGGCCATCATCAAAAAATCTACAAACAATAAATGCTGGAGAGGGTGTGGAGAAAAGGGAACACTCTTGCACTGTTGGTGGGAATGTAAATTGATACAGCCACTATGGAGAACAGTATGGAGGTTCCTTAAAAAACTAAAAATAGAACTACCATATGACCCAGCAATCCCACTACTGGGCATATACCCTGAGAAAACCATAATTCAGAAAGAGTCATGTACCAAAATGTTCATTGCAGCTCTATTTACAATAGCCAGGACATGGAAGCAACCTAAATGTCCATCATCGGATGAATGGATAAAGAAGATGTGACACATATATACAATGGAATATTACTCAGCCATAAAAAGAAATGAAATGGAGGTATTTGTAATGAGGTGGATGGAGTTAGAGTCTGTCATACAGAGTGAAGTAAGTCAGAAAGAGAAAAACAAATACAGTATGCTAACACATATATATGGAATCTAAGGGGGAAAAAAAAAAGGTCATGAAGAACCTAGTGGCAAGACGGGAATAAAGACACAGACCTACTAGAGAATGGACTTGAGGATATGGGGAGGGGGAGGGGTGAGATGTGACAGGGTGAGAGAGTGTCATGGACATATATACACTACCAAATGTAAAATAGATAGCTAGTGGGAAGCAGCCGCATAGCACAGGGAGATCAGCTCGGTGCTTTGTGACCACCTAGAGGGGTGGGATAGGGAGGGTGGGAGGGAGGGAGATGCAAGAGGGAAGAGATATGGGAACAAAAAAGAAAAAAAAAAAAAAGATGGGAAACAGTGGGATTCTTCCCACATACCTCCGCCAATCAGAATACCTAAAACTATTATGGCTTATTTAGTACCCATGGTCTTTGTGGATATTTATAAAAGAACTGACTTCTCGAAGCTCTAAATGTCACCCTAACTTTATAAACCAGGCTCCAATTCTGATGATTTATAAGAGTAGAAGTTAAATTTTTGTAATAGTATATTCCATATAGCAACAAAAGCCTTACAAACTACAGGCATACCTCGTTTTATTGTGCTTCATTTTATTGTACTTTGTGAATACTGAGTTTTTTCACAACATGAATTTTACAAATTGAAGGTTTACGGCAACCTGCATTGTCAGATGATGGTGAGCATTTTTTAGCAATAAAGTATTTTTTAATTAAGGTATGTACATTTTTTTAGACAGAACGCTATTACACACTTAATAGACTACTGTATAGTGTAAACATAACTTTAATACACACTGGGAAACCAAAAAGTGTGTGTGACTCACTTTATTGCGATATTCACTTTATTGGGGTGGTCTGGAACCAAACCTGCAATATCTGAGGTATGCCTGTTATTTTATTATACTCTAGAGAAGAGAACAAAAAAGGAAGCCAATGCAAACTCAAACATATCTTTTCACGTGCCAGTCTTGGGAATACTTTATGTAATCACTTAAAATAATAACATAATAGTAATGGTTTCACTAGTAATCTGGCAATATAACCTCAAAAAGAAAGAGTTAATGTTATTATATAGCAGTAATTCAATTTTTTTTTCTCATTTCTAAATTATTTTTTTCTCTTCCTAACTAAAAGTGTTACTTTAGAAGGAACTCAAGTTTGACAAAAATCTTCATTAGATTTCTCAAAAAATAAATCATAAAAATATAAGAATTTTCATAATAGCAGATATTCCAGGAGACTCTTATTTAAAGGGGGGAAAAAACCTTACAAAATACTGGTGAAATCACTTAAATTTCAAAAGATTAAAACTAATTATATATTTAATCTCAACAGATAATAACAACTTTACTCATCAACATATTTCTATAAAATCAAAATGAAATAAACTTATTGCCATCTATTTTAAGTCATATCCCAAATTACCAAAAACAAATTAACATAAAAGCATCCTACATAAGTTTTTCACACCTCTATCACACTTTTGAACTCACTTGGGTAAATATGGATCTTTCCAACAGCAGCAGCAGTTTCTACAAAGTTATTTACCTTGTCCAGGTCTTGCAGTTATAGTTGCTCCAGCAGATGGCGGCTCCAACTCCTGTCAAATACAATAATGTTATTACAGTGACCTACTACAATGTGCGATTTATAATAAAATAGTAGTGATATTACAGCCTTACCTTTGCTTTCTTTGAGTCCGGATCAAACCTTTCAAGAATTAATTTAGCCGTTTTATAAGTTTCTTTTTCCATGACTTCTTCAAGCTGCAAACAAAAATTTCCACAAGTTGTCACACTTTAAAACACACATACCCTACTTACTTTTATAAGTCCTATTCAAAAAGTATTCAAGTACAAGGCTTAAAATAAACAGCACATAATATATCCAGATAGCATGAAAGACTTCCACATTCAAATAATTAAAATCCAGATTTTAAAATGGCTTCTAACCTCTAATATGTTACTTGTATTTAACAGCTTTACTGCAAGGAAATACCAAATATTGCTAATTGTTTACATATAATGAGGAGAATAATTACATGCACCAACTTCAATAATGGAATGTGCAAAAATCTATCAGCCATCATTATTGGAAGTTATTAGACATGACAAGCAAATGACAGGCAATTCCTCAGATTTATTTCCTCCTAGCACTTAATGCTATTAATTTAAAGAAGGTCATTAGCCAAGAGCTTTACAAAATAAAATCTCTGTGCCAATTAACTGCTGTCAGCATCGATTTTAGATTATTTATAAGCAGAAGCAATTAGCTTGCTGCAAAATGCAGTGAAAACTCACTTAACTGGGAGAACAGCCATGCTCTCTCATGGAATTTGCTCAAATGACTTTAAAAGCTGAAGCTCCCCCTTTTTTACTTAAATTCAAACAACTTTAGAGGGAAAAAACGGAACATAATAAGAACTTAAGTAAAGATTTTACTGCGTTCTATGCTCACACTAGGGACTGTAATTAAAGCACTTCATTATTATAGAATTTTATTTACAATGCACTCAAGTCACTTTATGGCTTAATATGTGGGTTTAATTTAAAAAGTAATCACTAGTAAAGTATCATTTTAGCAGTTACAGCCCAATATCAGAAAAAGTTTAACTTTAGTACAAGACAGTCATAGTTATGACAAATAGCTAATATACAGAATAAAAATGCTTTTGCAAAACTTGGAAGAGGACCTTTTCCTTCTCAGTGACCACTGAGAGCCACTTAGATTCATTAAATGTCATGTTTATTCCAAAGGACATTTATTTTAAAATGCAAAGCAGAGAACATTTACCAAGTTAAAATACAATTTAAAATATGCTGCCACAATAGTTAATAGATTCCTCATTACTCAATATAACACTTAAGTGCTTAGATGAATGATTTATTAACCTTGGTTTAGTGAAACTAAAATATTTTTCTAATTATTTCAAAATTATGATAAATTCTCAAAACAAGCAAGTTTAAATTTCTGATGTAAAGAAAATGTTTGTAACATTACTACTTTAGGGTTGGGGAAAAACTTGGGATGGGGACAGAGAGAGGGCATGATAGAATCTATCCCCAAATCAACATAATCTACATGAAATAGCAAAGAACTGAATCCCTGATCTCTACAAATTAATTTTTGATGGCCCAGACCAGTGCCGTAACAACAGAACTACATGTAATGATGGAAGTGGTTTATATCTGCACAATAGAGTAGCTACAATGCCATATGTGATAAATGATCACTTAAAATATTGCTTGTGCAACTGAGGAACCCAACTGTAGCTACTTTTATTCCACTTTAAATAATGTAAATTTTAAAAGCTACATGGGTCTAGTGGCTACTGATTTGGACAACACTATTCTAGAGTAAGACTATTGGTAGGTTTAAAAAGAAGATTAGATACAACTGTGATCTTTAAAACCATACATAAAACTCAAAACTAAATTGTCATTTTATTAAACGATTGCCATTCCTAGTACATCATTCAGCAAGTATTCATGTTTATGTCTATGTACATGTAAAGTATCTTAAATCATTTTAAAAAGCAAAAGGTACAAATCCATTCTCTTTTTCTTTTGCATTTACTTTGAAAAATTCTTTTTTCACGTAATAGCTTAATTAACACATATATTCCTACTACATTTTAAGTGAATAATTTGTTTTATAAATAGGGAGACATCTGATCAGTGGGAAGAATACAAACTTGAAACCATGACATCAGAAAAGATCTGGGTTCAAAGTACATCTCCATTCTTAATTAGCTGTAGAAAGACTGAGCAAGTCTGTTAGCCTCAGTTTCTCCTTTTGTAGATCAGAAACATTAATACTTTCTCATAGCACTGTTATGCAATTTAAATAATGTAGGAGAGTCTATAACAGTACCTAACACAAAAATGCATAATCTTCAATGATACCTCAGTTATTCAGAGTGGATCTGAAACAAGCAGTGTTTTCAAATACCCAACATATTAATATCAGGATTCAGGAATGAGAAATTGAATTCTCAGAATTCCCTAAATTATAAATTACTCTGTATTCTTACTAAAATTTTACATATTTCAAATAATAATGAATGATGTAACAAAGAGTGAATTGTTTTTCTGTGATATGAGTATACTAAAAGTTTCAAAGTTTTTTATTTAAAAAAGAGAATAATAGGGGCTTCCCTGGTGGTGTAGTGGTTCAGAACCCGCCTGCCAATGCAGGGGGCACGGGTTCGAGCCCTGGTCCGGGAAGATTCCACATGCCATGGAGCAACTAAGCCCGCGTGCCATAACTACTGAGCCTGCGCTCTAGAGCCCGTAAGTCACAACTACTGAGCCCGCATGCTGCAACTACTGAAGCCCGCGTGCCTAGAGCCCGTGCTCTGAAACAAGAGAAGCCACCGCAATGAGAAGCCTGCGCACCACAAGAGTAGCCCCTGCTCGCCGCAGCTAGAGAAAGCCAGCGTGCAGCAACGAACACCCAACACAGCAAAAAATTTAAAAATAAAATAAATAAATTAAAATTATAGAAATAAAAATAAAAAAGAGAATAATAAACACATGGTTGCTTATTTATTATGAATCAACATTATTTTGGCAAGATTATATATTTTGAGGACATATAAAAATTATTTCTACCTGATATAGAATTTCATCATAGAGAATACTAAAAGAAGGGAACACTAACACAAAATAAATGTCAATTTTTTTAATTCTGAAAGATAATTATACAATATTTAAGTTATAACTCTTGAAATAAAATTTTAAAACACACAAAGCATTAATTGCCCTATCCAATATTCTTGATCCTTGTTTCACAACAAATATTCCAGATGTAGAAAAATGTCTTCTGTTTTGTACTGACTTTGGTCAAATTATTAAAAGCATCTTCAATTCACAGCTTTAAGGTACATGTTGCATTATTTAAACTCATGTTTTTAAAATGATGAAAATACTGTCTGCTTATCCTGATTTTGTTTTGCTGCTGAAATCAATATTGTTTTTACTAATTCAGATTTTAAATCATTTTCTGATTTCATATAGGAGTATTCTACAATAACAGTAACATCTCTCTCAGCATTACTTCTGTTAAAGTATTTACAAAGATCTGTAGCCTACAGTGATTATTCAAACACTGGAAAACACCAGCAAATATTACTGGGTAATATAAAAATGTAACATATGAAACTTCTAGTGAGGTTAACAGCCCCACACAGAATCACATGCTAAAATTGCCAATTTAAGGACTTATTTTGCTTCCAAAATTTATTTCATGGAATATCACTCACAGGATTTTGTATAGAGTATTCTATATATATAAACTTATTAACATTTATTTGTAAGAATAAGTCACCATTAATAAGAGACAGGGCCCATAAAACAGACTTATGGCCACAAAAGCAAGACTGACTAATTAGATTGTGCCACTTCTCCTCTATGTGCTCCTGTCCTGTTGCCTGAAATGTCCACATTAACCTACAGCTCAGCATGTCAGCATTTCTTGCTCTTGCTTTCAACTGACACTAGTGGATTCTTTTGAACCAGTAACATTTGTAGTGATTGTTAAGTTCTAATTCTCAGAGAATTGTAATACTTCTTTCCCAGGTTCCCAATTTCTCAACCGATTTTCCTCAGGACTTGGAAAAATATAAATTGCCTGAGAAATGCCAGAAAGGAATTACCACATAGAATGACCTGTACTATTCTGAAAAAAGCACAGCATTTTCATGAAGCCACTTAAAGAGGTCATTTTGACTCGAGTTTTGATGGATTTTGATTTTGAACTGTTTTGATGGGACGCTCATGGATACAAAGCGATTATCTATTGAACACTGATATTTTTTAAACTAAAAGTTAAAAAAAAAATGTGAGTGGCAAAATGTACACAACCAGACTTGGGAGGTTTTTTAGGTAACTAAAGATTAATTCCTAGCTTTATTTTAGTAAGTAAATACTTACATTAAGTTTTTAGATTTAAAACATTGTTTTAAAACATTTAAAACATTGTTGTCACTCATTTTCCTTTCTAAGTAATTTAACTTTTTAATCAATTGATAATTCATGTTTATTGTTACAAATTACATTTTGACAAATTACAAATTACATTACAAATCTATCCAGATTAAAGAGATGCATCCCTGAGGAAACCACCTTTAATAACACATCAAGTAGTAAATACAATTTACATTCATTTTTTTAGTGAAAGAGAAGGGTTAGGAGTTGGGTAATTTTAAACTAATGGCTATCTTTCCTGCCAGCATTTTTAAAGCTATAAATGTAGAGTTAAACATCAAGGAACAAGATCAGTTTTGATTACATTTTGCTTTTGCTCAAAAGTAACATCCCTTCTTTTTCCTCTCATTACCAGTACAATCATTAGCTAGCACTGTACTCCTTACAAATTCACCCTTAACACCTATTGTTCTAAACAAAGTATAACGCTACTACTCAAACAAAGCAGCTCTGTTAAGGGCTTGAGCAGTAAAGGCAAGGGACTAGTTCCCAACAGCAACAGTACTGAAACCAGAAACAATCAAGTCAATGCAAATTGTGTTCCCTAATTAACAAAATGAGTTAGAGCAGCCAACTTATTTTTCTTTAATCATACACTGCAAGAGAAATGCCATACTGAAGTATTCTGTAATATTGATGTCTCATGAACCATTTAGATATACAAAACTATTGAACCTTGAACTGAGTTTCCCAACTGTCAGACCTAGATGGAGCATCGTTTATGTTGTGATTCCATCAAGGGCTATTAAAGAAGTAAATAGCTTCGTTTGCCCTGTCAAAGAATTTTCTAAGTCTGCTCTGTTACTCTACTGAGAGTTCTTCACCAATCATATGTTCTCTAAGATTCTGTTCTCTGTTCATGTGATGCCACTGACATTGAATCAGCTTCTCATCACTTAGAATTTTTTTATTTTCTTCTTTTTTTTTTTCTTTTTTCTTTTGTCTTCCTCCTTGTCTTTTCTACTTTAATCAATATTTCTCCATTTTGGTACAAGTAAGACTTGGCTCTGATCAACACTACCAGCTCTTCTTTTTTTATCACATCAGCAAACCAAACCAATCATATCACAACTTCTATATTATTGAGAACCATCAGTATTTACTCACTTTGAATTTCTGGCTGTTCCATGATGTGTAGAATGCCAGAAATATAATAAGATACAATGGAAATATTTCTACGTTTCAATTTAGGACCATCAAAAATATCAATGCAATTTTGATAAATACCTCACAGAACACTGAAGAGGCATCAAATAAAAAAGATAAGGAATCCTTTCAGAATTAAAGTTTCTTTATTTTTCAGGTACTTAAATCCCTCAGGACCAGTGTCTTTTCTTACCAATTCACAGAACAATTTTTAACATTAATCTTAACCTTCATAATTTTTATTAGTTTCATCCATAATTGTTACTTATTATGTTAGACTAAAATACATTAAATTGATTTTGCATCTGATTAAATTTCATTAAGTTTCCATATAACATGATGCTCCTATCAATTATCTTTTTTTTTTTTAAATTTATTTATTTATTATTTTTGGCTGTGTTGGGTCTTTGTTTCTGTGCGAGGGTTTTCTCTAGTTGCGGCAAGCGGGGGCCACTCTTCATCGCGGTGCGCGGGCCTCTCACTGTCGCGGCCTCTCTTGTTGCGGAGCACAGGCTCCAGACGCGCAGGCTCAGTAATTGTGGCTCACGGGCCCAGTTGCTCCGCGGCATGTGGGATCTTCCCAGACCAGGGCTCGAACCCGTGTCCCCTGCATAGGCAGGCAGATTCTCAACCACTGCGCCACCAGGGAAGCCCCTCAATTATCATTTTTATACTTCAAAAATAATTATATGAAAAAAGTATATGTAAATTCAAGCCAAACACCAAGTTCAACCCACTTATTAAAAACTATTGCAGGGCTTCCCTGGTGGCGCAATGGTTAAGAATCCGCCTGCCAATGCAGAGGACACGGGTTCAGGCCCTGGTCCGGGAAGATCCCACATGCTGCGGAGCATCTAGGCCCGTGAGCCACAACTACTGAGCCCACATGCCGCATCTACTGAAGCCCGTGTGCTCTACAGCCCGTGCTCCACAATGGGAGAAGCCGCCGTGATGGGAGGCCCGCGCACTGCAACGAAGAGTAGCACCCCCCCACTCGCTGCAACTACAGAAAGCCCGCGCACAGCAACAAAGACCCAACACAGCCAAAAATAATAAATAAACTTAAAAAAAAAAAACAAAAAAACAAAAAAAACTATTGCATATCAACCTCTAAACATCTAGAGTCCTTACTCTCTCTTGATCCTCCTTTTTCCAACCCATCTGAAGGATGCATTTAACTGGCCCCACAACAGACACCCATGTGATCAGAACTGCTGATAGAAAATGAAAGAAACCAAAGAAAAAATACTCTCTCTTTCTCTCTCCCCAGTTTTCTTTGGCTTTTTTTTTTTTTTTGCATGTTAAATTCGTTTTTTACATCCAATCTTGTTAATTCCGTCTCTCCTCGCCTTATTATGTCAAGAAAATCTGAGAACTGACATATGATGTTTGGTCTTTTTTTGGCCCTAATAATAAATCTGGATACCCACCTTTTTACCACTCTGCCTCCAAAATGATTCATTTACTTACTTCTCAGCTTCCAATTGACATAGACACTCAGACTCTCAAAAGTTCATCTAACTACTTTTTCCTGTCCATCATTATTAACTAGCAAAAATATTCATAACTTAGCTTCACCATTAAACTGTTATCTAAAAACATACTTGTTCCTTGGAGAGTCATTACTTACAACATATAAACATTAATTATTCAGTTCTTAATTTATTAGTTTTATATAAATTAACTTAAATAAAAGTTAACTTACTATTTTTTTCTTCTGGGATTTTAAATCATCCAATGCTTCATCTAGAAAACAAGATTTAAACCAAAACTAAATCAGATATTAAGATACTTAAGATACAAGAAAAAAAATCATGTCAAATGATATACATTAAGCAACTGCAAGAAAACAGTCTCATTTTAGAATTTCTCACAGATATGTACAGACAGAAGTCATCTCAATTTTTATCCATATATATTTTATATGTTTGCTTATATTATGTATTACAAGCTCAGGAGGGGAAAAATGGACTTTATATAGAATAAAACACGTTTCCAAATTTTAAAAGATACATATTTTTTAAATGTTTTCAGAAATATTACTTTTTATTATTTCTCCTTCCTTTCAACATCCCACCCATGTTAATTTACAAAATTAAAGCCAATTCTCTTTTTATACATTGGTAATAAAAATGTTCTCTTTATTTATGAGGAAAGAAGTACATATTTTATTAAGTTATTTGATCTTCAAGATACTGAGCACTAATAAAGAAAACCGTTGACAATCTATAGTATTATATACCTGAGGAGGGACTTGGAAAGAAAGAGGATTCTAATTACTTTTCAAAATTAAACTTTTCCAAGATTTGCCTGTTTAGTTAGGTTGCATTGGTGGAACATAAAGAATCATTTCAAAGGATATAATTTATGAATGTCAATATCTGCTTTACAAATTTATTTTAGGTTTCTAGTTTTTCTCTAGAAATACTGAACTAGTATAAGAATACTATTCCAGCTGGAAAGAAGACTTACAACTTGATTTAAACATTTTACCAAATAGAATTTAAATAATTGTTCTTAATGTTTAATTAAATTTACAAATAAAATTATTGCCTTTTCATTGAAGTTCTGGAGTAGCAAACATCTGAATACCCAATTCAAATAATACTATTTATGTAAAAATCCAAAGAAATACAAACTTATGAAAAGATGATTTTACTATATATTTTTTTCAAAGTGTTCTAGCAGACTTATTACTGAAAGGGGAAAAAAACTGCTGACATCTTTAAAGACAATAGTCATCTTTAGTTAGATAAGACCAAGCCAAATATCTAACCTTTAGTGCAGAGATCAGCAAACTTTTTCTATAAAGGGCCAGACAGTAAATATTTTAGGCTTTATGGGCCAAAAGGCAAAGTTAGGTGAGCACTTTTAAAGGAGTAAACAAATTTCCACAAAACTTTCATTGACATAATACAAATATAATAATAATTGAGTTCAATTTTTTGTAACATAGGTCTACCAATGAAAAGAATGGAATCTGGGGGGGTAGGTGGGGGGTAACATTTCACTTAATTGAGATTCAAAATTAGTGTCCCCCATCCTCAAAATTGATCACAAATGTCAATCTGTTAGTTTATCTGTAATGAGATTTCACACATTTTATTTTTGAAAAATTTTTTTCACACAGATAGGTGCTGCTAAATATTGAAATCAATCCACAATCACATGATTTTAATTGAGCATATTCATTGTGTGAAAGGCATTTATAAAATTCTTTAGATTCTTCTCTTGATATTTGCCTTTTATCATGTCATTGCAAATTAATCACTTCCAGTTAAATGGATTTTGAAATACGGAAATTTCCTTTGTACTTGCATGAGGTCTGAAAAACACTGCTGGAATCGCAGTTTGAGCTCAGATAATGTATCTGCTGCAAATCTGCGTGGGAATGGAGATCTTGTTTCTTAACTTTTCATAGCACTTTTTAAAAAATTACCTTTCGTCATTAAATTATTTGCTTTTCTAAATCACTTTATAGCAGTATAGGTTTCACATATAAGGACTGTTTTGCCTTGTACTCTTAGGTTGAATTCATTAAGAACCATTATCAAGTCTGCAGCAAAATCTAATTTCCAAAGCCAGTTCATTCTTAATGGTTGAAGGTGGTTCTTCTCATTCAGAAACATTTTAGTCTTGGCTCTGAGCTCAAAACATCACAATAAAACTTTACTACTACTACTAATCCATCCAACTGCTTGTATTTCTGATAAAAGTTCACATAACTGATGATGATTAAGTCCATGAGAGCAAATGAAGTTCCCCATTGACAATACTCGTTCAGTAACACATGATAGGTTCAAATATGCTCTGCAAGTACCTGCTGTTGAATAACACAGTGGATAACCACAGAATTTAAACACCTTACAGTTTCATGAGCTTTGTAAATTAATCCACTAAGCCTCTTTCTGCTTCACACATATTTTTACCACCAATAGTTGTAAATACATCTCAGTAGATTCCACTTCAGGTTGTACTAAATTAGTGTTTTTTCAACTTCTTTAAAAATATTCTCTCCCAGAGTGTTCTACACAGACTGTTCACAGAGGCTAATTCTTTAGTCAGTTCAAGTTCAGTATTGACTCCTGAAATAAACTACAATTGAGCTGTATCAGTAACATCTGTCAACTCATCAAGAGTCAATGACAGGGAATTCCCTGGCACTCCAGTGGTTAGGACTTGGCACTTTCACTGTGGTGGCCCGTGTTCAATCCCTGGTCAGGGAACCAAGATCCTGCAAGCCTCACAGCATGGCCAAAAAACAAAAAAAAAAAGAGCCAATGACAATCACTTGAAATAATTTTTTTTAAATGATCTTGTTTTTAAATTAACTATGTTGCTTCCAGTGTTCTTAATTCTTCAAGCAATTGTTCTTGCTAAAAAGGCTACTAGCCAAGCAAGTATTTTCTCTAAACACATTTTTTCAGCTGCTGCAATTACACAGTTTAATTAACTCACCATTGGTAAATAGCTTTCTTTGCTTCACAAATAAGCAACTCATAAACTTACTTTTAAGTTCCATTTTCACTTCTTATTTTTATGAAGAAATTCTGTTATGATGAGACATTCCATTTTAAATGTTCTAATTTTTCTAACATTGCTTTTCTGTGCATTGGGAGTATCATGATGAGTACTTAGCATGATAGTCAATGTATATGTGTATTCTTTTAGTACATTTATAATGGCATTGCATAATAAGCACAATGCTTTGTGTTTTGATAATAAAATAGTCCATAATCCATTGTGCCTTAAAAGTGTAACATTCAAAGTCCAATTTTCTCTTCTTGTTTTTACATAATGAGTGTACATTGGTAATATTAAATAAAATAGTCGCAATACAGCAATATACATGGCACATGAAATGCTGTCAAGTTATAACAGTGTCACTGTGATTTCTTGTGCATCCTACAATAGGCTGAAATGTTGAGAGTACCATACAGTCTGTCACAACTACTCAATTCTGCCATCATTGAATGAAAGCAGCTACAGATAACATAAATGAATGGATGTGGCTGTGTTCCAATAAAACAGAAATTTGAACTTCATTCAAATTTAACATGTCACAAAATATTACTCTTTGAATTTTTTCAATAATTTAAAAATGTAAAAACCATTCTTAGATCATGAGCTGTACAAGGTGGTGGGCAGGACTTGGCTCACAGGCTGTAGTTTGCCAATCCTTGCTCGAATCTATACTAGGTCCAACTTGTAAAAAAAAGGAAATACAACTAACAGAGAACAAAAAGCAAGACATGATCAGTAGCTTCAGACTTTAAAAAAAAAATATATATATATATATATATATATATATACACACACACACACATATATGTACATATGGTACCTAACTTTATGCTAAAAAGAAGTGTAAGACTGCAAGACAATCTCTTATGAAGAGATTTTATCTACATGCAATACCTACGCAAATGAATTTGTACAATTTTTTTAAATGAAAGGATCTGTGAAATAAAATTTTAAAGCAAAAAACTCCTTTATATAATAAGCATGTCCTAATGTGCCTACTTGCAAGTCAAAATATTCACACATTTTCCTTAGAGAAGTGTTTCCAAGGGCTCTTTTAAAATAAATTTTCTTATATTTTTCACTATTTTGTTAGTTCCATGAGGTCAGAGATCATATTTGTTTTAAACTTCTTCTTGTCTTTCCGGCATCTACTATATTGCTAAATATCACTGGAAACAATGCCGTAAGCTTAATTTCTCTAATCTGATTAAAAGTATCAATATTTTTAAAAACCACAGCAAACATCATACTTAATGGTAAAAATTAAAAGCTTTTCCACCAAAATCAGGTGCTAGACAAAGATACCTGCTATTCCCACTTCAACTCAATATTATACTGGGTCCTAACCCATTAAACAAGGCAAGAAAAATTTTAAAGGCAAGAAAAATAAAAATAGGAATTGGAAAAGAAAAATCAGTACCATCAGCCCGCATGTACATAACACTTTACAATTTTTATATGCTTTCACACACAATATTATCAGTTAAAACTCATAACAGTCTTGCCAAAACAAATATTTGTTTCTAGTTTATAAACTAGCAAACTGAGGTTCAGAGGACTTAAACTTATTTGTAGGACAAAAAGATGGCTAGTGTGGCTGGAGCAAAGGTGAAAAAAGGAGAGTGGAAAGAGATGAAGTTAGAGAAATAGACATAAGCCAGAAAGTTGGGGTTAAGGTCAGATTTTACTCTGGTTGCAATGGGAAACCACTAGAAGAATTTAAGTAGGAGAGATACAAGATCTGATTTATACCTTAAAAATGGACTAGTTAGGAAACCACTGCAATAGTGCCAGCAACAGATGATGATGACCTGAATTAGAATTGTAGTAGTAGTAAAGAAAGTTAGAAGTGGTCATATTCAAGATAATTTTGGAGGTAAAAATGAGAGAACTTTGAAGGGGAGGGAGAAATGCATTGTAAATTAAAGGGAATATGGAGTCAGGATGGGATTTTTCCCCCAGATGATTGTATTGAGACAGGATTACATGCCAAATAGGGACAAGCCAATACAAATAGATAATGCAAAAGAGATGCAGGTAGGGATAACTATAAGAGCAAAGTTCATGAGATGGTCAGAGTATCTAGAATCCAGAGCATAAATGAAAGGCTTAGCCAGAGATGGGATCAAGGTCGGTCTTCCAAATTACCATGATGGATGACAGCATACTGAGTAACAGATGGGGCTAACTTTATGTTTTTGGTGGTGGAGATAGCACTCACCTGTTTATATCTATTTTCTTCACGAAGTGAGACTATCAGGTGAGAGTGGCCAGGTAGATTTTGTGAAGTTTTGTTTATTTGTGGCTTCTGAATTTTTATTTGGTTGGTTGGTTTTATTTTGGTTTGGTTTGGTTTTGGTTTTGGGGTTTTGGTATGGTGGTGGGTATTAGTGATTTGAGGAGAAATACAGTGTCAAATAATACTCTCAAAGAGAAAAAAGTAAATTTACTAGGGAACTATAATAGGATTGTGTAGCAGTGTTGAGTGTACATTTGATATTTGCAATCATAGATTTAAAGTGAGTCTAGTCAGCATGTTGTATGATTTTCCTCTAACAAATTCAGCTTTCCTGATGCAGACATAGACTAAGCATATAAATGTTTTTAACCAGGATATGGTTTTGCCAGTCACAGATTAAGCATATAACTGTATTTAAAGAAGGTATGGTTTGCCAGACAAGTAGAATGGGAAAGAGAGGCAAAGGAGTCAAGGGTGTCTAAAAGGGATGGTCATTGGTCTAGATCACAGAACCTTAACTGGGTCAAAGATAAGTCATACATGAGGAGGGCAGTTTGAAAGTTATGTATCTGCGTGAACCTTGTTTGGATCCTGAGTCAAACAAAATATTTTTTAAAGCAAATGACATTTGTAAGATAAATGGAAATTTATTATTTTTATGTTTAATATTTTATATTTTTAAGAATTCTTTTTTAAGTATAATAATGTACATTGTTTACATATTTTTAACTACATTATGGATAGATATATCTGGGATATACTTCAAAATAACAGAGATGGAGAAGTGGGTGGGGGTAAAAATGAAATAAGATTGACCAGGAGTTGATGATTGTTTAGGTTGTGTGATAGGTAATATGAGTGTTCATTATACTATTCAGTCTATTTTTGTATATGCTTGAAATATTCTATAATGAAAAGTTAAAACAAGAAAAAAAATCACATGTAAAGTTCATTTAAAATGAAATTTGCATACCTTGGGTTAATTATAACTCATAGTTTTAAGACCTGAATATCTTTAAAATCTGCACATATACAGAATACAGGAAAATTGTCATAATTTACATACTTCAATAAAAACAAAAGCCTAGGGGTTGTGAGCCTGAAGAGAATGATGCAATTAATAGAATAAATCAAAAGATGTTTAACTATATTTTACTCCATAATAACATGTTTTCTATAAAGATAATTTAATAAATATAATTTCTCTTCATTTAAAGAAATGAATTGTTTTGTGTATTGTGTAAAAAAAATTCTAAATGGACAAGACAGAAATAACACAACTGAAAAACAGAACCAGTTTGATCATTCATAACCTTTCTTATACTTTACAGTAAACAGCTCTTCAATATTTACCACGTTGTCACTTCAATATACCATTTCACAACCTGTTATTCAATTACAAACCAATGCACCATAAGATGGGTTTTTTTAATGTATTTATAAAAACTTCGAAATTAAACTTACTATTTCTTTCTGTTCTCTTGGAAAAGAAGAAAATAAGCACCGTTCTTATGCTCCAGATGCTATAGAACAAGCAAAATTCAGAAACAAAAACCATCATTAGGATACATGAATTAGAAGCCACATAAAATGAAAACAAACACACATTTCCAATTAGAGTTAGGGACATTGTATCCCTTTGTATTTTGAAAATCAAAAAGCACGCCTTTCTTTCAGAGGCCACCAGAAGTCTACCTGTGCTTTCAAAGGAGGAGTTCTCAATCTAAAATCCATGGACCTCCTGAGGGTCCCTCCAAATTGTGAAATTGCCTTTGTGTGCATAAGTGCATTTCTCTGGAGAGACCATTACCCTCATCATTCTCAAAGGAGTCTATGAATCCTCCAAAAGATTAAGAACAAATTATAAAATCCCTTCTTACTAGGTAAGCATCAACTCTAAAACTTTATCTATTCCCATACGTTAGGGAAAAACACATTTTACAAATCCAAACCATTATACAAATGTAAGTTGCTACTCCTTCCCTGTTATTTAATATTAGAGGGATCTTCTCTACTAAATAGGATAAGCTATCTGGAGAAAAAATAAAATCTTACCATCAAGTAAATAACTGATAAGTAAATTTAGCTAAACATTGCCTTTCAAAGATTTTATGAAGGTAATTCTTTAGGCCTTGCATTAGTAAGTCATCAAATGATACTAAAAGAATTAAAAGAAAATCAAAGAATGATCCTAATCACAAACTTGTCCAGGTTATCTCTTAAATTCAATGTAAATAAAACAAAATTCCCTTCTCCCTAGAATATGGCCGAATAAGTATACAAACATTATCCATCATTTTATAAAAGAAATACATTGTATCTAAATGCAAGTTCAGATAATAGGTATGAAAATTAGTTCTTCACTCTGAAATATATCATTGCTATTCTTAGGAATTAGCCTGCAAGGTCATCACCAGTGAACGCTGTCTCCTGGTATGCATAACTTTGTGTAGTCCTCTCTCACCAATGTTGGTCTGTGTGACCAATAGCATGTCACTTCAAGATTAGGTTATAAAAATACGCAGTTTCCATCTCAGGCCTCTTCTTCCACTTGCTTTCTTTCTCTCTCTTGGATTACTCGCTCTGAGACAAGTCAGCTGCTTTGACATGAGGACATTCAGGGAACTCTATAGAAAAGCCCATTTGGTGAGGAACAGTCTCTGGCAAACAGCCAGTGAGGAGCTGAAGCCTGCCAACAACTGCATGTGTGGGCTTAGAAGTAAATTCTCCAGCCTTAGGTAAGCCTTGAGATGAATATAGGCCCAGCCAATAGCTTAACTGCAATTTATATATGAAAAAAGACCCTGGGCCAGAACCATCAGCTAAGCTGCTCCCATATTCTGTCCCTGAAGAACTGTGAGAGAGAATAAACATTTGTTGTTTTAAGCTACTAAGCTCTGGGGCGACTTGTTACATAGCAATAGATAACTTGTACATGTTTTGGGGGTTGTTTGTTTGTTTGTTTATTTATGGCTACGTTGGGTCTTTGTTGCTCCATGCGGGCTTTCTCTAGTTGCGGTGAGCGGGGGTTACTCTTTGTTGTGGTGCATGGGCTTCTCATTGTGGTGGCTTCTCTTGCTGTGGAGCACAGGCTCTAGGCACACGGGCTTCAGTAGTTGTGGTGCGTGGGCTCAGTAGTTATGGCTCGTGGGTTCTAGAGTGCAGGCTCAGTAGTTGTGGCGCACGGGCTTAGTTGCTCCTTGGCACGTGGGATCTTCCCGGACCAGGGCTCCAACCCGTGTCCCCTGCATTGGCAGGCGGATTCTTAACCATTGCACCACCAGGGAAGCCCCTACATGTTTTTTACATGGTGATGATTTATTTTTATGATATGAAAACACCAAAATAACCAGTACCAGATTCCTACATGGTACTTGGACAACTATCTAAGCACTAAAAAAAAGACACTGGGCATTGTCTTATCAAGGGAAGGGAGATGAGAAAAGAGGTTAAACATACAGCTCACAACCCTCAATGATCCTACAACAGTAGAAAAGTCCCATAATATTTCCCCATTGCAAACCCCCTGAAACAGTGGCAAGCTGAGAGAGATGATTTAGGAAAAAAAGTATAGGGAAAGAAAACTGAGAACACAAGAGAAGGAGTTGCAGAGATAATGACTAAAATTCTGAAGGAAATCAGTAAATTTTCTTAAATGGTAGATTTTTTTAAAGCATGTATAATTTTCAAAGTATAAAAACTACAAGAATGGAAATATACTCCCTTACTTCACAATAAAACTCACTAATTTCCCTTTGTGGACAACAAATTCTTCTTTTGGTTTTTATCAGAACTACTGGTGGAGAAAATGAGCTATCAAATAATACACATTTCTAAGTGTCAAGCCTTCAAGCCTTGAAAAGGTAGACTATAATAGAGTTAGTTATTCCTTAAGGCTAAATTAAATGAAATTCTTTTACATAATTCTTTAAAATAAAATTTAGGAAAAGAATTAAAGTACTTCAGGAATATGTGTTCTACTTATCCTAACAAAGATGTTGCTCTCCCAATAATTAAATATAATTTATGAAAATACAGCAACATGTTTTGTGAAGATATTAAAGATATTACTATTGACTCCTCCTTTGAGAATAGTGGCTTAATCTCCATTTCCCCCTTCTCTTCTTAGAAATCATCCAAACAGCAAAGAGACAAAAACAAAAACACAAATTCCTTTTCTGATAAAATTAAGATAAGCTAAAACTCAACCCTCAAAATATGTGGAAGTGTTCCCCAAAACAGTGGAGCTCATGCAGAGGCTCAAAAGAGTAAAAGCAGAGAAGGAAAACTGCTTATCTCACTAAAAGGTAGGAAGATAAACTTCTCAAAGTGTAAAGCCTAAAACTCATGTTTATTACACTGAGAATAAGATACACATGCTACAGGCAGAAACTCCTAAGTTTGGTTCCAACAATGAAACAGAAAAGGCAGGGCTTAAAGAGAAATCACTCAGAAATGCCCTATTTACAAAGAATATTCTGTTTCTATGGCAGCAGGGGAGAAAAGTTTTGTACTATGAAAAATTTTATACACAGTTGCCTAACCCTATTGGCTGGAGAAGGATAAAAGCTGAACAAACTAACACACTAAATCCTGGATCATAAGGAAAATTCTAGATAGCCTAAATGTAGGAAGACTTGCCTCTATACTCTCACATAAACCTCTTACAAATAACTGGGCCAAAGCGAACATACCACATAGCTAGAGATTTTCTATTTAAGGTATAAAAACCAAAAGCAAAATAGAAAATTAGTTTCAAAACTTAGACCAACATCTTTCATCTCAATGAATGTAAATGAGCTAAACTCACTAGAGCAAAAGAAAAAGACTTTCAGACTGGATCATGAAATAAAAACCAACCCTATAATGTAAACTGACACCTAAAACTGTTTTTGAAGGTTGAAAATAAAACAATGGGCAAAAAATATAGTAGGCAAATACACACAAAATAAGGGTTGTGATCTTAATATGCCACAAGACTGAATTCAAGACTACACCCCCACCAAAAAAAGCTTTAAACTAGAAAAAGAAGGTCATTTTATAGTATTATAAAGGATGCAGTTTCTTTCCAACAAATAGAGCTGGAGCAACTGCACATCCACAGGCAGAAGAAAGAAAGAAAGAGAGGCAGAGAGGGAGGGAGGGAGAGAGAGAGAGAGAGGGAGGGAGGGAGGAAGGAAGGATGGATCTCAGTGTGAACCTCACATCTTATATAAAAAATTGGCTCAAAATGGCTTATGAACTTAAATGTAAAATGTTAGAAGGAAAAAAGCATAGCAAAAAAACAAAGAAAATCTTCAGGACCTATAGATACAGAGGGGTTCTTAACAACAAAAGCACAATCCATAAAAGGAAAATTTTAAATAATAAATTTGGCTCTGTGAAAAACCCTTTATAAGGATGAAAAGACAAATTACAGACTGAAAAAAAATATCTGCAAACCATATATCCAGCAAAGAACTTGTATTTACAATATATAAAGAACTCTCAAAACTCAACAGTAAAAAGACTAATTATCCAATTAGAAAATTAGACAGCAGACCTGAACAGACATTTCAATGAAGAAAAGATACAGGTGGGAAATAAGCACATGAAAAGATGCTCAACATCACAGCCATCAGGGAAATGTAAATTAAAACCACAATGAGCTATCAATACACACCTATCAGAATGATCAAATCAGAAAATAGTGATAATACCAAATGCTGCCTAGGATGCAGAGAAACAAGATCACTCAAATATCACTAGTGGAAATATAAAATGGTACCTCTACTCTGAAAAAAAGTTTAGCAGTTTCTTATAAAAGTAAACATGTACTTACAAGCGTCTCAGAGATTACACTCTTGGGCATATACCCCAGAGAAATAAAAACTTACATTCAGACAAAAACCTGTACACAAATATTCATGGTAGTCTCATTTGTTAGAGCCAGAAACTGGAAGCCATCCTAATGTCCTTTAACAGGTGTATGGCTAAACTGTGCTACATTAATGCCATGAAATACTACTCAGCAATAAAAAGTAATTATTGTTACACTTAACATCTTGGATGGATCTCAAGAATATGTTGAGTTTAAAAAGCCAATTTCAAAAGGTTACATACTATGTGATCCCATTTTATAACATTCTTGAAATAAAATTATACAGATGGAAAACAGATGGGGTGGAAGGGGTTAAGAATGGGGCATGTGGAAGAGGGTTGGTATGACTGCAAAAAGGAACTCTGTGAACAATTCTGGATCTAAACTGTGGGGTACTTACATGAAGCTACACATATGATAAAACTGCATAGAAATATAAAACACATACACACAAATGAGTGTATGTAAAACTAGTGAAATCTGAATATGCTCTATGAATTGAACCAGTGTCGATTTCCTGTTGTGATATTTAACTGTAGTCATGCAAGATGTTACCACTGGGAAGGCTAGGTGAAGGGTACACAGGACTTGCTTGTACATCTGTTTTTTCCAATTTCCTGTGAATCTATAATTATTTCAAAATAAAAAGTATTTTTTAAAGGATGTGCCTACAATGAAGATATAACAAGAATATTTACTCATCAAATAGAAAAGCATAACATTCATAAAGCAAAACTAAAGGAAATATAGGGAGAAGTAGAAATATACTGTTATTAGGATACAGAAGACCTATTAACACAGTCAGGTAGTTTTCAATGATAGTACTAAACTCTGAAAAAAAAAATACATATCTTCAAGTGTTCATGAAACACAGCAACTGATCAAATAGCATGCCACCAAAAAAGGTCTCAATAAAATCAAAGAAGTAGAAATATTATTAAACAACATTCTCTGAAAGCAATATAATAAAACTAGAAATAGTAACTAAGCCAAAAACCAAACATACAAACACACATTGCCACCTGGAAATAACTCTTAGATTATAAAAACTTAAAAAAAAAACTTAAAAAACACTTTTAAAAAATGTAATGAAGTCTTAAAAATAACCAAAGTAAATACATATCACTACCTATCAAGACCTGTGGGGTAAAACTAAAGCAGTCAGAAAAATACCATGGCCTCAAATACATGTGTGGTGTACTGTGTTAAGAAATAAGAATGAAAATAAATACATTAAAGCATCCATTTTGAGTTACAAGAATAAAGTAAGCCTATGGAAGAAAAAAGAATTAATAAAAAGAAGTAATTTTTTAAGCTGGTTCTTTGGAAGAAACAGCTAATAAAAACAACCAAAAAAGAATTACAAATATACAAAATAAGAAATAATAAGGAAGCAATAAACATAGCTACAAAGAAATTTTAAAAATCAATGAGACAATGATTATTGCTATTACAACACTATGCAAATACACTTTAAAACTGTAGAATGGTTAACAAAACTAACCTTGGAAGAGAGAGAAAGCCTAAAAAATTAACTATTATTGAATTTTAAAAGTTGTTAAGAGCTACCCTCTATAAAAAACACCAAGCCCAAAAGATTTCAAATGGAATACTACTAAACCTGTAAAGGACAGATAATGCTAGTATTATTTAAACTGTTCCAGAGCATTAAAAAAGAAAGAAAAGCTTCCTGATGTCCTTATAAAATGACTACAACTAAGAAAGTAGAAATTTTCCTAGAATTCAAGATTTCAATATTTGATTTCAATATTTAATATAATCTATCATTATCAAGAGATGTAACATGAAAAATCACATGGCTATCTCCATAGATTATGAAACAGCATTTAACAAAATTCAACAATCTTTCTTGATTAAAAAAAAAAAAAACTAAATAAAATATAAATAGCTAGAAGATTCCTTAACATAAAATATATCTGTCTCAATCCAAAAGTCAGGATAATGCCCAATGGGGAAACATTAGAAGCATTCCCAAGGAACAAGTTAAGGATGTCGACTATTTTCTCTGTAACTTAACATTGTCCTGAAAGTATTAGCCAATACAATTAGCAAAGAGGAAAAAAAAATCTGAAAAGAGTCAAAAAATCTGAAAGGAGGTGGTAAAATTATTGCTATTTACAAATAATATGATTGTATACTTGGAAACTCTCAAAGAATCAACTAAAAAACTTATTAGAAACAATAAGACAATTATTATAGTTGAATACAAAATTAGTATAGAAAATCAATAAGTTCATATATACTATCAGTTCTAAGACATACTAAATACCTTAACTCACATTCATGAAATCATTCCTGTTGTTCTTTCCTGAATGAAACTGATGCTATTTGAAATGTAAGTACGGCATGAATTTCTGTTAAATATTATCCAGTGACTTGCACTATAAAATTATAAAGGTGTTCTAACAGGAATAACTGGAGCCTCAATAAAACAGAATCATACTTTAGATTCAGTAAACATTTTTTTTTTTTAAAGATTTATTTATTGATTGATTGATTGCTGTGTTGGGTCTTCATTTCTGTGCTAGGGCTTTCTCTAGTTGCAGCAAGCGGGGGCCACTCTTCATCGCTGTGCGCGGGCCTCTCACTATCGTGGCCTCTCTTGTTGCGGAGCACAGGCTCCAGACGCGCAGGCTCAGTAGTTGTGGTGCTTAGCTGCTCCATGGCACATGGGATCTTCCCAGACCAGGGCTCGAATCCACATCCCCTGCATGCATCGGCAGTCGGATTCTTAACCACTGCGCCACCAGGGAAGCCCGAGATTCAGTAAACGTTTTAAATCCTTAATACTAAGTGCTTTTACTGTACTAAAGTTAAAAATGCTAAAAGTCAAAATGTAGCAGAATACCTAAAACTCAATCAATATAATAAAACCTTCCTCACTTTTACTAAAGGATTAACATTCTATAAACCTCAAATGATTTTTCACCAACCTTCATATAAAAAGGAATTTTTACTTATCTCGTCCTTTCTGCCAAATTTAAGTGCTTTCTTTCCAACAACTACACAAGTCCAATCCAATTTATTGAAATGTTTTTAAGATGAGACTTAACAATACATAAAGCTAAAAATGAAAAGATACAGATCTCAATATTTATAACTATGTTGACAATTTTGTCAGTTTATTTAACCATCAAAGGCTTTAGGGAGAATTACCTTCACATTTAGACAAGTAACAATGATTTATTTTGGTATAAGGAACAAGCTTTATTTATTTATTTATTTTTTATTATTTGTGGGGGAGAGCTATAACTCAATACCATTTTCCCCCAATGATTTGAAATGCTATCTTTATCATATATAAAAACCATATATGATAAAAATTCCTTTTGGGATTTATTTCTGGATTCTTGTATCTCTTCCTTTGGTCTGTGTCTCTATTTAGACACTATCAAACTTTTAATTAATGAAGTTTTACAATGCATTTGATGCCTGGTAGACCTCTGCTTCTCATTCTGCTCCTTTTTTAGACTTTTCAAGACTATTCTTATGTGCTTATTTTTCCATTAAAAATTATGGAATAAGTGTGCCAAGATTTTTAAAGTATTGTTATTATTTTTATTGTGATCACACATTTTTAGATTAAGTTAGGGAGAACTAATCTCAGAATAGGATTTGTTTTCCCATCCAAGAATAGGATTTGTCTCTTAATTATGTCTCAGTACATAATTTTTTAAGTACAGAATTATATCAAGTGAATATCTATATTTTAATATATTATAAAAGGGATGCTTGCAAAATGATTTTCTTACCTACAAAAACTAAGAGTAAGTATTCCCCTTGAGTAAATACCAAGAGATGTTCAGATACCTTCTCCTTTAAGAGCCAACTACAGTTGATGGGAGATACTTTGTGTTATTATTAGAGTGCCATGAGACAAACTTTTAACTTTCCTGAAAAGGCTACAAATTATGTCTGTTAGCTGCCTAGCTGGATTGAGGGAATATATACCACAAACTGGTTGGGAGGAGGGGAAGTGGGAAGGCGGCATTCCGTGACAGTCCAGTGGTTAAGACTCCACCTTCCAATGCAGGGGGCCCGGGTTCAATCCCTGGTCGGGAACTAAGTTCCCACATGCTGCACAGTGCAGCAAAAAAAAAAAAAATTGTATAAAATCAAAGCTCTAACCTCAAATGGCTTTCAATTCAAGTAGGAAAGCAAGAAAACAAAAAACAGGAGACAAAACCACATTCCTCAGTTCCTTGCTTAAATTTTTTCCCCTCAGATCTCATTTTAAGAGGAAAACACACATACACACGGAAAGAAAATATGGCCAAATCCTCTGGGAAGGTTAACATTTTATGCTAATTGGTCTCTGAAATGACCTTATAGAGCATGGAACTTCTAGAAAGTTATTATTTGTAAGAATAAGGTATCCAGGAATAAAAGTTTGTAAGATTGCTTGCAGAGTCAGTTAAGGGTAGAGACAAAGTTTATGGTTGTTCATTCTTAGAAAATGAGCCAACTCCCAAGATAATGCCTATCTGCCAGCATAATGCAGAAATACAAAAATTTAACTGTAAACCAAACCTTCCCTCACTATGGAGCACAATCTTAATAATTCCTATGAAATCACTTCACCATAATTTCAGTTTCAGTAACAGTTGAAAAGATCAGAGAGATATAAATATATTACTGAATATGAAAAGCAGAAAACCAGTAGACTGGAATCTCACCAAGTTCCTCCCTATTACATCCTAAAAAGAAGACAAGATAAAATCTCAAAGCTTCTTAGGTATTGATACTCTACCATAAAAGATAATTAGGGGACAGTTATGATTAGGAACTATATGCTCAGTCCTGAATCCATGACCTCTCTGCCAGTAAAAGCATTTGGGAAACTTGGAATGCAGAGAAAACAGTCATTTTTTGCCGTTACCAGGTAGATTTCTAAGCTTTATAATTAATGTAGACAGTGATGAGTAAAGCAATACCTTTTATTGCTCCTTCTGCCTCCATTTCTTTAAGCAAACCCTGGTCTAGACCTCAAACTTTGTTTCCAAAGAAAAAAAGTCCAGGGGTAAGCTTGGGCGAGAGCTCACATTACACACAAAAGGCAATGTCCTGTGGTAAGTCTTCTTTCTGTTCACCACAACACCCACTCTCATGTTGTTGTATTCTATTTCATGCTTTTTTGATTGTCATCAATCAGAAGGACAATTCTATTCTTTGTTGGATAACTGGTCTCTGCTTCCAAAAGTGAACAACAGCTCACTGAAATAGAAGCTGCAGCAGTTGAGAACCAGGTCACAGATGTGAATGAGACAAAGTGAGAAATGGCTCTGAAGCTTAACAAGCCAAGAAATACTAGATGCAGGTGATGCAGAACAGGCAGAAGGACACAGTAAGGATAACAAAGCTTCATACTCAAAAGAGTAGAAAGATCAAACTGAAGAAATAACAAACATTTTTAAAGAAACTAAGTTTTTTTACTTTTAAAAACAGTTAGTATATGATTTATGTGCAAAAAAACAAAAAAAAATCTTCTGAGTCACAATAGCCAATCACAATCTGTGCATAGGCATTAGAATTAGCACAGAGAGTTCCCTGTCAGGTATTCTTTTACAACTAGATAAAAATCTTCTATAATCAGAAAATCAATTTTTATATGGAAATGGATGTCAAATGGAGTTTTTTTAAGTATTTAAAGACATTTAAATCAACTAAACATCTCACACTTATTCCCTTTCTAAATTTTTCTCCCTTCTTTTCATAAAAAAAAAAAAATAGAAAGTTAACAAGGGAAAGGGGCTCAGCATTATGAAATCTGAGACTACACCTGGGATAAGAAGCATTCCAAAAGACTTCAAAAGAGAAGAAACATTTTTTAAATGGCAGAGACAATTATTTTGTAATATGCATGTACTCGATTTTTGGCTCTTTACCTACATACAAAGTTAAAATTGTATCAGCACCAGGAGTTCCTAAAGACTAAACCAAAAATGTTTACTATAGTAGTCCCAAAGAAAAAGATCCTACCCCACCCACCAATGTCAAACCAAAAAACCTAAGTATCACCCTGATTCCTCCTTTTCCCTTACCTTCCATTTCCTCCCATCAAGTTGTCTCAGTTTTACTTCCAAAATATTTCCAAATCATCTGTTCATCTTTACTGCCACTGGGCAGTCCAATCCGTCTTCATTTTTTATTAAACTTCTATAACAGCCTCCTAGCTGATCTCCCAGTTTCTATTCTTGCCCTCCTCTTACTCCATCTCCATAAAACATCACACATGATCTTCGTAGATCTCATCATGCCATTCTTCTACTAAAACCTTTACACACTTTCCATTTCACCCAAAATAAAATTCAGACTCCTCTCTGTGACCCTCCATGACCTAGATTGTGCAAGCTCACCTTGCATCACTCTTCCTCTCCATCACACACTCCAGATATAGCTATGTTTTTGACCCTCGCGTAAGTCACGCTCTCTCCTACTTCACAGACTTTGCATTTTCTGTTCTTTCTTCTTGGAATTTTTTTTTTTTAATTTGAACAACACATTGATGTAAAAAATTCTAACAATATCAAAAAAAAGCATGTAGAAAGAAACGACTACTTAAAATTCCAACACCTGAGAAAATTACCATTATTATTTTGAGGATAATCCTTTCCTATATCTCTCTATGGATATATGTGCTATTACACACTGTATATATAAATACTCTTCCATATATTCCAACTCTTTCCATACTGGTTCTTTCTCATACTTCAGTTCTCAATTCAAATACCTCCTCAAAAGAGGCCTTCCAGGACCATCCTAAAGTATCCTATTCTTCTCTATCACATCACCTGTTTATTTTCTTCATTGCACTTATCTCTCTCTAAATTAACTATGTTTGTTTACTTGTCTCATTTTTTGTCTGTCCAATCCCAACTGAATGTAAGCTCCCTACTTTCTCAATCACAACGGGCTAGCCCAAAACCTAACACATTGCAGGTGCCAAATATTTACTGAATGAACAGATGATGGCTTTGACTAATATTTATAAGCTGCCAATCCTAAATTTATATCTCCCATTCAAATTTCTCTCCTGAGGTTCATAGTCATACTTAACCATCCCACTTGGCAGCTCTATCTGGATAGACCATAGGTATTTTGGTCTCAGTGGGTCAACTACCTGCTCCTCCTCATGTTGTTCCCTATTTAGATGAATGATGCTACCATCAACCAAATTTCCCAAGCCGTGAACCTGAATTTTATCCTTGATGCAATTCTTCCTCTTCACCCCACATCTAACCAATCACCAAGAGCCTCTCCATATTACCTCAATTCTACCTCCTAAATCTCTTCAACCCATCCACTTCATTCAGCCCATCTGTTTCTCTTCAACGCTGCTACCACCACTCAAGTGCAAATCACCATCAATCGTTTCTCCCCTAGACAACTACAATAACCTTCTAACTTGCTGCTCCGCATCCATTCTTACTCCCCTCTAATTTACTCTCCATGCTGTAGCCTCACTGGTATCTTCAAGATAATGATATGATCATGTCATACTCCTTAAAAATCTTCAGTGGCTTCCCACTATTCTTAGATTAAAACCTACAATCCTTATCATGGACTATAAGGCCCACAAGAAATATCCTTCGTCTAACAATCCAGACTTTTCTCCATAATCCAGTCTTTGGCCTTCTTTCAATTCTTTAAACCTACCATGCTCTATCCTCCAGGGTCTTCAAATATGCTCTTCCTTCTGCCTAAAACACTACCTACCATGTCACACCACCCTTGCTACACATACTTATCCTTCAGGTCTCAAACTCAAACATCACTTCCTCAGGAAGGCTGTGGTAGGCAGAATTCTAAAGATATCCCCCCCTCTCTCCCCAAGATTTCCATTCTCTGGTTATATTATCAAACAGTAATCTAGGTACTACCATGAAGGAACTTTGCAGATATAGTTAAGTATTACTCAGTTGATTTTAAGATAGGGAGATTAACCTAGATTATCCTGGTGCGTCTAATACCATCATTTAAGCGCTTAAAAACAGAGGTTTCTCTCAGCCAAGGGCAAAATAGGAAATCAGAGAGATACAGCAGAAGTCAGCCAACACCCTGTTTGAGCCTGGAAGCAGATTCTCCCTCCTCAGAGACTCCAGGCCAGCTGATAACTATGATTTAAGCCTGCAAGACCCTAAGCAAAAAACCCACTCAAAAAAAAAAAAAAAAAAAAAAAAAAAACCCAGTCAAACTACCTGGACTTCTTACCTACACACCTGTGATATAATAAATGGGTGTTAAGTCACTAAATTTGTGGCAATAGTAGTAAAGAATACAAAGGCCCTTCCCTGACCTGCATGTCCACTCCAGACTGTGTTAGGGACCCATTATAATATTCATTATACATTTTACTTAATTTAATGTATGCAGTCTAAGATCTGCAGTCAAAGGTTCTGTATTTTTGTGTACCATACACCATTATAATCCAACGTGCACCCAATTGGTACCTATAAATGTTTGTTGATTGAATGAACAAATTTTTCATTCAACTTTCTCTCAAAATTCTCAATCATTCTCATCTCAATTCACACCTCCTGTAAAGTGCTGTATTACAAAATATTTCTGTAATAAGGGTCAATTGCTTCATAGCAGTTACTAAAAAGAGGGGAAGGGTGGGATGAATGGAATACACTCAACATGGGGCAGTTGTTCTTTTTGTTTTACAAGTCCTTCCTCACTTGCCACTACCCACAATCTGAAATGCCTACTCCATGCCCAATACTCCTAGGGAGCATGAACATGTATTAGAGAATCACAAAAGATTCCGTACGGAGCCATTATTACTAATGTCACTGGGTCATATTCTTCAAGTATGTTGGATTGTAAATAAAGGTTTAAAACAATTGTTCTACTTTTTAAAGAAACAGTTTTCAAACTGCAAAAAAATGCAAATTTATTCAATCTGCAACATTATTATTTCATAATAAAAAGAAACTGACTATATTAAAACTATCTAGTCAGGAAGAGGAAAAGTCAACAAAAAGAACATTTTACTTACATTAACGGGAAAGCAAAAAATGGGAGTGTCATGGCAAGTCTTGCTGTAAATTCATCGGGAAGGTACCATAAGTATACAATTAAACATGTAAACAGATAGAGAATTGAAGAGTAGAGAATTAATCTTCCAACCCATAATTTTTGTAATCTCTGATTTTTTTCCCTAAATTCTTCCAATGCTTGAATTTCCTGTGAAGAGAAAGTTATTATGTATTATTAAATCTCAAATTCATAAAGAAATTAAAATGGTAAAAAAATTTTTAATATGATAGAGAGGTTATAAAGAACTCTTAAAAATTCAATGAAACATAATACCTTAATATTTTAAACAGAACATAATATGAAAAAGAAAATTAAAAATGAAGTTAAAATATATGAAAAATGTCTACTATGATTTGACAAATCTTTTTTTAAATTCAAAATTAAGATATTTAAAAATAATATTTGATAACTTATCAAATTAGCAAAGATCAGAGGTATAAAATTGGCACCAATAAATAGTCTTTGTTAAATCAAACAAGTAATAATTCTCCCTGTATAAGGCCTAAAAAAAAAAACTCTTGACTATAAAAAGAATTCATAAAAATTGAAACAGTGACCCACACTAGATTCTTTCAATCCATTCATCACTCTCAACATTCTCAAAGAATAACCATTTTTTATGATAGAAAGTATAAAAAGCTGTGAAGTTTGCAAACTGATACCAATAGTTGCAGACTATTTTATAATCTACTTTGTCCTATCCGTAACATTGATTTACACCATGCTGTAGATCAAATTTCATTCTAACATTCACTATTACCTGACACAGACTTCTTAGGTCACTGATAGACTTTGAATTTTAACATTAAAGTTCTCAGGCTTACTCTATATCACCTCTAAATTCCCATACCAGATCTAGTCTCCAAAGTAATATGTACTAAAATAATATTTATATAACACCTAAAATGAATTAAAACACCCCAGAGCCAAAGAACATACCTTATCTATATTTTCCAGAACCTCTACAGTTGAAGGTTTTGTCTGTTATAGAAACAGAAATAAGAGACAGCATTAAAACTTGTTATTGCTAACTTAGAAACACTTTGACTTATATAATCATAAAAGAACATTTAATCCAAAATTAAGTTTTTTCAATGTTATCAAGCAATATGTATTCCTGTTTTTTTACAAATGAGATTTAGACTTAAATAAAAATTATAACTATAAACAAAATTACATAAGACTAAAGAAATAAGAAATAAGATGTACCTACTTAACTTATTTTTAGTCCTAGAAGTACTTTCAACTCTGATAGCTCAATTTTTACCATCCTTAACCAACCCCAATAAAACATACTTTTATTGAGAGAAAATTTGTTTTAAATTTTCCTCTAAGAAAAATTTTCTTAGATATGATTATTCAAAAGAATTCTATTAAGTTACTATAAATTATTAATTCTATAATAATTCTATTAAATTATTATAATTATAAATTCTATTTAAAAATTCAAGACTAAAGATGGTCTGATTTACTATTGCTAAAAGTTCACTTAGGACTCTGGAGGTCGAAAATCAACAGGTTACCTTCATTCTGAATTCCTAAAGTACTTTTCTGAAGATCAGATTTTTAAAGGGCGCCTAAGAATACTTCATTATTGCAGAGCTTGTTTGTCAAAGATATTTTTTTATATCACCTAGAATAAAAACCAGCCAAAATGGCTCATACAACATTTGAAAAAAGTAATTACCAATTATATACTCAACCATCTAAGAGTGTAATGATTATCAATTCATTGTAGCGCCCACAGGAGTTGTTAACATTAGGTTGAACCACATGAAATTGCTGTTTATGTAGTCAAAACTGGCAGTTTCATATGGTTCAACCTAACAAGAAAGACAAAGGAAGAATAGATAAATTTGATTCTCAGGCAGAACTGTAATAAGGTTTTAAAGGGGGGTGGAGGGTGTCAATGTAATGCCAATCCGAAACAGAGCAACTCCAGTAATAGTCCAAAAACTAAATTGTGTACCAAGTATTGCTAGACTCCATTATTATGGTAAAAAGGAGTCAAAAAATAAGCAAAGTAGTTGTCCTAGACTACATTACCTCCTCTTATATTAGAGAAGAGCATTGACCAGAATATTTTATATTTTATAGCTCTAAATTTGAGATACTTCCTCTAAAGACTTAGCCAAAAAAATCAAACTATATTTTTAATTTTGTTTAACCTATTAATTCCTAAAAGTATACCTAGTGTGACTTTAGTAAATATTTGTGACACGCTTTAAGCAAAAAGATATAGCCTATAAAAACATAAATATTGTATAGAATACTTAATTTCAACTATCTTTCAAGTAAGATTGAAATTTAGGCAGTATAAAAACAAGAAAAGATAACCATTTGTACACGAATGTATAAACAGAGAAATAAAAATAATTCATAGGTCAACGTGAAATAATTCTGTTAAACAGAGACATCAGACACCTATATAGCAAGTAGAACCATTAAAGTCCAAATAAAAAACTAATTCATAAGAGAAGAAAGAAAAAATATTAAATAGAGTTAGGGATAATATTAAACTACTACTCAAGTCTACACCACAAAGGAGACCTTTACAAATAGCTTTATGTGACACTTCTGTATTAGACTAAGAACTGGCTGTAAAGAAAAGTAACTTACCCTCCATCGAGAAAATAATCCACCCATTTTTTTATTTGTAGAAACTGGGCACAATGATAAATATCATCAGTTGTCCAAAGGAATTCACAGCTAGGAATAAAGCAATTATTTTTAAAATTTAAGTTAAACATACAGCATATTCACTATAAAATTTAGATGTTGCAATACTACCCAAAAATACTATAAAATATTAATTTATTTGGACTCCACTTATGTGGAATTTTAATTCAGACAGTCTTGCAGACAGTCCACCTTTTAAAAATTCCTTTCTTCCAAGCCAAAACATATTTAAAAGTGAAAATAAAGCTGGAAAGACTTAAGTAGCAAGGCATTTTAAAAGTGTATATTCATACCATTTTGCAATTTTCTGTTCCTTAAAGTAGGTCCCTTATATTGTTCTTCTAAGAAAAATTCTGCTGTACTACTTTCATTCTACATTCTTAGATACAGTCATTTCTATCATTCAGCTGTCTCCCAACTAAACTAGTTATTTGGAATTAGGGGTGCTCTACAATGTTTAGAATAACATCACCTTACAATAATAGAAAGCCAACAGGATTTTGAGTAAGAAAATAAGGGTTATAAAGCTACCTGTGACAATGAGCATATCATTTAATGTTTCTGAGCCATAATTTTCCTTTCTGTATATTAAAGTTAATAATACTACCACTTTTCACAGGATAGCCTTTATTATTACCATTTTACAGACAAAAATATTAAGTGGAAAGAAGTTTAGTGATTCACCCAACAGCTCAGAAGAAACATTACCCAAAGCCACTCTATCTTCAGACTTCTGGTCTGTTCACTACCGTTCAACACCCAAATAAACATTTCTTTCTGAAATTGTGTCTAAGTCCCTCAAGTTAAACTGTCATGTCAGCTAGTTGTATCTCATATCCCCTTCTTTTAGTTGTTTTTCTATGACTCTCAAATGTATTAAATATTACCATACATATAAAAACATATCAGCAATATTATATCCTAAATCAATTTACCAGTCAATAGTTATATAATTTTTAATTCTTTTAAACAGAAATAGTGAAAGTATATTTTCAAACTTACATATTTTTACCAGGTTACAGTTATATACTACCAATGTATAAAACTGCTTCATTTCCACCTAAAAAAAGTTAGGCCATAATTCTTACATTTTTTTAAACCCATAAATGTAATCACAAAATAATGCCAGTACAAAGTAAGTACATTCACTCTGCAATACTATTTTTAGGTTGGAATTAGCATCAGGCATGCCTATCTTGAACTTTCTTGGTTACAGAAGTAACAAAAAGCCTAATTATGAAACACACAAAGTGATTTTTATGAACAGAAATACCTATAATCTGTCCTGAAAACTTCTGAAGTTTATAAATGTAATCAATGTTATAAGTCACATTTAAGTTGCAATCTAAATATTATTAATCCTTCAATAGTAAATCAGTATTCAAATTTCTAAAGTGTGGTTGTAGGAAATCCAGGAACTTTAATGAATAAAAGTATAAATTTCTGAGTTAAGACATTAACTAGATCTTAAAACCTTAAGATGCTAAAAATCACCAAGAAAGGTGGCTGGGAAGGGAAGATTCAGAGGAACCACTTAACTTGTGTATTTTCAAAGTATACATTATGCCATGTATACGTTGAATGTATGTGCTATACATCACTATGTATGGTGTATAGCACAGTGTTTTGTACACAACTGACCTACACATTTTGGTTTGAAACAGTTTATAGCTATCACAAATCAGAATTTTTAATATTTGAAAGTAATGACAACAATAATATCATTTAAACACTTGGTAAGGACTTAATCTTCTAGCAGGCCCTAAAACAAATGTTTTTCATGAATTTTATCATTTAGATACTACCATCACTCTATTTTACAAATGACAAAACTGAGTCTACAGAAGTGAAGTAATTTGCTAAGTTCCCAAAGACAGTTAAGTAGCAGAGCCAGACTCAGTATTTTAGTTTTGATTTTTTAAAAAGCAACAAGTTAGGGGTAGTGGCTTAAGAGATACAAACTGCTATGTATAAAACAAGTAAGTTACAAGGATATATTGTACAGCACAGGGAATATAGCCAAGATTTATAACTATAAATGGAGTATAATCTTTAAAAATTGTAAATCACTATATTATACACCTGACACTTATATGATATTGTAAATCAATTATAGCTCAATAAAAAAGGCCAAAAAAAAAGCAACAAGTTATTTCTAATAACTCAAAATCAGAAATTAAGTCTTTCTGTAGATTAGATTGGAATATTTATATATAAAATATATAAAAGCACCTCAGACATTCTCAAATAGCTGGTAAACAGAGCTACTGAAGTGGAAAGTTATAAACATAAGACACAGGGTTAGTACAGTGTATCATGTAGCCCAATTCCTTCATCTGATTAAATCTGAATGCTTAAATCTGCATGGAAGAGAAGCTAAATGACATGCCAAAATCATGCAGCTCCAGCTAGGGGCAGAACTGGTGCTAGAAGTCTGCAAGTACTGCCTCTACTTGTTTACTGCACATCACTTTTAAAATACGTGTAATATGAAATGTATGCATAATATTACAATTAATACCAACTTTGACATCAACTATTTGCTTGGAGAATTGTTTTGGTGTTAATGAAACAAACTACATAAGATCCCTTTAAGATCTCTGAAGCAGAGAACTGTGCTTCTAAATTTGTCCTCTAGAACAACACACTATGGTAATAGTCATTAAATGCCATATTCATCCTTTCAGGTTCATAATCAAAGAGCCAATCAACCCTCATTGTCCCAACATTTTTTCTATCAAATTCTGGTATTTGTTAGGGAAGCCTGATTTACTATAATACACATGTATAAGCAGTACTTTCCAACAGATACAAAAGCATAACAAAATTAAATAAATCAACTATTTCTCTACAACTTTAATTTCATACCTCTTCTATTTCCAAACACTTTTTCCCTCCTTGCCACCTGAACATCTTAACTCCAATTCCTGTGGCCCATTACTATGAAACCTTGGGCAAATAAATAACTTAACCTCTCAGTTACTCATTATCTTCATCTGCAAAAGAACAATAGTTAAGAACCCTCTCAAATGTTGAAAAGCTTAAACAGCATAATGTATTCTAAAGTACTTACAACAGTGCCTGACACATACTAATTTCTCGATACAAATTGTTTTTACTGCTGTGGTTGCTGCCCTTTTCTAGTCCATCTCTGCTTCCTTTCAACACATGGAAAATACATGGGAATCAAATAACTAGCATTTCTTTCTGAAGCATAAATCAATTTGCTTGCCCTTGAGTGGACAGATGGTTCAATCTCAAGTGGCCTGTTCCAAGAAATCTTCCGTGAACGTGTATAAAGAGTCTCTTTCCACTCTGATATCACAATGGGACCTGACATGACCTTAAGAGCTGGGTGCATCTAATGTGTTTTTCAATAAATAATAACACTCACCATATTATTTGAATGTTTTCTACTAACTGCTATTCACACTCAGGTTTAGGTGTCAGAATTTGAAATCTTGGGATGTGTTATTCTCAAATTTTCAGCTTACTTCAAGTCATATTGAAATAATGGAATAAAAAAGGTCTTGATTTAAAATATGACTCAACCACATACTAGTTACGTGATCTTGGATAAACTAAACTCTCTAAGCCTCAGTTCAGCATTTGTAAAGCGGTGAAAATATCTACATCTATGCTTCACAGAATTGTTGCATGAGTTAAATGAAATTATATATCACTTGGTAATGAAATAATAAGTGTATAATAAATTATAGATATTATTACTACTATTACCAGAAAACACATGTAGTATGGCAATACTTCTCATATGGAACACATTTCTTTCTAACTTCTTATGAAGAAACTGTTTCATAATTTTAAAATTGGAAAATAAAGTTAGTTTGTATTTTAACTGAAATTGTATTGCTCTCATTTTCTCCAGTATAAAAAATAAAACAAAATACTCTGAAGACTCTTACATTAAAATAACCTTTAACAGCAAAGTAAGTTTAGTTTTATGTTTATCAAGTTCCAAACTTAAGTAGAAACTATTGTCACCATCAACAGTACCTCTATAACACACTGGACTATTCAACTTGAGATTAAAAGTGTTTGTTCTAGAACTCTAAGTTTCAAATATCCTAACAGAAAAGACAATTCTGAAATATCCCAAACCGCCACATTTATTGCTCAAAAATAAAATTACTGAAAAGAAGTACATCTCTAAAAGCACTTTTATTATATAATGATTAAGTTCTGGTCTTCATGGTAAGTCAATGCTCATTCTGAACTAAATGCTACCAAAAAATGACTATTTGATTTTAAAGGTTTCTCCTATAAATCATACCTGTTGTAAGCCATATAATTTCTTCCATTTTTTATTCTTTCAAGTTAATAATATGTAAACACTAAGGTTTTTAACAGCAATGGGTTGATGCCAGTAGATGATGGAGAAACTTGAAATTCTAATTTTAAATGTTTAAAAAAATGTGTTGAAAATCAACTTAGTCCTCCTAAAATGAAACCACGGGGGCTGTTGAAGACAAGAGATTAGCATTCCCTGCCAGTTTGAACATATGCCTAAAACCAAGTTTACTCACATCCACACAACCCGCTGTTGAATTTTGTGTGGTGACAATTTTGTCAATGGTGACACCCAGGCCACTGAGAAAGGAGAAGAAAGTCGACACTAGGCACCACAAACCAGAAGCCTACTGGGAAAAGCGGAATATGGAAAATTCAGTGAGTCACAAATTTTACTTAGTAGAGTGAGGGCACCATCAGCAAAACTGAGTGCACCAATCCCAACTCTTCCTCAATCCCCTTACGCTGTATTCAAGAATTAAAACTATGATGTAGTTTAGATTTGCTCTTCTCCTTCTGCCATGCCTATGACACCCACGCAATCTCGCCCTTCCCTCCACCCCACCATTGCTCAAAAAAGGAATACAGTCGAAGAGAGGCTTCTCTAAGCAGCATACAATCCACGCCCACACGCCTGGGCCGAGCAGCGTGACACTGACAGTTTTCGGTCCCTCCCGATCTCACCAACTCGTGGCGCCTCCGCACAACTCAGCAAAAGACAAGGGTAGAACCCACTCAAAGCGATGGCTTAGTGTAGGACCTTCTGACCCTTCGACCGAACAGGGAGGTGGGCCAAAGAGACGATGCTCAGCTCAACCCAGTCACTGCCCCCCTTCCCCGTCCCGAATCTCCGAGAAAAGGCTGGGGAACCAACTCCCCTCGGGGAACAGAAAGGGGTCTCCAGCACTCCAGAGCCACCCCTGCCACTGTGCTGGGAAACCAAGGGGATCAGGCGGCGAGACAGGGTCAGCGCGCAGCCGGGCAGGAGCTCGACTAGCCGCCGCCGCAGAGCTCGTAGGCCACTCGGCGTGGGGCGGAGGCGCCCAGGAGAGGCAAGCGGGGGAACCCGAAGCGTATTTCCCAGGGAAAAGCTCAGCGCATCTCCCCTCTGCCGAACCCTTCCAACGGCCCTCATTCTGACCCCTCTACCTTCAAGTAGAAGCGGGCAAAGCCCGGCGCTGGCGTCCAGCTCTGCCAGCTTCGGCCGCCACAGCTCAGCCCGCTCCCGGAGCAGGCAGCAGCCGCCACTGACAGAGCGATGGGCTCAGCCAACTTCCCATCAAACCCCGCGCTCCCGCCGTCGGCCAATCGGCGCCGCAGCCGGCGCGCGGCGCTCCCCCGTCACGTAACCGTGACCGGGGCGGGCAGTTGCGGGGCGAGGCCGGTGGTTGGCCCGAGGACTTATGTCCCTGTGCCTTCCGCGGCAAAATAGGATGCTCGTCGTCGCGTCTCACAGGTGGACTGTCATTTATTATGACTCTTACCAGTACAGTTACTTCTTACTCCTCCTCTGCCTCCTTCTTTTCTTTTAGAGCCCGTTCTGCCAAGTCTTACCGGCGAAAGAAAACACCGAAATTAGTCCTGATGGTCCTAGACGGCCGCGGGAGAGAAGAGTGCGCTTGGGTGGAGGTGGGTGCACCTGGAAAGGAGTCCGCCCCGAAGAGTGCCCGACCAGCTGTCATCCAGCCGGCAGAAGAGCAAGTTAATGCTACACCGCTTAGAAGAGACGGGTTCCCAAACAAGCCAGTGGAGGAATTCAGCCTAGACTCCAGGAGTGCTTGCTTGAGGCTTTCATGACTCTTGGACGCCAAAAAGGGTCATTTGATATCTGGGCGCTTACCATTGTGTGGTAAACATCGAATGCCCAAGGATGTTGATTTCAAACTTGCGGATAACAACATAAGCTGAGTTTTCTCTCTCTTACCTTAAGAACACTCCCTTCACAGGTCCTGGTACTAGGCCCACGAATGAACCACCTAGGTTTTATTTGCCTCAGATTTGAAACATTGGCTAAAGAGTGTTAAATCTCCTAGTCAACTGGGAATGACAAGTCTAAATAACAAATGGTACTTGAACCACACAAGGTAATGTTGGAGAAGGGTAGAGAAACCTCAGCAAAAGCTTTTGTCACATTTTACCCCTGTGTGCAAACATTTTTCATGGGATTTTTCTATTTTATTTAGTTACATACACATTTTAAAATAATGAAAAGTGTCCATAGTTTTTAAAGAGTATAACCGTTTTAATATGCTACGTTTAAACTTTGACAACCAAACAGGTAAAGTAAGAAAAGAAAGTGAGCATAGTATCTAGTTGGTAAGAATAATTTATTATACTGGAAGCTACCAGATAATTCACTGTAGAGTTGCTTAACTGCTAAAATCTTTAGTTATAGCTTTGTAAACTTGAAAACAAGGGAAGGGAGCCAAAGTTTCTTCTCGTACTCTGGGTCAGACACTTTACAAATCTAAAAGAAAATGAAAAGAAACATTTCACCTATTCTGGTATGGAAATTTAATCATTTTGTTTTTTCAGCCTTTGCTATTTCAAAGTTGTTTTTTAAAAAAAAAAAAAAAAGACCTGTGCAAGACTTAAGAGGCCAAACTAATGGTTACTAGGGGGCAAGGGTCAGGGGGAGGAGGGATAGTTAGGGAGTTTGGGATTGACATTTACACACTGCTATATTTAAAATGGATAACCAAAAAGGACCTACTGTATAGCACAGGGAACTCTGCTCAATATTATATAACAACCTAAATGGGAAAAGAATTTGAAAAAGAATAGATACATGTACATGTTAAAAAAAAAAAAAAAGGCCTGTGCAGTTTTGCAAATGAATCTCCTCACCTCAGGACAATCTCTTTTCCTAAGAGAACAAGGAAGAAATGTTTTCTACTTGCTAATAATTTGTTCTCTAGTTTTTTGGGTTTTTTTAATATTATTTATTTGGTTGCACCAGGTCTTAGTTGCGGCTTGCTGGCTCCTTAGTTGCAGCACGCAGGCTCCTTAGTTGCGGCATGCATGAGAGATCTAGTTCCCTGACCAGGGATCGAACCCAGGCCCCCTGCATTGGGAGTGCAGAGTCTTATCCACTGCGCCACCAGGGAAGCCCCTGTTCTCTAGTTTTAATTGAGCCATCAAGATCTACTGTAAAGGGGACAAAAACAAGAGAGGGAAACAGAAAAGAGCTAACTGGGTGCAAGAGATTCCAAAAACCTAATCCTGAGACAAAACTCCCTAGGTAATTGATCTACAAGAGGAGAGATTTGGCCTGGCAAGGGGAGAGAGAAGAGTATTAAATAATTAACTTTTTTAATCCTCCCAGCAACGTTTTAAGGTATCAGTATTCAAATGAAGAAACTGAAAAGTAGAAAAATTATACATATATCATTGAAGGTAATGCTAGCACTGCCTCTATCAAGTGGTAAGAGTTTGTAGGCACAGTGAGGGAAGACATTAGAAGCAGAGAAATCAGCATATGCACTATATGGCTGTACTACAAGCTACAACGGTCATTCCAAATATTTATTGAGGACAAGACCCTGTGTTAAGTGCTGGGGATACAGAGATAAGTAAAACAGCTGTCCTAAAGCAACTGATGCTAGTGAGAGAAACCTTCAAGAAAACAACAACAAAAAAATACAATATAAGGTAAATAAGGGTTGTGGTAGAGGCAAATTTCAAAAGATTGGAAAATGATTAGGCAACAAGAGCCAGAGGTGATGTGGGAAAGCCAATGAACGTGGTTCTTCAGTTGAGTCCAAATATTCATCCTAAAAATTGTTCTGGAATAGGTTCTAAGGAAGTGAAGTCAAACAAGAGAGAAGATGAGCAAGGAAACAAACTATTCTAGGCAAAGGAATTCGAAAATGTCTAATTCAACAAATAAGTGAGCCACATTTATTTAGATAAATAAATGAAAGTTGCAAGAGATAGGTGCTCTGAGAGCTTACATTAGGGTCATTCACTGATCTGGTCAGAAAAGTTAGGTAAGGCATGTTTGAGGAGGTCTCCTGGAAGAGGGATCTGAAGGATGAGAGACTGAAGAAAGGAGAAAAGGAAACAGAGAGCATCGTGTATTTTGTCAGGAGTGAACAGTGCAAACCTGAGGGACTGAAAGGAGGCCGTTGTGGCTAGAGCATAGTTTGCAGGGAGACCAAACTAAGCAGAACTTGGTTGGCCATACTGAGAACCTTCATCTTTTTCTTCAGAGCAAAGTGGGGAAGGGATATGACCTGATCAGATCTGTGTTTTGAAAAGATCATTCCAGATGCAGTGTGGGAACAGGAACAGGATCAGCCTTGGACCAGGTAGGATCTATAGGTCATGGTTAGTGTTGGTAGTAAGTAGTTCAAGTGGACTGGGATGGGCACAAGGAGACGGAGACAAGTGCGGAAAATGGACCGATTTAGGAAGTGAAATAGGAGGTCTTGGGAATGGATTTTGATAAGGCAGAGTGGAATGAATGGGGATTGAGGGAGAGGAAGGAGTCAGAAATGATGGGATTTCTGGCAGGCCCAGTGGGTGGATAGCAATGCTCACTGAGGTGTGGGGAACACTGAAAGAGAGTCGGATTTGGGGGAAGATGGTGATTTCAATTCGAACTTGTTGAGTCTCAGATGTTTTCGGGACTTCAAGGAGAGATGTCATGTAAACAGATCTATGGGTCTGCAGCGCTGAGGAGAAGTCTGGGCTGGAGAAAAAGTATTTTATGGTTTGTAATATGTTCTTTTCCACAAGGTACTTATTTTTTCAAAATGCAAATATTATAAATATTGTGGAAAAATGAAATAAAAAGTAGAAGTCCCTAGAGCTGTTTCCCAAACTTCCTTTCAAATTACCTGGGGACTTCATTTTGAAGAAAACAAGTTCTCAGGCTTCTACCCTATAGATTCTGATTATACATGTCTAGTATGAAGCCTCAAAATTCGGATTTTTAACAAGTGCCACCGGTGATCCTTCCTCTCAGTGATTTTCTCTGGGCAATGGTACTCTAGTGCCAGAGGCCACCTGCATGAGAGTTATCCTAAGTGCTTATTAAAATATAGACTCTTGGGCTCTGCAGACTAAAATCTCTGGGGATGGGAGGACTGGAGAAAGGAAGATGGTACAGTACCAGGTTGTCCAAGATTTCACCATCTATGGCAGAGGTGTCCTAGGCCCTCCACCAGGCAGTTCAGAGGAGAGCTGGTGTCCTTTGTTGTATGATGCAAATGTAGGCAGCAGGCAGCCCTGGCAGGCTGGTATGATAACAGCTTTCCTGGCTCCTAGCCCAGGTCTCCCGCCCTGTCCATTGAAATGGTGCTCAGCCTATTCTGATGCTCTCTTTTTCTGCCACTCCTGTCAAACCTCATCCTTCCCTCCCTGGGGAAGGTGTTACGGGTATTATGCTCCCAGTTCAGAGGTTTCTTTTAGCTAATCTGGCCAGGGTTGGGAGAGAAATAGGTTCAAATGCTATGCGTCACTCTCAGCAAGGTTTTTTTTATTCTCAAGAACCTACTTTGTAAGTGTTTTGTTTTTAAAGACTGAATTGTTAGTGTCACTGTAACATCTCTATTTCTCTATGAGGTACTGTAGATGTAGAGGAAGAATCAGAAAGTATGGGGGGAAAAGAGAAGATTAGAATTTTTTTTTTTTTTTGGCTGTGCCATGCGGCATGCGGGATATTAGTTCCCTTACCAGGGATTGAACCCACCCTCCACACTCTCTGCAGTGGAAGTGTGGAGCCTCAACCACTGGACCACCAGGGAAGCCTCTAGAATTATTTTTTGTGACGGGAAATACAGCAAACACACAGAATAGTTCATTAAACAGATGTGTACTGCTTAAAGACTATAACCCAAACACTCATGTAACCCCCACTGGGTCAGAAAGTAGAACATTATCAACATCCCAAAAGGCCCCAAAGTGCCCCTTCCCTTATAACCCCCAAGTACCTAGGGTTAATAACCACTGTCATGATTATTAACATATTCACTTTCTTGCTTTTCTTTATAGTTTTATTGACTAATCACTCAAACAATATAGCTTATGCCTGTCTTTCAACTCTATGTAAATGGAATCATAGAGTAAGTTTTTTTTCACGTCTTGAATGTTTTTAATCAAAGTTATATCTTTAAGATTCATCCATGTGGATGTGGCTATAGATTTTTATTAAAATTTCTTTAACTGTATGTATTAATTTCAGGGAGAATAATATCCTTCCACATGAGCCTTCCCTTTCTGGAATGTGGTATAACTCTACATTTATTCAAGTGTCCTCATGTGTTTTCCAAAAAAATTTTTCATTTTCATCATATGAGTCTCATACGTTATAATAGGTAGAATTCTAAAGATGGCCCTCCAAGATTCCCATCCCCTGGTGAGCCAATAAAACAATAGTCCTGGGCTTCCCCAGTGGCGCAGTGGTTGAGAATCCACCTGCCAATGCAGGGGACACAGGTTTGATCCCTGGTCCGGGAAGATCCCACATGCCGCAGAGCAACTAAGCTCGTGTGCCACAACTACTGAGCCTGTGCTCTAGAGCTCGTGAGCCACAACTACTGAGCCCACGTGCCGCAACTACTGAAGCCCGCACACCTAGAGCCCGTGCTCCACAATGAGAGAAGCCACTGCAATGAGAAGCCCGTGCACTGCATCGAAGAGTAGCCCCTGCTCGCCGCAACTAGAGAAAGCCCGTGTGCAGCAGCGAAGACCCAACACAGCCAAAAATAAATAAATAAATAAATAAAATTTTTTAAAAAAACAAAAAACAATAGTCCTGCTGTGAAGGCCTTTTACGGATGTAAAAGAGGCAACCCCGAGCTCCAGGGACTGGACCTTGAAGGGCATGTTCAGGTTGGAGGGCCCACTTGTGGACCAGGAGGGGACCAGACTCCACTCCAGAACCAGCCTCTAGAGTGACCTTTCTAGCCCCAGGCTGTGCTTGTGCATCCCTGGGGGATGCAGGAGGCAGATACTGCCGTGCCTGGGCCCCGCACCAGGCTAACCACATGCCATTACTCGAGATGAGCCACAACATGCCTGGATTTCTGATCTACAGAACTGCGAGATAATAAATCAGTGTTGTTTTAAGATGTGCGTGTTGCAGTAATGTGTTATGGCAGCAAAAGAAAATTAATACACACCTTTCTTATTAAGCAAAAATCTTTTTGGCTCATCAAGTAAGCCTTTACTCGAAGTAGGAATGATACCAGGGAGGTCACACTACTCAAGTCCTATAGCTGAGATCACTTCACCTTTTAGAATCCAGACTAAAAATGCACGTATATCTACTGAAGGTGACACTTGAAGCTACTCTCGGCTGCCTCTGAAGCTGGGTTTGGTAGATTGATAGTACTTGGGAGGAGAGGGACGACAAGTCGGGGAAAGCACAACAACAAAAGCCAAGAGCTTGCGGTGCAGCAGAAGGAGCACTGCGGCTCCTCAACCTGTTTGCTCACTTCACATTTAGATTCGTCCAGCCCATGCTCTGGAAGCAAATGCATGCTAAATGTAGTTCCCATGTTCCAATAAAAAAGTGAAGAAAGAAATAAAGGCTAGATTGCTGTGAAATAACTGAAAATAAATATTGACATTTATCAAGTCTAACATTAAAGATCCATCTATTATCATAAATAATGTATAATTCCAGAGACCATTTGTGTCTGAAAGGCATAATTTAAAATTAGAACACAAAGTATCCTGGCATGTAGATAGTTCCATGCGAGCTCAATCTAGTTACTGAAAAAGAAAGGAACATTTCCTTCTTAAAATGAAAAAAAAAACTTTGTTTGTTCTGGAAATATATATATATAAACTAAGCTAAAATAAATTATTGGCTTGCTGCCCAGTAATTCTAAAAGATGGCATTCTAATGCTACCTGAAAAATAATGATACACATGACAAATCAGGGAGCTAGTGAAACTTGAGTCTTCACTTGTATGCATGTAAAGCTTACACATAAAACAAGGAAGATGTAGCTTTAGCTAATTCATACTGAGATTTATTGTTAATAGGAGTCATAAGAGTACATGGGATTTTACAAAGCATAAAATATGGAAGACAAATTTTCTGCCCTGAGGAGCTTAGTAAAACATGTATAGGCAGTAGCTAACAGGAAAAATATTAAGTCATGATGATTTACAAGTGATCACCAATGGGAGACTTGGTATAAAAAAAAAAGATGTCATAAAAACAAAGAATTGGGAAATGCCAGGAATTTGAAAAAAGATTGCAAAAGCTTGAAGGAAGAATGAAAAGGAGATGTGAGAAATGAAAGACAAAGGTCTAAGAAATGAGGAAGGAGAAAAAACTAAAGATAAAGATAAAAGACTTGCCACTGTGAGGCGTGAACCAATACATGAGAAAAAACATAGGATTGATTTGCTTGACAAACCTCTGAAATCAGACAACTGGAAATCCTAACTATACAATTTATTTCTTATAAAGTTTAAGAGCAAATTTTCCAAACAGTAGACACTAAACCAAACTTCTTGTTCAAGCCAAATTATTCCATCTATAACATATGTATATATAAATAAGATTCCGTACAACTCTGTATGCAGCTGAATTGTGAACAATTTAAAAGCTTAAGAATATTTTTTAGCTATAATGTAAAAGGAACTTCACTTTAGACTATATATTCAAAAGCAGTAGTTTTCTTTATATATACATATGTTCTAGAAAAGTCCCAATGCTATGGCAATACTGAAATCAGACCCAATATTTCTCTCCAAAATAAAGGGCAACTTCCTGTACAGTGTATTCAGGGCCCACACCATCTCCATGTGCTACCTTTGAGGACACAGCAGGTGTACAGTTTTCTCTTTATTCACCAAATAGGTCATACTCAGGAAATTATCTGTTCAAAAAATTTGCGCATCTTTAAATGACATTGTCTTTTTATTAATGAGTTTTGAGCATTCTTTATAAATTCTGGGTATTCCTTTTCAGATATGTGACTTTCAAATATTTCTCCCAGTCTGTGGCCTGTCTATTCATTCTCTTAAGTGTCTTGCAAAAGGCATGAGTTCTTAATTTTAATGAAGGGAATTTATCAATTTTTTTCTTTTATGGGTTGTGCCTTTAGTATCATATCTAAGAAATCTTTGTCTAACCCAAGATCACAAAAATTTTCTCCCAAGTTTTCATCAACAAGTTTTATGCTTTAAGGTTTTGCTTTTAGGTCTATGATCCATTGTGAGTTAATTTTATATATAAGGTGTGAGGTATGAGTTGAAGTTCATTTTTAAAATTTTCTTTGCATATAGATGTCAAACAGTTTCAGCACCAACTGTTAAAAAGATTATCTTTTTTCCATTGAATTGCCTTTGCACCTCTGTCAAGAATCAGTTCACTATATATTTGTGTGTCTATTTCTGGGCTCCCTCTTCTTTCTATATTTTTGCCGTTTACCACACCATCTTGACTACTCTACCTTTACAGTAAGTAAATGAGGTGGTGTGAGTCCTCCACTTTGCTCTTTTTAAAAATTGTTTTGGCTATCCTAGTTCTATATGAAGTTTTAAGTAAATGTATCAATTTCTAGAAAAAATTTTGCTGTAATTTTTATTGGGATTGCATTGAATATATATATTATATTGAGGAAAATTGGCATATTAACAATATTGAGTCTTCCAATCCAAGGACAGAGTATTTCTCTCCATCTATTTAGATCTTCTTTGATTTCTTTCATCATTATTTTATAGTTTTCAGCATATAGATCCTGCATATTTTTGTTAGATTTATATCTAAGTATTTCATGGTTTTGGTACTTTTTTTAAACATAAATTTATTTATTTATTTATTTTTGGCTGTGTTGGGTCTTCGTTGCTGCACACAGGCTTTCTCTAGTTGCAGCGAACGGGGGCTACTTTTCGTTGTGGTACGCGTGCTTCTTATTGCAGTGGCTTCTCTTGTTGCAGAGCACGGGCTCTAGGCACGTGGGCTTCAGTAGTTGTGACACGAGGGCTCAGTAGTTGTAGCTCACGGGCTTAGTTGCTCCACAGCATGTGGGATCTTCCCGGACCAGGGCTCGAACCCATGTCCCCTGCATTGGCAGGCGGATTCTTAACCGCTGCGCCACCAGGGAAGCCCAATATGTGAATTTTAAGAATGGCTGTCAAGCGTGGGAAAAGTGCTATCAGACTGTTGGTTTTTTCATATAGGCATTGTAAGATGTCAGGGTTTCATGTTTCTTTGTGCAGTAATTAATTGAAAATATTCTTTGAATCAATAACAGTTATTACTCATTCTTGATGTCCTTGTTGTAATAGCACATTATGAGTTTTATATTACTTTTTTCAAAGTAATCATTTTGTGTCTAATCAAAAAGAGTTTTAAATCGTTTTCTAGTGTGTTCATATGATTCCTTCCTCTCATTAATTGCATTATCAAACAATCCAAGAGCCTATTCATCACTTCTATTTGAAATGTATCTCTTCCTTTAGTGAATTCCTGCTTTTGGTGATGATCTGACACCTTTTTGTTGCAAATACTTCTTGATGTCAGAACAATTTCTATTAATTTAATTGCTTACCTTTTCCACTTTTGTTTCATATTCCATTAATTTTTTATCTGAATTTTTTCTCAGTTCTTTATAGATTTAAAGATGAAGAAAGATGGTCCCCTTTATGTAATTCAAATAAGGTGATTGCAATTTCTTAAATATAGAAGCATTTCAAAGTGTCTTTCTGTATTACAGTTATAATGATGTATTTGCTGGTTGTCAATTTTTTGAATAAGCTTTTTGGTTTTTCTTCTGTGTTGGGGTTTTTCTTCCAAATCTTTGAAAATATATTTTAGCGTCTGTAAAATATCCTTGACCCATTGTTGTAAAGCTTGAACAGCTTTATAATGGATAACCCATTATATTACTCTTAGACTTTTTTTTTAATCCATGTTGATATGTTTATGTAAAATACTCCATTTTTGAGAGGAACCTGAAATGAAAATAACTGTTGTAAAATGCCGAGGTGGTTAACAACTGTGAAGCAGCTTTTTCTCTTACCAGATTAAAGGAATGAGCTGCATGTGGTGTATATCCTGCACACTTATTAACATTCTTTAAAGGTTGCTGGGAGCCCTTTTCCTCACCTTTGTTGGACAATACTCCATGAATGTTTTCAACCACAGGTTACTATTTCCAAAAGTTATTTTACACTGTTGGATAAAGCCACAGGCTGGTTTTCAGTCGGTGAAAAAATTTAAAACTATACATAGAGTTTTCGATAACAGCAGTAGAGCACAATAATGGCCAACTAATGGAGTAGTATTTGGTTTCTGGTTTATTTATCTGCTAACCCTTCCATTATATAAATATTTTCCCATTACTTCTATTCATTCTTCATAAACTGTTACTTCTTCCCCTATTTTGGGCATTTTTCCAAGTTCTCATGCAAAAATTAGTTAAATTTAACAATTATTTCTAGGATTCCCATTAAATTTCTATTAATTGAATCATGATTATTGTTTCATCATGACCTCTGAAGTTCCCTTAAAAATGCAATAACCTCAACTACTCTTTTCAGCTCTTCAAAATAATATGGAATGTTCTTACTCAGCTGTTTTTTGATTCATGGGTAATCTAAGAAAAGATAGTTGTCTTGTGCTCCATAGACTAGTCACAGCTTTTGAGGGCTTTCGATATATTCGCTTAGTCTGAAAACCCATCCCGTGTAAGTAATGTCTGTCTTGTTGAAAATAATTTACAAACAAAACAATGTTTATGATCTTTTTTTGCCTTGGCATAAACTAGCTAGAATCTCATAAGAGTATGACTATTTAAAACTTTTTTTTCAAAATATCTTTTTGAGAAACATCTCTTTTGCCCGTTTTATGTTCTGTTTGATTCTGTATAAATATTATTGGAATCACAATTTTGAAGGAAAAAATTTTCTTTAATTAAAGTACTGAATGACATTATTACTTTTTGCAATAGGGCCATAATAAAAGACCACTGTCCTTATTAAGGTCAATGAAGTCATCAACATGAAGCTGCTGCCAAACTTTGTTGACTATACAAATTGTATTTTGCTTGACTATTTTCTATTTCTCCTGCTTTTTCATTTCCTCTTTGGGAGTGCCCTGATTCTCTTCTGTTGTCATGTTAATCATCTAAATTTTCTCGGCTCTAATGAATGCTTTCTTTTCCTCACGATTTTGGCAGTTTTAGTATACATTCCAAGCTAATAAGAAAGTTTTTGATATTTTGAAGCTTTTTTGAATCTTCAGTTTAAATTTTTTGCTTCCAAAAGGATACTCTCTTCATGAGAACTCAATTTTCCACTTATAATTTTACTCATCTGATGATTGAAAGAATTTTCCACAGACTGTCTTCTAGCTCCATATGTTGCAAACCTTGTTTCTCCTCCACTAACAGCCTATTCCCACCATCCAGGTACCACTCATCTTGCGGTAGCCTCTGGCCTTGCACCTTCATACCACCATGCCAAGTGAGCAGGCAGAACAGGCAATTGAAGTATGCTGAGAGGTTATTCTTACCCTGAGGTGCTTAGCAATAACCATAGGAGTGGCTGTCAACCACGTAAATATATCCCACTAAACCTAAAATAGCATATCTCCAAATCAACTACCTCTAAGCTGGATCCCAAAACTGCCTAAGTAATTGCAAAGCCACCTAACACAAGGGGAAGTGTGATGAAGGGAAAGCCAGAAAGGAAAGACACAGCAATCTTCACTGGTTGGAGTTAAAATATCTTACTTGGGCAAATTTTGCAAAAATATATAATTTGGGGAGCACGTCATTAGAGTCCCTATCAAGAAGCTTTATTAACATTTTCTTCCAAGGGGTCATGACACATCAACCTCCTTAGCTTCTTGGTAAATCTGCCTCTGGACATTACTTCCAGGCTTTATCCACAATTTCCCCAACTGCCTGAAATGTCTTATCTCTTTTTCTACTCCTAGCAAATCCCTACTCTTCTTTCACGGCTTAATTCAAATGTCAGTAATTCCCTGAGAAAGAACTCAGTGTATTGGAAAGAATTTGGGCTCTGATAAAAGACAGATAGAGGGTTTCAATCTTGGTTGGGCTTCATGTTCTTTGTGTGTCACAACCAAAGTACTAACTTCTTTGAGCCTCAATTTCTTCATATATAAAATACGGATAATATATATATACATTGCTGACTTGTAAGAATTTTTTTAAATTTAGCAATTTCATCAATTCTATTTTTTCTCATTTTAATATCTCTCCATAGAATATTGAGAAAATGGTGGTTAAGAGAGGCTTTAAATTATTTGTTTCTCTTCTTTTAGCATTATTTTATTATTTGGGTGATCAAAAGAACTGGAACTAGGATGAAGTGAGTGAGACATTTACCTTAGGTCCAAACTATAGGGAGGTGTCAAAAAACTCAGTAATCAATATAAATTCAATATTTTTTAAAAATCAGTGCAAAAAAATCCATAATGAACAAAATATCAAAAAATTTTTTTAACGATGGGATCAGTACTACTGATTTTTCCTTTGCCTTAGGCTCCCATATGACTCACATTGGAACTGGTGATCAAAACTTGATGGAAGAATTTGGAAGATTATTTTTTATAACTATTCATAACATTTAAATTATTCTCTTTATATTCAGTTGTTTTTACAGATGCCATATTTCAATACCTCCAGTATTAATTTTTCTAGCATCAAACCTTAACCCTCGGGCTTCCCTGGTGGCGCAGTGGTTGAGAATCTGCCTGCTAATGCAGGGGACATGGGTTCGAGCCCTGGTCTGGGAAGATCCCACATGCCGCGGAGCAACTAGGCCCGTGAGCCACAACTACTGAGCCTGCGCGTCTGGAGCTTGTGCTCCGCAACAAGAAAGGCCGCGACAGTTAGAGGCCCGCGCACCGCGATGAAGAGTGGCCCCCGCTCGCCACAACTAGAGAAAGTTCTCGCACAGAAACGAAGACCCAACACAGCCAAAAATAAATAATAAATAAATAGCGCGTTCCCTAAAAAAAAAAAAAAAAAAAAACTTAACCCTCCACAATAGATGATTATGCGCAAATTAGCTTTGTTTTACCTTAGAAATATTGTTTGCTCTATTGAAAAGTAGGTTACTGTTTTGGAAATCAATTTCTATTACAGACAACCTCACTCTAGAATGATCTATTCCATTTTTTCCTACACTGAAGCTATTTAAATTTCACTCTCAATCTTTTGCAAAATGACTCATTTCAGAGTACTTCAGAGATCTTACGCTTCCTTTAGGAATTCTACCTATATACCAGTAAGTTGTTCTTATTTTCCATCTAAATTATTTAGCCAAATTTATTTATGACTATTTCTCTGAGGTGATGGAGTAAAACACTTCAGATAGTCTACTTGAGATATGCTCTGTAATGTGTACTCTCATACACTGTTGGTGAAAGTATAAATCGGTACTTGCTTAAGATCAATTCTAACATAACCACCAAATTTGAAATATGCATGGCACATATTACTTTTATAATTAAAATAATAATTTTTTAAGTGTAGTTTTTTCCCGTTCTATCCTTCTAGGTGAAAGAGTACAGGATCCCTGGCTTCAAGGACCTTATACTTTAAAGGTGAAGGAGAAAAGAATAACTTGTGGTCTTTACATAGGGTGATATTTTAAAATTGTTTTGAGGTGTGTTTTCATATTATAAATGTTAATTATAACCCATAATTATAGCCCACATAGAAAGTATAAGGAGAGTCTAAAAAATTTTGAAATTGCCTTAATTCTACACTTCGAAATTAAAGATAATTTTGTGTTAAATGTAAATAAATCCTCAAACTCAGAACAAATGAATTATTATACTAGTCACATATTTCTCTTTTTTAATTATTTTGTTTATTTTTTGAATGGGTAACATGCATATGATACAAAATTCAAAAGTTACAAAAGGGCATACAGTGAAAATTGTCTCTCTCCCGCCCTGTTCTCAGGACTCATAGTTCCTCTCCTTAGAGGCAACCACTGTTGCCAGTTCTTGGTTAGCTTCTCAGATGTCTTTTGTGAATATAAGGATATATTCTGCTCGCTCTCTCTCTTTTTTTTTTTTTTTTGCACAAAGATTATTTCATTCTATACACTATTATGCATATATGTTAAGAATGACAGTCTTTTTAATGGCTGTGTTATATTCAATTGAAAGGATGTAGCATTCTTCATCATCATTATTTAGGTTGCTTCTGATCTTTTAACAATTACAAGCAATGCAAAAAAGCCTGTAACCTTTTACATGGGCCATTTCTTTGTATATCAATATACATCTGTAAGAAAGAATTTCTAGAAGCAACAGCTTTGAAGCCTGAGCAACCGAACTCGGCAGCCACAACCCAACTCGGCTGAACTCAGCTTCGCCGAACCCTATCCGAGACGTTCTGCGCCCTGGGCTTGCAACAGCTTCCTGATCCTTCCTAGCATCCTCTTCAATTCCAGCTAGAATGCTGTGGCAGGCGCTTTGCAGATTTGGTCAAAAGCTGGCATGCAGACGTACACTGGAGACAGGCAAGGCTGAGACTCGCCTTGCCAGATGCCTGACCACTCTGGACTTAGTGGCCCTAGGTGTGGGTGGCCAAAGATAAAGCAGGACCATCCATTGTGATCTGCTTTCTAGCGGCTGCCCTATCTTCTATGTTGGCTGGGCTGTGCTATGCGGAGTTTGATGCTCGGGTTCCCCATTCTGGTTCTGCATATCTCTACAGCCACGTCACTGTGGGTGAACTCTGGGCTGGAAACTCATCCTCTCCTATGTCATCGGTACAGCCAGTGTGGCCTGGGCCTGGAGCTCAGCTTTTGACAACCTGATTGGGAACCACATCTCTCAGACCCTGCAGGGGAGCATCTCACTGCACATTCCCCATGTCCTCGCAGAATATCCAGACTTTTTTGCTATGGGCCTTGTGTTGTTGCTCAGTGGATTGCTGGCTCTGGGTGCTAGTAAGTCGGTCCGGGTTACCAAAGTGTTCACAGTGGTGAATCTTTTGGTTCTCGGTTTTGTCATCATCTCTGGCTTCATTACGGGAGATCTGCACAACTGGAAGCTCACAGAAGAGGACTACAAACTGGCCATGGCTGGACTCAATGACACCTATAGCTTGGGCCCTCTGGGCTCTGGAGGGTTTGTGCTTTTCAGCTTTGAGGGGATTCTCCTTGGAGCAGCGACCTGTTTCTATGCATTTGTTGGTTTCAACTGTATTGCTACCACTGGGGAAGAGGCCCAGAATTCCCAGCGTTCCATCCCCACAGGCATTGTGATTTCACTCTTCGTCTGCTTTTTGGCCTATTTTGGTGTCTCTTTGGCACTCACGCTCATAATGCCTTACTATCAGCTTCAACCCGAGAGCCCCTTGCCTGAGGCCTTTCTTTGTACTGGATGGGCCCCTGCCCTCTATGTTGTAGCCGTCGGATCCCTCTGTGCTCTGTCTACCAGCCTCTGGGCTCTATGTTCTCCATGCCTCGGGTGATCTACGCGATGGCAGAGGATGGCCTCCTATTTCGTGTCCTTGCCGGGAACCACACCGGCACACACACCCTCATCGTGGCCACTGTGGTCTCTGGCATTATCGCAGGATTCATGACATTCCTCTTTGAACTTACTGATCTGGTGGACCTCATGTCAATTGGGACCCTGCTTGCTTACTCCCTGGTGGCTATTTGTGTTCTCATCCTCAGGTATCAGCCTGACCAGGAGATGAGGAATGAGGAGGGTGAAGTGGAGTTGCAGGAGGAGAAGGTCCATGAAGCAGAGAAGCTGACCCTACAGGGACTATTTTGTCCACTCAACTCCATCCCCACTCCACTCTCTGGCCAAGTTGTCTACGTTTGTTCCTCACTGCTTGCTCTACTGCTGGGTGTCCTTTGCCTGCTGCTGGCTCAGTGGTCCGTTCCACCGCTTTCTGGAGACCCAGGGTGGATTGCAGCGTTTGTGCTGCTCCTCATGCTCATTTCTAGGATCACTGAAGTCATCTGGAGACAGCCACCGAGCTCCACTCCACTTCACTTTAAGGTACCTGCTTTGCCTCTCCTCCCACTAATGAGCATCTTTGTGAATATTTACCTTATGATGCAGATGACAGCTGGCACCTGGGCCCGATTTGGGGTCTGGATGCTGATTGGGTTTGCTATCTACTTTGGCTATGGGATGCAGCACAGCCTGGAAGAGGTTAAGAGTGACCAACCCCCACTCAAGTCTAGGGCCAAAAACTATAGACCTGGATTTCAGCAGTGCCTGTACACATTTGATCTGACATAATCACACCTGAGTGCTCTCTGGTCTCCCCACACAATAATGGAGAGTACTCCTGACCACACGGAGAGCTAGGCTTCCCATGGGACGTTGGTGGGGGAACACAGATAGAGCTCTGTAGTTATTGTGGAGTGAAGAATGTGTCTTTGCTGTTTCTTATCTATTTTTTTTCACTTGTCTACTTTTTAATTGTGTCTGTAGCTGCTTATTGGCCTTTAAAAAATTATTATTAAAAGAAACTAGAAATAAAAAAAAAGAATTTCTGGAAGTAGAATTGCTGGGCTAAAGGATCTATACAACTATAGTTTCAATAGATATTGCCAAATTATCCTCCACAGAGGTTGTACTAAGTTACATTCCCACCAGAAATGCCTTTTTCCCCACCCTGGACAGCACAGTGTATGATCACATTTAAAAAATTGTTGACAGTATGATAGTTTTAAAAAATGGTATCTCACAACATTGTAAATCAACTATACTTCAATTTTTTAAAATGGTATCTCATCATAGTTTTGTATTTTTTCTAATTATTAGGGAGGTGGATCATCACTTCATGTGTTTAAGAGCAACATTTACTTTCAAGGCTCATTATGGAAAGAGTAGTCAATATTTCCTTCCAGATTTGACTAGATTCTTTTCCTTTCAATGAAAAAAAAAAAAAAAACCCTCCTACTGAGTTGTAGCTTTATAACAGCTACCATTAAAATAAATAGATAGGGGCTTCCCTGGTGGCACAGTGGTTGAGAATCTGCCTGCTAATGCAGGGGACACGGGTTCGAGCCCTGGTCTGGGAAGATCCCACATGCCACAGAGCAACTAGGCCCATGAGCCACAACTACTGAGCTTGCGCGTCTGGAGCCTGTGCTCCGCAACAAGAGAGGCCACGATGGTGAGAGGCCCGCGCACCGCGATGAAGAGTGGCCCCCGCTTGCCACAACTAGAGAAAGCCCTCGCACAGAAAACGAAGACCCAACACAGCCAAAAATAAATAAATAAATAATAAATAAAACAATTATTTAAAAAAAAATAGATAAATAAATAAAAACATTACAACACTTTAGGATATAAAAGCAGAGTTTTTCCACCTTTTCTGGAAGAATTCAAAAGTTTATCTTTGGATTGTAACAAAGATGTGAAATTTCACTGAGATTATCTATTAGTAAAGTTGGAAATCCCCACAGTATATAAATGCTCAATTTGAATTGCTTTTCACAATTCCATGCCAAAATGCAAAAAAAAAAAAAAAAAAAAAAAAAAACCAATAAAAAATGTTTTCCTTCAAAACAATAGCTGTGATATTATTCAGTAATAAAAAGTAAACTTCTAAGACTTAGAAAATCCCTCTTCTAATGAAAGCTTGTCTTTAGGGACCTTCTAAAATGATTATTGATGAGTAACATAAGTATAGTATAAATTTTAATGCGGTATCCATAAATAACATTCTTACATTGTTGCTAGAGTAGTAACACCAATGTAAATAAATATTGTAAATGAATGTCAATAGTAATGTTTCCCTCTGTTCTATGTCATTTCACTGTTGGCATTAAACCATTCTCTTTCTTTTTTTAATTTTTAAAAATTTTTATCGGAGTATAGTTGATTTACAATGTTGTGTTAGTTTCTGCTGTATAGCAAAGTGAACCAGTTATATGCATATACATATATCCACTCTTTTTTAGATTCTTTTCCCATATAGGTCATTACAGAGTATTGAGTAGAGTTCCCTGGGCTATACAGTAGGTCCTTATTAGTTATCTAGTTTATATATAGTAGTATACCATTATCTTTTAATCATTGTTATAGAAGTTAGTCTTACTAAATAAAATCTAGCACTTGAAATGTATCAAACATCTTAGAACTTTTCTAGTTAGTTTGTATTGATAGTATGGAAATACTTAGTATTTTTAATATCTTTTGGGGGGGGGGGGAATCAGTCTTCTTACTCCCTACTTTCCACCCACCTGATCATCCTCATCCAGAGAAATAGCTCTCTCAAGTTACAGATAAGAGATGCCAATTAATCAATCCGGCTGGTCACTGGAGTGAAAGATGTCACTGCCAGATCCCCTGATAACCTGTATAGTAGCACAGACTCCTGGAATTGAAAAGGAGCCAGCTCGAGGAGTCATTTAATCCAGACCTCTCTCTTCCTGCAAGGCTCTGCCTGAAATGTCTAAGACAGATGGTTTGTCCTTAAAATTCACCAGGGACAGAGATTCTACAGTATTACTCTGGAGCCTTTTCTAATGTTTAATCACTATTACTGTCAGGTTAGCTTAAGCTCTTTCCTGCTAGTTTTTCCTCTGCAGACATGGAAAACAGTTGGTCAGCAACCTCTTTATAATCACCTTTCCAATAGGCAAAGACAGTTACCAAGGTGCCCTTCAGCCTTGTTTTTTCAAGTTTACACAATTTATCTTCTCTATATCACTATTTTATCTCATTAAACATATGGATTACTTTTCATTAAACTCTTTTTAAAAAATTTTTATTTTATTTTTATTTTTGGCTGCATTGGGTCTTCGTTGCTGCACGTGGGCTACTCTTTTTTGCGGTGTGCGGGCTTGTCATTGCGGTGGCTTCTCTTGTTGCGGAGCACGGGCTCTAGGCACGCAGGCTTCAGTAGTTGTGGCACGTGGGCTCACATTGTGACTGGTGGGCTCTAGAGCGCAGGCTCAGTAGTTGTGGTGCATGGGGCTTAGTTGCTCCATGGCATGTGGGATCTTCCTGGACCAGGGAGGGCTGGAACCCGTGTCCCCTGCATCAGCAGGCGGATTCTTAACCACTGCGCCACCAGGGAAGCCCATCATTAAATTCTTTCCATTTGTTCTATATCACCCCTAATTTAACATTATAGTAAGTTCTTTAATTATAATGTGGTTTTTAAATTTTTAATTATTGTAGGATAAGGTAACAACACTTTTGTTTATTCACTAAATAAGTACTTATTGAGTATTTTGAGCCAGCAAGAAAAAGATAGGCAGATCTCCTGCTCTCATATAATATATATTCTAATAGAAGAAATCAAGAATAAGCAATTAAAAATGGATCTATAATGTAATATAATATAATGTTATGATAAGAATAAAGCACCTTGTATGAATTAGAAAAAAGCTAGGCTGCTGTGATAGAGACCCAACAATAATTCAGTGGTTTGAAGAAGAGGTTTGTTTCTTACCTAACGGTCCACCCTGACTGCTCTGTCATCAAGAAGTTCTGCTCCATAAAGCCATTCAGGGATGCCAGTCCTTCCATCATGTTGCATAATCAAACCTTAGGTCATTGTCACTATCTTTATAGTATAAGCTGGGTGACCCAGAGTTCCAGCCAGCAGAGAGGAGAAAGACAGTATGGATGAAGCTATCCCAGGCCCAGAAATGGCACACATCACTTGCACTCCTTTCCAATGAAGAGAACACAGTTACAGGGCCACACTTGGCAAGAGAGACCGGCTAGCCATGTGACCATGAAGAAGAGGAGAATGGATTTTGGGGGGCCCAGATAGGGTGTTGCAAACATTATCAACATTGGGACGTCCCTGGTGGTCCAGTGGTTAAGAATCCGCCTTCCAATGCAGGAGATGCGAGTTTGATCCCTGGTCGGGGAACTGAGACCCCACATGCCATGGGGCAACTAAGCTCGCATGCTGCAACTACCGAGTGCCACAACTATCGAGCCCACCCACTCTGGAGCCCTCGCACCACAACTAAAGAGAAGCCCATGCGCCACAACGAAGAGCCTGCTCAATGCAACAAAAGATCCCACATGACACAGTAAAGACCTGATGCAGCCAAATAAATAACTAAATATTTTTTAAATGTAGATTTGTTTTTTTTTTTTTAGAATATAAAGAATTTTTTATTTTCCAGGACAAAGAGAAAAAGAAAATATTTTCAAATTTTCATTGAGTTGTAACAAATTCAAAAAATAAAGAATCGATTAAAATGGAAAATTTGCCTATCAATGCGATGCATATACATGATTATATTTAATAAAAAATATTTCAAGGCAAATATATATATATATATTTTTTATATTGGAGTGTAGCCGATTAACAATGTTGTGATAGTTTCAGGTGCACAGCAAAGCGACTCAGCCATACATATACACGTATCCATTCTCCCCCAGACTCCCCTCCCATCCAGGCTGCCACATAACATCAAGCAGAGTTCCCTGTGCTATACAGTAGGTCCTTGTTGGTTATCCTTTTTAAATATAGCAATGTGTACATGTCAATCCCAAACTCCGTAACTACCCCTTCCTTCCACGCTGTTTCTCCCCAGTAGCCTCAGATCCTGTTTTACCTCTTTATGTGTTTCTGCTTCCAATGTCAAACACTGGACTGTTTCTCAGAAGATGCTCTAGGAGCACTGGAAAGTCCTAGGAATTTACCTCCCCCAACTCTACCTCACCCAGGGGGGACTGATGAGTGCAGGAGTATGAAAGACCAGCCCCCTTACCCTCTGCTGTCAGGATGATTCTGAGGCATAACTTACATTTCAGAGTTCCCATGTAAGCATAGGCTGAAGCTACTCTCTATGGGAGTTGGCCTGAGATTCATCCTTGCTTGGATGTCTTCTCTTTCCTGTCCTGCTGTCCACATCCCCTTCTTGGTTTCCCCCAAGAGTACTTTCTTAATAAATCACTTGCACATGAATCCTCATCTGATGGTCTGCTTCTAGGAAACTTAATCTAAGACACAAGGTAAAGCATTAAAGGTGCTGGATCATTTTCAGTGGCTTCACACATACGATCAAAAAGTATTTGGACAAGTATGAATGACTTAGCTAGCAGCTATCACCACTACTGTGGGAAAAAAACAAACAAACAAACGAAAATGTGTATTTCTGTTGCTAGGGGTACATTCATATACATAAATTTAGCTTTTGTGATGTGGATATCTACAATTTGTTCAAAAAGTGAATGCATTTGTATCTTGTATATTATCAAATTAAGCTTCATAAAAGCAGTCTTCTAATTGGATCTTTGAAGATAAAGGGAATACAGTTAAGTTAACAGAGAGAATGGGCAATGAAAGTGCTCAGTGACACCTCAGCACTGGGTAACCCACAGGTACTTAGAGCCTTTCCAAATACAAGATATCATGGATTCTAAAGCACCGAAGAGTGACATCTTTTGGGGGCCCAAATATATTGCATGTAATTGTTTCGAACAAGGGTACTGGTTGCTGAACCACAGAGAAAACCGTGCGGGCCTTTGGGTATGGGGAGGCAGAAGGACTGCAGAAGAAGCAACTGGCAAAAGATTAGCTGATTTAGTTTTGACTTTACAAATTGTAACCATCTGTGATTCTCTTCTATAATCCTAATTAATAAATTAACACAGAAGTTTATGTTGCACAGTATTTTTTACAATAATATTAAAGTATGTAAATATGAGACTTATTTGTGTGTTGCAGAATTACTAGGTTTTGTACGAGTAATTAACACAGCAAGATAGAATTTTTTTTAAATAGGTTTCTAAGTTAAAATATCGCCTTTGATAAATACAAAAATCAGGAACTAGAGATGCTAAAGTAAAATTCTACAAATTTTACCCTCTCAGAGCCCTACAGACTCCTCTGAGACACTGTGGCTTTACTCACAGGTACAATTGTACATTTATTTTTGTGCTTATTTGATTAATGTCTGTCTCCCACACTAAACTATAGATCTGTGAGGACTACTTTTGATCACTGTTGTATCTCCAGCATCAAATGCAATACCTAACACATAATAGGTACTCAAAAAAATTTTGTCGACCAAAAAAAATTCATGAATATATAAATACAGAATAATTTATATTAAATTTCAAATAATAAAATCTTTACCATCTAAAGTACATGGTGCAAGTATTCTTATACACTACTCTGTAAATTATAGAAAATGGATAATACAAATGATTCTTGTCCTTAGAAATGCAAATAAATTATACCCAGTAGAATGCAGTTGATTATTGCTCTATGCATAGATCAGTTTTGCATCATTTGTAAATGTAGTTTAGCTTTCCATACTGCCCACATGTATGTGGTTCTTTGAATTCTCCTTTGAACTGCATATAACATTCTACTGGTTCCCTCATTAATCAATGCATTAAATTAGATATTTGATATGTGTTTATATTTGTATGAGTCATGACTTTACCTTCTTTTAGAAAATATGCTTTAATACCTTAAAAACATCTTAAATAATACTAATAGTTTATTTATGTAGACAAAGATGTATTGAGAATGAACTACATGAACACTGTGCTATGCCTGAGCGGGAACTGAATACACACCTTTAAAGAATTTTACTAGTAAAGCTGCAAAGAGATTACTAAAAAAACTATTCTTACATATTTTGTTTTTTATCACTATTGTTAGTCCATGTAACAAAGTACTAGCATTTCACTGTATCATTCAGACCCTTCCCCAGCTTCTTAGGATTTGCATACTAGGAAAATATTTTACAGAGACCATCCATACAAGTATTTCAAAATGTCCTGGTTTGCAGTTAAATTCATTCTTTTATTTTCTGTTTTCTTTTGTTGTTGTTATTTTGTTACTTTTTATGTGCTTTATAACTGAAGAATTACTCAAAGTTGGAAAAAGAGATAGCTCAAGCACAGGAATTTCAACTCCATACATGTTTTGAAGAGTGCAAAAAGTTGTATTACGGGGGGGGGGGCGGGGGGGTGGGGCGGGTACTAAATTACATATGATTTTTTTTTTTTCAAACAAATGCCAAGAACTATATCTGCTAATAAGTTTTACCCAGCTTGGAAACCAAACTCAGCCACATAGTATGAGAATGCCAGATATACGACAATAAATATTTTTGGCGTAGTTTCAAAGCTACATAATGCCAGACATAGACATGTAAAAGTAATGGCAAAAACTACAAAGATTATAAAAGAAATAAAGTCACAGTTCGTAATTCATATGATTATGTTCAATAGCAGGTTTAGACAGCTTTTCACATAATAAGATCCACATGTAAAAGCATCAGCTTATTTTACTCAGAAAAAGATAACAAATATTTAAATGGCTTTTAAAAGTAAAATTTTATTGAGAGGTTGTAAATGTATTTTTGTAAGCTGAAGGAGAGTAACTTAAATTGTCTTTTTGTTTCTATTTAGATACCCAACTTCTGCTTCCCTTTTTGTCACACGGAAAAGTTAAATAAGAAAAGAAAATGCGGTTTCAAAGATTGGGTCTTCTCTGAATTACTGTCACTGTAGTCTGTATATTAAAACTGGAAAACACCATTCCCCTAAAATTAAATAAATTGTGCATTGCATTTAGAGAAAGGATGAAGGAAATATAGTTGTCAGATGTTCAAACCCTGATATGACTACTGGGTACGGATTGTGGGGCTCAAAGCCAAAGTTAATAAAATAGTCCGAAGTAATTCCATTGTATCCTCCATTGCAAGGTGAGTATCTCAGGCTGTTTTTTTGTTTGTTTGTTTGTTTGTTTAATTAATTTATTTTTGGCTGCGTTGGGTCTTCGTTGCTGCGTGCGGGCTTTCTCTAGTTGCAGAGAGCGGGGGCTACTCTTCCTTGCTGTGCGTGAGCTTCTCATCGCAGTGGCTTCTCTTGTTGCAGAGCACAGGCTCTAGGCACGTGGGCTTCAGTAGTTGTGGCACGTGGGCTCAGTAGTTGTGGTTTGCGGCCTCCAGAGTGCAGGCTCAGTAGTTGTGGCACACGGGCTTACTTGCTCCGCAGCATGTGGGATCTTCCCGGACCGGGGCTCGAACCTGTGTCCCCTGCATTGGCAGGCGGATTCTTACCCACTGCGCCACCAGGGAAGTCCCTCAGGCTGGTTTTTAAGTTCAGGTATTCTAGCAACATTTTGTGCTACTTGGAATATTTTATTTTGGACCTAAAGACCTCAAACTAAATTGCGTTTGTGATGGGTTTGATTTCCAGAGATAAAAGAAGCATACTTTTGTGTTTTCCTTCTGCTTAATTTATAGATTAGAAATGATCAGCCATCAGGGTGGGCTAATGAAAAGCAAGACTAAGGGGAAATGCTAGTGAAAGAAGGATGGAAGAAACTGTAGAATCTGAGATAAACTGTCAGTCCCTTAGGCAAGATAAGCCAGAACACCACAGTGCCAAGAACAACTAGCTCAGATTTCAGTTCTCAGTCACAAGCAACACTGCGAATTGAGGTTTAGTTCTTAAAAAAGGAATTTTACCAGGATGGAAAATAATAATTTAGTAGGTGAACTGAAAATAGTCACATTTTAAGATTTCATAGTAAGTGCAATAAAATATTTGGTAGTACTATATGTGTATATTGTATTGCTTTTTTATTTTGTTGGATAAAATATAAAAAATGTTTTTGTTTCTGATCAACCCAGTGAAAACTTATAATGTAGGATAAGTTATGTGGCATCTCTATCAACTATTATAAAAGGGAAAAATAATGTTTTGCAAACACATATTTTCCTTAGTTCCAAGTTTTGCAAGAAATTTTTAAATACCCCTCTAGTGATGCACTATTTGTATTGAATACATGTGTAATGCATTGGTGGGAATATGCACTCTTACTTAGATGTGGATGAAAACGTTTGTTACAAAAAGACACTTTCAGATTGAGTTCTATCCGCATTTACACATGGATCCCTTTAATGGATGTTGAGAGTCTCGATTTAGAACTTTTAATAGGCTCGTTTACATTTTGCAAATCTCTACCTTTGAAATAAAAATGTAGTGATCCACCCATCTGCAGACAATTAGGACCAGCAGCCAAGTATAAAAGGGTGGAGAACTTTTAATAGGTGTTTATAGATTGGAAGCACCGACCCCCTTTTAAATGAAAGAGGCCTAAGAAGAAATAGTAAGTGTTAAGGATAACCATGAAATTCATTTAACCCCCCAAGCAGAAGATCTGTTATCAAAGAATTGACAGAAGTCTACACCTTCTAACTTAAGGTTCTTAGCTTGAGTACTTAGCAAATGTACTTAGAAAGAAATATCTTATTTAGAAGTGTTTTGATTATAAATTCTTAGCCGCTTTAAGGTCAAAACACAAGCCCACAAGAAGACCAACAGTAAGGTATGTGATATAAAAACAAATATTTCCATAAAACCTTTGCCCTAGCAAAAAGGGAAATTCTTAGTAGGTTCAAGGTGGGAATTTAGGGAATAGTATTTTTTTTACAGAAAATACTGGTTAGGCGTTTTATATAGGGGGTTCTGCATTTGTAAAGGGATAATTTGCTCTAAAATATGTGGGCAACCAGCCTAAATTCTCTAATTGAGTAGTTTGCTCATAACCCCAGGCCATTAGGTGAATGTAAACTGTTACAGGCTTAGTAAGAAAATAGTCCCATTAGGATTTTTGTATTTGTATGCGGTTGTGTGTTAGAGTAACTGTTTCCAAAATCATGGATTAATGAAAAGCTCTTTTTTCTGAGTTTGCAAATACCAGCTTTGAAATGCTCAAACTCAAATTAAGCCAAGGATTCTTTTGTTGTTGTGGTGGTGGTTTTACAGTTAAAATTTTTTTCACAAGATCAAGTCTCAGCTATAAGTTCCATTGTTAAGTTATCTAAGGAAAGTTAGAGATATTTAATTGGCTGGTCGTTAATAAAGGAAAGCAGCCAAATTTTCTTTGATACTGTCATTCAAATACTTTGCTCACATCCTAAAATCCCCCTCATTGGCCACTGCCAAGGAACTTGATGCACAGAAAATGGGTATGACTTTTAAAAACTAACTACTAGTGCACAAATTCAAGAAATGTTGTGTGCATGTGTTTCATTTAGTACACGTGCGGCGGGTAAGCTCGTATTTCTGTGAAGGAGAAGACAACTTTATGTGCTGCTTCTTGCATCCAGTCTTGGGCTCCTCTTATAATGGATCCCTTCAGTTAAACAGTCTACTTCCTTTCCTGTTGCATGATTCCTGTTAACTCATCACATTGTTTCTTACCAAGCATAGTATACTTGTACAGCAGGGAAAGGAAGGAACCCAAAATAGACTATGTAATACTCCTTTCAATCAGTAACTGTAAAATGCAGAAGAAATTCAGTCAAAGGAGGAAAATATCTGACCAAATATATCAGATAAATTATATAGACATTCAAATTGAGATAATCCATGTCTTTTTCGTGTCTCCATTTTCCCACTGTAATTGGCTCTAGTGCTAAGAAGTTTGTGGATACTAGTATAACATCAAACCTTCTTTTAAAAACTGAATTACACAAGACCTTTTCTTCGCAATTAAATAAATAACAAAATCACAGTTGGAGTCCAATACCAATCTCTTAGGGCAGCTGGGCAGTGCTAGGTGTTTTCATAGGCTGTTTAACTTTTCACTCTGTCAAGTTTCCTTTTTTCCACTTAAAAATTTCCTATTTCAAATCATTATAACAGTATAGCAATACCATAAATATATATTTGCCTAAACCATTTAGTTGAGAAAGTCAGAATGATGTGATATGGGAGGAAATATAAATATAAAAAGAAATTCTAAAAAGAAGATACTAAAGCAGAATTGTTCTGAAATGACTTGTTGTAAGAAGTGAAAAATTAAACTCATATACACAGGGGGATGTGAAGAAAGAAGGGATTTTTAAGAGGGCCCTGCTCTACCGTGAAAGTATGTGGAAACTCCATACCTTGAAAGAATGTACTAAAGATTTCTAGAATAGTTGGATAGTTTTGAATAGTTTTCTTAAAAACTTTCTAAGAGATATAACAAAGAGATTGTATTTATTATCTTCTTTGGATTGAGACTGAAGCTTGAATACTTGCATAATAAATTTTGGACAAGCTGAGAGATGAGATTTGCTGAAAGAACCGACGATAAAGGAAATACAAATTGACTCTAGTAACAACGAAATGGAGAGAAAGGACTTATCTTCAAAATTCTTCCCTTAATTTATCATTTTCAAAAGTAATAAAGTAATACTATAGAGAGGAAAGGCAGTGATTCATCAGATTTTTTCACATACCGGTTTACCAATATTTTTAATACTAGCATAGCTATGAATTGTGTTAAGAGCAAAGTGAAAATATGTATGTAGATATTTTCATGGAGAACAATCCCACTTGGAGTGCCCAAAAGACAGTAGAATGTTAATGAGGGCTGAGGCCTAACAGAGAAAAAAAATCCATAAATATAAATATAAAATTAGAAACTATCTGCATATAAAGATGCTTCAAGAGGATCCTAGATGATTTTTTAGAAGAGATATAGGTGGAATTTTAAAAGGAATAAATGCTCCATCCTTCTTAGTTTAATCTTGCACATAGAATACTTTTAACAAATATTTTTTTAGATGAATTAGAAAGAAAGAAGAAAAGCAAGCCTATTATGACACAATATCTATTTTGTGAGAAAGAAAATACTGTAAGTCTAAATATTTGCTCTTTCAAGTTTACTAAAATATGATTTAAAATAGGTTCCTGGTAGCTAACTGTTGAAGTCAGGTGAGGGGGTTTCATTTTCTCTCTTACATAGGTTTGAAATGTTCCATAATAAATATTTTTAAAATGAAAAAGTGTATTTCTTAGGGTCTGTAGAGTAGATAAAGTGGCATTTGCAAAATTCATAGTTAGTAATCAAAACTTGGAGATTATTGTGGAATTTCACCTCTAGGAAAGACTTGCTGGGGGAAGGGATAACAACATGGGGTCTGCTCTGTCCAGTGACAGTGAAACAAGTAGGTGGAATGAGGCAGAAAGGGAAGTCAGAGGGAGGGGCAAGGCAGCCGTTTTCAGCCTGGTGGCTATTTCAATGTTACAGGACTTTGTTCTTCTGATGCTTCACCACCTCATTAACCTATGTGTCATTCTGAAGTCTTTTGCCATGCTCTCATGATGAGAGACTCGCTCGCTAACAACACAACATTTTAAATGCAAGCTCTTCCCTGGCGTCGTGGTGAATTAATTTTCAATTAGCTTTCATTAATGAACTTCATTTTTATGGGTCTAATTGCTGTCCCAGCTTCAGGAAATTCAGCAAGTACTTTGGTGGTGTGCGAGGGGGCAGCTGTAGGAGTCAGGAATATCCTGGGCCCTTTGCAGAAGACCTTACCTTCAGTCATCAACCAAAACAAAATTTATGTCTAAATTATAAATCAAACGTGTACCAGTAGAATCCATGAATATTTTCTGGGGTCTGTAGAGGTAAGTTTTATTGCTAGCTTCACCCGGTGTTTATTTTGTATCCCAAAACCAGACTCAAGAAGGGAAAAAATTGAATTTTAAATAGAAAAATGCTCTGGGTTCTGGCACTCATCTTTCTATACCTTCACTTCCTCTCATGGAAAAAGGTTTAGTCCAGATTGTCTAGATCCAAATAATATGCGCCTATAATAGGTGGCAAATGATCGCAAATAAATCTAACACAAAAAGACAAACTACATAGTAAAACCAACGTTCTTGGGTTGCTAATGAAGGACTAGTAGCCTGGATAACACGCCCACACACCAAAACTCTAGCAGCTTCTCAGGAAGAGTGTGTGATACTCTTGTGCCCAAAGACTATAAGGTTTCTATGCTCTTTCCACTTCCATTTAAAAAACCGCAATGGAGAGCCGTGATCTACTCCCACCCTGTAGCCTAAGACTTTGCCTTAATAAAATTTAATAAACATTTTTCTTTCTCATGATTTTTCCATGAAAATGCTATGTCTGTTGATAAATTAATCCTTTGGTGTTTGCTCTTAAGGAGGCACACGTTTTTTAAAGTACACTGGGATTTTAGAACTATAAAAATGTATTAATTCCATCTTGTTGCTTTGACTCAGAAATAAATAAATCCTATTTCTTAGTTAATGGAGTTAATTCTTCCCTTCACACATAAATGATTAAGCATTCTTTTAGTAGGCATTTACTGAGTGCTAATTTATTCATAATACCAAGATCTTCAGGATCAGAATCTAAAAAACAAAAACAAAAACCTAGAAGATGTTCCAGTGAAAATATAAAGTCATTGAGATGACAAAAGAGGAGTGTATGAAACTGTAGAACAGCGACAAAGTGACTGATTGAATCAGTGCAAAATAATGCAGTAGAAATTGTAAGGGGAAGTACCCAGGGATGGTGCTGTAAAACTTAATTGCTATTTTATTATTTTTATTTACTTTCTTCATCACAAGCAGTTTCTCTGCATTATTGATCATTTTATTGTGAAAACAAACTCAGATTTTAATTCTTTTTAAATGAGTAGTATCTTATAGACAGAAGCATTTCCTAACATTTAGTTCCTTACCACAGAAGGGTGTAAGGATAAAAATGAGGATCTTGTGTAATTATGTAAAGAAAATGACTCCCCCCAAAATCAGCAAGAAACTAGAAATGTGAAATACTTTATCATGTAAGTCACTTTTAAAGATCTGGAACATCACAATACAGATTAGAATCTAATCCTGGAAAATATAAAAGGAACAATATATCATAAAACTGAATTAGTGACATACAGGAACAAAACTAACCCTCAGAAGAAATAGGTGGCCCATCTGTTATTGCAATGAATAAAAGACAATTTGTCGGGCTTCCCTGGTGGCGCAGTGGTTGGGAATCTGCCTGCTAATGCAGGGGACGCGGGTTCGAGCCCTGGCCTGGGAGGATCCCGCATGCCGCGGAGCGGCTGGGCCCGTGAGCCACAGTTGCTGAGCCTGCGTGTCTGGAGCCTGTGCTCCGCGGCGGGAGAGGCCGCGATGGTGAGAGGCTCGCGCACGGCGATGAGGAGTGGCTCCCACTTGCCGCAACTGGAGAAGGCCCTCGCACAGAAACGAAGACCCAACACAGCCATAAATTAAAAATAAATAAATAAATAAAAATTTAAAAAAAAAAAAAAAAAGACAATTTGTCAAAGCCCTGAGAGGTGTTTAATCTTTAATAAATTTATGCGTTTTTAACAAAATATTGTCTAACTATGTCATTGGTTATGAACTTAAGATCTGGAGCCTGATGATAGCATAATAGAAAGAGCTCAGATTTTAGACTCAGACAGACCTGAATTAATACCATTTCTGACATTTATGAACAGGTTCTTGGGCAAGTTTCTTAGCTTCTCTGAGTCTCAGTTTCATTATTGGTAAAGTACAAATAATAATATTGCCGACATTATAAGGATTTTTGTGAGGATTAAATGGGATAACTCATGTAAAATGTTTTGCACATGGTAAGCACTCAATAAAAATGAACTATTGCTATGATATATACTCAGCTAAACATTTGGAACCAAGCAACATTCTCTAGGCAGATACGGAGTTATCTTACAAAATCATCTCATTAGTGGAGTCTATAGAATATTTTTATTAAAAACCACTAATAAATTTGGAGACATAACCAAATGAGAATTAGGTGACTGCCATTACTTAGGCTGCCTGGTGGTCAATTAAAAAAATTGATGAGATGTCATCAGTTTCCAAATCTCAACTTCTGGCACAAAAAATCAAGTATTTAATATTATTTTGCCTTCACAGTTCCACAGAAACACCAGACTATTGGGTTCTACCTTTTGTCCTAAACTCCAGGTTAAATCAACAATAATGTACATGTCCTGTGTCTTCCCATGAATAAAACATAAGTGGATATATGTGGTTTTATTAGGTCAGCTGGGAAAATAAACTCCCCTGCAGCCATCTACCTGTTTTCTACATATTCCAATATGGAAAACGTCAACTTTCTTTGAAAGAACCACTGTGAAACTGGCCTCTGAGTACATTTTTCCAAACTCAACATAATAATGCTTTTTTAACATAATACATTTTTTTTTAAACATTAAAGGACTTTTTCAGGATTCTCTAATCTGAGTCACAATGTTCTCATAAAATGAATGATTTTTACTACTTTTTAAAGAAATAGCCATACTTAGTAGCTGAAAGTCAAACAGTAATACCAGAAAATAGCAATGACAGAGAACGGAGAAAAATTATAATTCTGACTCTGCAAGGTACTTTTAAAAATAAGCCATTTTAGGTGTAAATAAACTTATTTACAAGACAGAAATAGAGTGACAGATGTAAAAAACAAACTTATGGGGTCTTCCCTGGTGGCGCAGTGGTTGAGAGTCTGCCTGCCAATGCAGGGGACACGGGTTCGAGCCCTGGTCTGGGAGGATCCCACATACCGCGGAGCAACTGGGCCCGTGAGCCCCAACTGCTGAGCCTGCGCGTCTGGAGCCTGTGCTCCGCAAGGGGAGAGGCCGCGACGGTGAGAGGCCCGCGCACCGCGATGAAGAGTGGTCCCCGCTCGCCACAGCTGGAGAAAGCCCTCGCACAGAAACGAAGACCCAAACACAGCCAAAAAAAAAATTTAATTAATAATAATAAAAAAAAACTTATGGTTACCAGGGGGCAAAGGGGGAGGGAGGGATAAATTAGGAGATTGGGATTGACGTATACACAGCACTATATATAAAATAGATAACTAATAAGGACCTACTGTATAGCACAGGGAACTCTACTCAATACTCTGTAATGACCTATATGGGAAAAGAATCTAAAAACGAGTGGATATATGTATATGTATAACTGATTCACTTTGCTGTACACCTGAAACTAACACAACATTGTAAATCAACTATACTCCAATAAAAAATTTTTTAAAAAGGCCAAAAAAAATAAGCCATTTTACCTGCGCTACAATAATAGAATATTATTGCCCCCATTCTAGCCTAATAAAATATTAATTGTTTTGTTTTCTTTTTTTGAAACAGTAATACATGTACATGGTTTCAGAAATTGAAAAGTTCAAAAGGATATGCTCCCTCACTGATCTCCCAATTAAACTTATTTCTTAAATTGGGGCATTATGCTGTCATGCACATTATAAATGTAATTTTCCATTGATTTTCCTGATAGATAAAAACTTTTACTTCTGATTTAATATATGTAGTATATATATTATATTATATTTTATATTTTAATATTAGTTAATAATGTAGTATATTAAATCAGAAGTAAATTAACAAATAGGACTTAAGTTACTGCAAGTCTTTCATGACTTTTAGTTTTGAAGAAAACATCTAACATAAGAAGTAGTCTATTGTACTGCAAAAAGACCATTAAGAAAAGTTTTAAAAACCATTTTACTTAAGGTTTTATTTATATGAAGTCAAAAGGAGAATTGAAGCAAATACCATAAGCTCCTATCTAGCCAGACTGAAATAACCAGAATTCTTTGTAGTCATAGGCAATAATTCATGTTCCTATAGATGGCCCTACAACTCCACAAGATGAAAGTGCCTTCTGAAGCACAACGCAGTACAGTTATGTTTGACTTAGTCTCAGTATTAAAGTCATCTTATTATTTCCTTGAAATGTATGATCCAGGATTAAAAGTTTCATATGTGTGGCAATGTCTTCATTACTCAGAATATTAAATTAATCATAATATTTCATTATTCTCAAGTTCTTTTAAAAAGGAATTTCCTTTAAGGTTAATGTGGAAATAAGAGGACCTGTGGAGAGAAGGGAAGACAATCTTCGCCTACACCATGTTATGAGTAAGACCTCTGTTTGTCCTTATTCTTGAGTTCAGTAGTATTAATATTGCCTTAAAGTGTGCTAAGCAATTTCATCTTTTTTTTTCAGTTTTTCCTAATAAATAAATTACATATATAATCAAACATTCAGATGTTTTCTTAATAGGTTTTGATTCCACAAACACAACATTTTAAATGCATATAAATGTAAATGAATAAAGTGCAGCTCTTCAGATATTTTCTACAAGGAAAAGTACTTTCCATAAATACAGGTTATTGTGCTAAGATATCTTAAATGTACATTTAAGATTTACGGAACTCAGTTTTACAAGTTAACGATTTAATGCCATTTACTGTTTTTTTTACATAATTTAACCCATTTCTTCAGAGCTAGTTACTTCTATTTATTACATCCATTTTAATAATTATGCATTGTACATGGTTTGAATAACCACCTTAAAACCTCTCTCCCTGAATCTAATTTAGAAGATAAATTATTAACACAGAAAACTGTTTTTAAATTTTCCTATGGAAAAATTTTTAAATATTTAATGTATGCTTTGCTTCGAGTTTTAAAAATGTTTGGAGCAGACTAAATTGTTCCATTATTAACCATTAGATTTTTATATTTATATGCATAACATTAGAATACTTCTATTTTGACAGACAGTAACGAAAGGAAGCAAGGAAATGCACAATTACGCCAGAAAGATACTGTGTCATCCAACACTCAAACACCGCAGGGTACGCTAAGAGAGCCATTAAAACAGCATTCTGCTGTGTTCCAATGACATAAGGTAGGCTTCCAAAATTAACAGAGTATTTTGCTGCCTACTGGCTTATATCACAGTCTTAATAGTTTGGGAGGGGCGGTGTTTTTTGTTTTTGCAGAGTTGGGCATTTAAAATGTCTTCTGTGTTTTGATAAGTACTTTTGAGAGTTTATGAAGCATTAGTCTCTTTAGGTATGTGATTCTGGTTAAGAAAGCAAAAATCACACTTCTGTTTTCTTTACAGTTCTTTCCTCCACTCCGTGCCTCTCTCTCCTCCTTGTACATTGGGGTAGTCTCTCTGTTCTCTTCCTCTCAGCCAAACTGCATTTTTTAAAAGAAATTTTAAAAATAGCTTAGGAAAGATACAGATTTGCTCGGTTGTGCTATCTGTTTCTCGTGCCTGACCTAATAGGTTGTGAGTTCCCCTTGACCTTTCTCACGTGCAGCAGCATCTCCAATTCTGTTCAAGACATACACGGTGAGCTCTGCCTCAGCACACCCTTGACACCCACGACTGGAGTCACTCTCACTTAACTTCAGCTTGGTAAAATATTCAGTTTATGCCCCAGAATGTGTTCACTATATAAATCAGATTTCAATAAGATTCCAAAACAAAAATGTATTTCTAAGCCATAAGGAAAAGTGTAGAATCTCATCTCAAACTACACAAAGTCAGGTCACTCTGTGGCACTGACTGTTTTCAAAATGAAATGAAGGTTTTCAGAGTCATATAAACTCAACCTCCATGTCCAAGTATACACTTTCTAAATATTAATTAGGAGACTCTGTGTCTTCGATAAACTGTAGTGGGGTCTCCTTCTCCAAATTTCCAACCACCGCCATCTGGATCTGAAGCATCCATTGGCCATTTGTTCTGCCAGGTGTCAAATTTCTTTTTGAGAGTGTTACATTGAGATTTCTGAAAGAGATGGCAGTATTACTTAGCTCTCTGTTCCTCACTTACCCCCAGAGGGATCAAAGGGCAGTACATATTTTGAGGTCAATTACTCTGTCTCTTTGGTTTAGAAGGATCTTAGTTATGCAGTCTTCAAGACACAAAAGGTAAAGGAGTTTCTCTGCACCCAAAATTACTGACACCACATGGTGACAGATTCCAGCCCTGCCAAATTCTTCTGTGGTGTAACACAACACAGCACAGACACGGGTTCACAAGGCAGAGGATAGCTGGGGTGCTGTTAGTTGCCTTTAGCTAATGTTCTGCTCCTGGAACCAGGGGGAAGACTCAGACGTAGCATGTTTAAAACACAGGTACTGGGTTTAGATGGCCTGGATTCAAATTTCACACATTGCTAGCTGTGTGACTTTGGACTTGTTAATTAAGCTCCTTTCTCCTCTATAAAATAGAGTTAATAACAGCATCTACTTCATAGGGCTTCGGTGTGATAAAGTGCCTAGCCCCCGTGGTGAGCTTTCAGTAAGTGTTGGTTATTATTATTTCATTCATTCATTCAACAAACACTGAGCACCTCTACAAAGCATTTTACAGATGAAGAAACGGAGACACGGAAATCTTGGGCAGTCATCCCAAGCTCCTGTTGAAATAGGACTGGGACACAGATGGCCTACTGTCTATTATCATCTCACCAGGGTGAGCTGGTTTTCTTAGTGGGATATTAAAAACCCAGCTTAGATTTGGGAAACAGCCAGGAGCTTCTCAAAAAATGAAATATTTCATAGAAAAGCCTATTTCCTGTTTCAGTTTTGTGAAGGGTGTAATGATTTCAAACATGTCTAAAATGTTTTCAAGAGCAGAACAAAATAAGACTGTGATGTAAATGTGACCCACAAAAGAAAATGCCAATAGACCCTGAAGCCACATAAAAATCCATCTTACCTGTGTCTTGCATGATCTAACAAATATGCCTTGTTGTCAAGTAAGGGCCTTTTAGTTCTTTAATTGTACATATTTTCTTTATTTCTTCATATAATGAGATTCTTATAAATTTTAATCAATATCATATATAATATAAGAAATAATCAATAGTCAATAAGGGCAAATAATGGGTGAAGGGGAGGAGGAGATGATTTGAATTGATAATTTATTTTCTCAAATGAGTGCTACTCCCAGAGATTGCCTAACAAAGTAAAGTTTTTATACTAAATAGATTAGCCCACATCCACCCTACCAAATGCTGATTTTAGATCTCCTATGGAACAAATACTACTTAAATCTTTAATTTCCACATTACTATTACTGAGTTGAAAATTTCAGGCCCTATAAGCCCAGAATAAGTTAAGAATGGAGAAAAGACTATGATGAAATCAAATTAAATATAAATTTCTTCACATATTCTAATAGGAGTCTAAACATACGATACTTTGGTTGTTTCTGCATAGCAATACAAAAATATGTTTATGTTAAAAAGTGATAAAATCAATAACTAGTTAGTGTGGTCATGAAAACACTTCAGTGTTTATTCAGGACCAAAACAACTATGAGACTTCCCACTGAAAGCAGAGAAAATAGTAATGTTAAGGCTGTCCAATTAATTTGACCAAATTTAAGAAATGCTCTATAGGTGGATTTTCCAAACATCTTTAACCAGATGCTGAGGTTTGATAGATAGAGTAGACCTACACTTCATGAAATGAATATTTCATAGTGTTGAAACTTGATTTTTCCTAAATCCCTCTAATTGAAAACTGTACCAAAATTAATATGAAAATAAATTTTTAAACAGCCAGGAGTCAAAATGTATATTTTGAATGACAGCAGTTCTACTGGCTTATAATCATTTCTTTAGCACATATAAAGCCTCTTTATAGCCCCGGTTCCATGATTGTGCATTTCTTTTTTCTTTTAATTTTATTTTTGGCTGCGTTGGGTCTCCATTGCCGCGTGCAGGCTTTCTCTAGTTGCGGCAAGTGGGGGTTACTCTTCGTTGCAGCGTGGGGGCTTCTCATTGCGGTGGCTTCTCTTGTTGCAGAGCACAGGCTCTAGGTGCGTGGGCTTCAGTAATTGTGGCACACGGGCTCAGTAGTTGCGGCTCGCGGGCTCTAGACCACAGGCTCAGTAGTTGTGGCACACGGGCCTAGCTGCTCTGCAGCATGTGGGATCTTCCCGGACCAGGGCTCGAACCTGTGTCCCCTGCATTGGCAGGCGGATTCTTAACCACTGCGCCACCAGGGAAGCCCTGATCGTGCATTTCTGATGCAGATAATTTATTATAAGAAAAGCAAGATAGTTCTGGTCTGTGTAAGTGCATTTAAAATTTGCTCTGCTGTGAGATATAACCTTGATTATAAAAGTAGGAATGAATATTATTACAAATGACAAGACTTTATATGCAAAACTGGCATTTGACAGTGTCATTTACAATAACAGTGAGTCTTTTAAACCATGTAATTCTTGGAATACCTTATCTGTTGCAGATGATACTTATCAGTTTTCGATCACATTGTAACAAAGCTCTGAGCTTAATTTCACTTTTATGTTCCCCATGCCTGTACAATAGCAATTTTGAAGCTGATCAAAGTAAGATTTCTCCTTATTGAATAGGAGTTAAGATGAATCCATTCATTCACCTCACACGTTTTCATAGAGTGCCTATTATGTGCCAGCTAGGGACTTGTGCTAAGAAAAATTCAAGGTCCCTGCTCTCATATAGCTTAGAGTCTAGTGGAGGAACCAGACTTTTAACAAATAAATGCACAAATAGGTGTATCACTTAAAGGTGATAAGTTTTATGAAAATTAGAGTGGTCCATGTGTTAGACGAGGAAGATTCTAATTTAGTTTGAGAGATCAGGGAAAGCCTCTCTGCAAACCCGACATTTAAGGTAAGAACTAAAGAAAGAATATGAGTCAGCTAGGTAATCTAGTGGAGCAATGTAGTAGACTTTGTGATTGCTTCTCTCCATACCCCTCACCCCGCATACCCCTACACACATAGTACACTAGCCACAGGTCTGGGCTGGTAGAGAGCCCTCCCCCATCTCAAGGACTGGGCCCAGATTGGTCCAGTCAAATCTTCTTGCCATAGTGATTGGTTCAGAGTTGGACTGGCTTAAGCCAAGCAGTTCATGCCAGACTTCATTCAGGTTGAAGTAATTGGTTCATCATGGGCATGTGACCCAAGTTGGATTAATCGGAATGAAAGTCAGGGCTTCTGTTTGAAGGTGAAAGGGAAAGAGCTCTTTTCTCTTCCTGGATGTAAACAAGAACATGTAGCCTGGGAGCTAGTGGCAGCTGTCTCTCTATCATGAGAAAAGCCAGCTTGAAAATAAAGCCAACACACAGGAGAGGGAAGAACCAGAATTATCACAGTGAAACACAGCCCTGATAGTATTATGAACTGAAGACCAAACCAGCTTCTGGTCCATTCGTCTTGGGTTTTTTATTAATGGCGACCAAAAGCACTCTGTTATAGGTAAAGAGGATTCCTGACAGAGAAAATAGCCCATGTGAAAACCCTGAAGCAGGAAAGAAGGTGATACAATGTTAGACACTTCCGGTTTCCAACATATACCCATTCATTTTCCCCCTAAGAACACTAGGCTCCTGGTCAACTCAAAGCTACACTCATATTGTTTTCTCTGTCCCTGGTGTTTTTTCCCCCTGCAGTCTACCTAGGAAGTACTTCCTCCTTCTCCACAAATTCTTCTCTAACCATTGTTACCCACAACGATACTATTTATCCTAACTGATCCTAGCCAACTTCTTTCCAATTTCAATTTCAGCATCTGCTGTATCACTCAACCTCCCCTTCCAACCTGTTCTCCAATGCACTTCTGCACCTTCATGCCTTTGCCCAACATATATTTCCTCAACCTGGACTGATCTTTCTCTTACACTATCTGTTGAAATCCTATATATTCTTCAAACATCTGTAATTCCACCTCTCTTGGAAAGCCTTCTCTAATCCCCTAGTAAGACATGAGCATGTCTATTTCTCTCACTAGATTGTCCTTCCTTAAAGACAGGGACCATCTTTTATTCAACTTTGAGTTCCCACTGCATTATTACAACAGAATAGACACTAGAGACACATGTTCATTGAATGAATAGTGGATGACTAGATGGATGGATGAATAGATGGATAGATTCCTCTAAATATATACATAAGTATATGTATAAAAGTTCTTAGAAAAAGGAACCATAGCTAATGTTTAATCTTCTCAGTACATAGCAGAATATACATGCATACTACAGGATCTAAATATAAATATTTTTGAATGAAAAAAACTTACATATGAGGTGTTAGAATTTAAAATAATCAGAAGTATAAGAATTTAAGCACATCTGTGTTTGATGTTTTTCTCTTTTTTTAAACTGGAAGCTACAGAATGTCATTTAGCCACTTTTCCTTTAATGCCAAGAGTTACGCACATTCTTTACTTATGACCTACATCATCAGAGCCATTACTAAAGTCACTGATATAAAAGGATAGGGAGCTAATAGAAAACAGAAGTGTTGTTCATGTGGTAAGCACTAAATTTTGGTGAATTGCATTTAAATAGCAAATAGCTTCAGCTGTAAATACTAGACTAAAAGAATAAAGACCAATGTTTACTTCCTTCTTTTTAAATGACAAATAGGCTTTTATGGTGAGAATGTCTTTCAGTAGATCAAACTGGAAACTTAATTGCTTTATCATTTTCTTTAGAGTAAGTAGCTTCAGATTTTTAAGTTACATAAAGATTTTTGGTGCCACTCATACAATGTTTGGTGGGAATATAATTGGTACAGATTTTTTGAACAATAATTTGACATTATCTATCAAAATGTAAAATATGCATAACCTTTGACCCATTGAATTCACTTTTAGGAATGCATCCCAAATAATAAACTGGAACACAAAGAAATATGTACGAAAAAATGTTTGACGCAATATTATTATTAGTTAGAGATAACTAGCCATCAGTGTGGAAATGGTTATATAAACTAAAGTATTTTGATACTATACAATACTATTCTGCTACTAAAAATAATGAAGTAGGGCTTCCCTGGTGGCACAGTGGTTGAGAATCTGCCTGCTAATGCAGGGGACACGGGTTCGAGCCCTGGTCTGGGAAGATCCCACATGCCACGGAGCAACTAGGCCCGTGAGCCACAACTACTGAGCCTGCGCGTCTGGAGCCTGTGCTCCGCAACAAGAGAGGCCGCAATAGTGAGAGGCCCGCGCACCGCGATGAAGAGTGGCCCCCGCTTGCCGCAACTAGAGAAAGCCCTCGCACAGAAACAAAGATCCAACACAGCCAAAAATAAATAAATAAATAAATATTTTTAAAAATAAATAAATAATGAAGTAGATGTGTAAGTACTGATATGGAAGAATGTCAGTGATAAATTCTTGCAGAAGCTGGGTGGTGAGTACTTACTCTTCTCTCTACCTCTTTAAACGTTTGAAAATTTCCATAATACAGAGGATTTTTAAAATACCATCTAGAGTTCCACTTCTGCTTAGGATCTATAAAGCTTCAAGAGAACATCACTCTTATCCTAAGAACAAGAAAAAGCCAGATAATTTACAAAATCATAATTTTTTGAATCCATTAGAGACCTGAGTCCACAAGGCAACTAAATGAACTAAATTCCAAAGAGTGAAAAAGCCCTCCAAGGAAAAAAGAGAACATATAAAATTTACCTTTGGCACAGCATGGAAGGAAGGAATGGCCACCATTAAGGTAGGTAAGAAGAAAACAGCTAAACTTTTAACAAATTCCTAAAGGCCAAATGTGGGCTGGTGTATCAGTTTAGAATAAATGGGAACCCCAGACTTCTTCAAGGAACGTTGCACTTATTCCCAAGCTCTTATCCACCAGGTGATCACAAGAAAGATTGAGGGAAGAGCAGGAGGAAGGAGAGAGTCCCCTTTGGGGGCTCAGGTACTGCAGGTAATGATCGTCTCCCACTGATCACAGCCCACTTCCCCACAACCTTCTCTCATATAAAGCAAAGCCTTTGAGAAGCCAAGGGGCAGAAAGAGAGTAGCAAAGCCTCCCACGCAGGGACCCAGGCAAAGATCCACTGCTTCTGCGAAAAGGGTAGAAATAAAAGCCCCTTGCCCTAGGGGAGAGCTATGAAAACCTATAGGCCTGAGATCCTGCACGAATACAAAGCAGGGGTCCTCTCCACATATGGGAAGAACAGGAAACTCATCTGCTCAAGACTCAGTACAAATGTCCTTGAGATCCACCCATAAATTTCATACTTTTTAAAGAACTAACTTACTTAAATTACTAAAATTATCTCTTCTCTTAAGGATCATTTTTCTCCACATGAAGTAATCAGATGATAGTGGAGAATTTTGCAAGTAATCAGAAACAGCTAGTGAGTGATCCTCCAAATCAAGCTTGAGAGAATATAGTCTCTTCATTTTCAAAGAGGAGCTATAAAACTGATGGTGATTACATTCTAAGGTTGGGAAGACTGTGTCTACTAATAAGTTCTTCCAAACAGTGTTCTCCTGTAAATATGGTGTCATGGCTTATTGCAGGCAGCTTGATGCAGGAAAAACATGAGCTTTGGTATCTCCAAGGCCTTTAGCTGTGGGACCATGCGCAGAATACTGAGCGTCAGTTTCCTCATTTGTAAAACAGGAAGTAGGGGAAAGTAATGCTTACTCATGCAGTTGCCTGTGAAAATCAAATGAGTACAGTATACAGCCATTAAAGAGAATGAAATAATGCCATTTGCAGCAACATGATGGATCTAGAGATTATCATACTAAGCGAAATAAGTCAGAAAGAGAAAGACAAACCATATGATATCACTTATATGTGGAATCTAAAATGTGACACAAATGAACGTATCTATAAAACAGAAACAGACTCACAGACATAGAGAATAGACTGTGGTTGCCAAAGAGGGGGGGATGTGGAAGGGAAGGATTGGGAGTTTGGGATTAGCAGATGTAAACTATTATATATAGGATGGATAAACAACAAGATCCTACTGTATAGCATAGAGAACTATATTCAGTATACTGTGATAAACCATAATGGAAAAGAATATGAAAAATTATATATGTGTATGTGTGTGTGTGTATATATATATATATAACTGAGTCACTTTGCTGTACAGTAGAAACTAAACACCACACTGTAAGTCAACTATACTTCAATAAAAAAAATTTTTTAAATGAGTTCAGTATAAAACAACCAGCCCTGCACTTGGCATATAAAAGACACACACTACAAATGCTCGGTGCCTTTTCTTCTCACCCCAACACTACCCATTGCTGCATATTTTGTCCTATGGATTTAGCCATTGTTTGCAGATATTCTTGCTTTATACCACTCTTAGACAAAGACTTTGATCTAGAAAGCCATATTCCTTGTTCCTTTGCACCTGGCTGACCTGTGAACTGCTCTATGTCTTATCTTCTTGCCCTTCTGCCTCAAGGCTCCAAGACATTTCTTCAGCCCCTCTTCAGCTCCTATCATAACTGTGTATGTACGTTTGCTGATGCTATTTTTAAATCTTACTATAATAATTGTCATTAAGCTGAAGTAACTTCTCTGTCATAGTGAATAAATGACACATGGGAATCTTTCTAGGCAACAAATTGCCCTGTACTTAGACATTTTCTACATCCTAATTCTTGATCAATTCATCTTCCTTCTTAAAAACAATACTGTATCCAAGCTAGCAAAGAAGTTAGAGGACATCTAGCTCATCCCCCAAGAGAGGCCAGTCAGCCAGTTAATGACAGAGCCCAAATTGAAACCCAAGTCTCCTGCCTCATCCCATCATTATAAAAGCAAGTCAGCTAAGTGATTTTAAAAATCAAGTAACTGTGCTCTATATCATAATTAAAGATCTCTAAAATGTGTAAAAATCCCATGGTGAAGGTTTTTATGGGTGAAAGCACTTCAAGACCTCAGGAGAAAAGAAGCCGTATTAATCCAAAGTTGTAGCAGCATTCATTATTATTGTTATTGCTATTCAAACAATTGAATTGTTTTAGTTAATTTTAATATTGTACTCTGTTGGATTACAGATGGCCACACATTTTTTGCTAGCCCTCCCCTGGAATCTGGGCTGACTTTGATGGCCTGTGTGACCTATAAAATACGGCAGAAGTGAGGTCCTAGGACTTCTGAAGCTAAGTCATAAGAAGTCTTGCAGCTTCCACCTAGGTCTCTTGGAATCCTCTTTCTGAACACCATGAGCTGGCATGTAAGAAGTCCAAATATAAAAACAAAAACAAAATAACTCAATTTAAAAGTGGGCAAAAGACTTGAATAAACATTTCTTCAAAGAAGATATACAAATGGCCAATAAGCATATCAAAAAATGTTCAACATCACTAGTCATTAGGAAAATGTATATCAAAACCACAATGAAATACCACTTCACACCCATTAGGAAAATTACTATTTTTTAAAAGCAGAAAATAAAATATGTTGGTGAAGATGTGTAGAAATTGGGACACTCATGCACTGCTTATAGGAACGTAAAGTTGGTGTAGCCACTATGGAGAATAGTTTGATGGCTCTTTAAAAAGCTAAACATAGAATTACCAAATGGTCCAGCAATTCCACTCCTAGGTATATACGCAAAGGAATTGAAAGCAGGGACTTGAACAGATATTTGTACAGTCATGTTTACAGCTGCATTATTCACAAAAGCCAAAACGTGGAAACCACCCAAACGACAATCAACAGATGAACGGATATACAAAATGTGGCATGTATACAATGCAATAGTAATCATCCATAAAAAGAAATGAGGTTCTGACACATACTACAACATGGATGAACCTTGAAGACATTATGTTAAGTGAGCTAAGCCAAACACAAAGAATGAATATTGTATGATTCCACTTATATGATGTTCCTAGAATAGGTAAATTCATAGAGGCAGAAAGTAGAGGGGTTGAGGGGAAGGAGGAATGGGGAATGGGGAGTTATTGCTTAGTAGGTGCAGGGTTTCTGTTTGAGGCAATGAAAAAATTTTGGAAATAGACAGATGATTGTACTAAATTGTGAATGTACGTAATGAAACTTTAAAATGGTTTAAAAGGTAAATTTTATGTTATGTATATTTTACCACAAAAAAACCAAGAAAAATGGCAAATGATGTCATATATTAAAAAAGAAAAGAATAGGGAAAGGCAGAGGAATAAGAAGGAGGAGGGGGAGGAAGCTGTCCTAGCCCTAATGCCTTGAGACCCTCACAGGAGAGGCCACATGTAGGCGCTCTGGTTGACAGACCTGGCTGATCCTGACGTCCAAGAATCCCTGCAGGAGCCAGACATGTGAGTGAGTCTGTCTTTGATCCTCCAGAGCAGCCTAACCTCCAGCTGATTACCTCTGAGTGACCTCAAGCAATGTCACTTGGAACTGAGGAATTACCCAGCTGAGCCCTGCCCTGCTCCTCAGAATCACAGACATGATAAATCAGTTGGCGTTTTAAGCTGCCAGGTTTCTGGGTAATTACACACATGTAATTCTTTAATTACATGAGAATCTTTGTGGGTAGGACTCAGTCCTCAGGAGTTTTTAAAATTGCCCAGTACTTTCCAATATGAAGTCAAGGTTGAGAACCACTGAAATGGAGGAATGAGGCATGGAGAAATCTTTAAAATTTCCATCCAGCTCTAAAAATTTTATACCTTAGCTATTTTATCAGTGCACTGGAAGAAGGTGGTCCTCTTTTCATGCCATGGACCTTGGTCCCAAGAAGCATCTGAAGAGTGTAGCAGCTCCAAAGCATTGGATGGTGGATAAACTGGTCAGTGTGTTTGCTCCTTGCCCATCTACAAGTCCCCACAAGCTGAGAAAATGTCTCCTTCTCATCATTTTCCTAAGGAACAGGTTTAAGTATGCCCTAACAGGAGATGAAGTAAAGATCTGCATGCAGCAGTTCATTAAGATTGATGGCAAGGTCCAAAATGATATAACCTACTCTGCTGAATTTATGAATGTCATCAGCATTGACAAGACTGAGAGAATTTCCATCTGATCTATGACACCAAGGGTGGCTTAGCTGTTCATCGTATTACACTTAAGGCCAAGTACAAGTTGTGCAAAGGGAGAAAAATCTCTGTGGGCACAAAAGGAATCCCTCATCTGGTTACCCATAATGCTTGCACAATCTGCTACCCTGATTCCCTCATCAAAGTGAACAACACCATTCAGATTGGTTTGGAAAGTGGCAAACCACCAACTTCTTCAAGTTTGACACTGGTACCCTGTGTCTGGTGACCAGAGGTGCTAACCTGGGAAGAACTGGTATGATCACCAACAGAGACAGACACACTGGTTCTTTTGATGTGGTTCCTGTGAAAGATGCCAATGGCAACAACTTTGCCACCTGGCTCTCCAACATTTTTGTTATTGGCAAAGGCAACAAAATATGGATTTCTCTTCCCCAAGGAAAAGATATCCACCTCATCATTGCTGAAGAGAGAGACAAGAGACTGGTGGCCCAGTGGGTGGGTGGGTGAGCAGTGGGTGAAATGATCTCTAAGTGACATGATTGGAAAAGTCTTTGTACTTAAGTAAAGATAATATGGCATGAATATTGAGTGAATAAATATTGTATAACCTGATACCCCCAAATGTTATCATTCCTTTAATAAATATTTATCACACGCTATGTTCCAGGCATTCTGCTTGACACCACAGATTCCAAGAGTAGTTCAGTATTCTAGATAGTGGGGGGCAATGAGGGGAATCAAAAAGAAATACAGACAGTATTCAGTCTCAAATCAAGGGAGGAAATGGAGTGGTCAGTTCTCCTTGGAGGGGGGGAAAGAGATTCAAAGAGGACATAACTTGAGCCAAGTCTTCAAGGATGATTTGCTACTTAATGAAGGTAAGGTACAGGTAGTCGAGGGTAGAGGAAGGACATCTCCAGTTGCCCAGCGCCCTGGTGTCTGACATTTACAGTAAAATTATTGATGTAATTAAGTGGGGACCTCTGTTTTGATTAATTCGATGACATCAGTGAACGACTTTCCTAAAAGGGCTTGTCTTATGAAGGAAGAAATGGTTCACAGGCAGTGTGATAGTACAACTAGTAATAACGGCTACTAGTTATGAGGCGCTACCGTGAGCCAGCACTCTGCTAAGCACACAATGTTCATGAGTTCAGTGACTTCTGATCTCACAAGCAAACTGCCTCAGAATATTCAGGGACCATAATGTGACAGATCATTTGGATTTGTTCCATGTGGTCCTGGGTTAGAACTAGGATCAATGAGTGGAAGCCATAGAAAGACAGACTTCAACTCAACCAAGAGAATAGCCACCAAAAAGGCTATACCAGGATGGACTGAATGACTTCTGGACAAAGTATAAGTTTTCCAATTTTAAACACTTTAATATCTTCCTTTGTAATAGCTGTTACCCCCAAACTACTTAGAATTAAGAACAAGTGGCAAAGACAGAATTTAAAGAATTCTTTGAGTTTGTTATTCTGCTCACCCACAGATAAATCTCTATTTCCTACAAGGTCAGCAGGCAAAAAATAAAAAATAAAAGATAAGGATAGAGAACCTCTTCACTCATGTAAAATGCAAGGTTAAGCAACTCGAGCACATTGAGTTCAACTCAGATATGCATAAGTGAGTAAGGTGTACCTCACAAAACTCTGAGACAAAGTGGTACCTGAAGCTTCTGCTTCAAGCTCAGTCCCCTCTTCTTCTTGTAGAGCTAGACTGGTGCCCAGAGTGCCGGTTCCAGCTGGCAGTCCCTTGCCCAGGTGGGTTCTTGTCCCCTGCCGTCCATCTATGGAGTCTACCTACCCATATGTTTTTGACTCTGAGCCTCTTGATTTGACAGATGGTTTTAACTTCAAATTACAAATAATCTTCTCTCTGAGTACTATCTCAGTCCCTAACTTATGTTTAACATTTTAGGTAATAGCCTGCTGTTCATCATCTTAAGCAATTTACAGGTTTAAACGTATCCTGTGTATGTGTGAGCACATGTACGTAGAGACGTGTGTTCTAATACAAATAACTTCTTACTTCATTATTTTCTCACACAACATCCTGAAAGAGGAGGGTAGAAAGAGGAAGCCTCCAGTGAACTGAGGTTTCCTCACACTCCTAGCACCATTACACCACACTTGAAGGACTCCATAACCCGACAACTTGTAGAAATGTTGAAGAAGGGCCTCCAAGTGCCAGGTGGGTAGTGGAACTAGATTACCTGGAATTGCTCTCCTAAGTCTAAGAATCTGTAACTCTCTGGTAATTAACTTGAGTTGAAATCAGCCTTGAAATGGGACTATTTCCCATCTCTGTCTTTCAGTCACAAGTCATAAATCATCATGGTTGGCTTACTGCGATCAGTGAAGGGGAGGGATTGGGAGGATCAGAACCCAAATGAAGTCATTGATTTATGTTTGGTTGCAGCCAAGATTACAGAAATGAATAAGACATGGTCCTATGCTCAGGAAGTTCATAATCTAGTAGGGGAAACAGAGCCATTCCAGATCATTTTAGAACAATGTGGCAAGTAAAGCGATTTAAAAAAAGATGTGTACAAGGTGTCATGGGACCACAGAGGAGGGGCACGCAGTCAACGTGGGCTAAGATGCAGAATTTGGAAATCATCTGGAGGAAGTGATTACTAAAATGGACCTTAAGGGAATTTCCTGGCAGTCCAGTGGTTAGGACTCAGCGCTTTCATAGCCATGGTCCCGGGTTTGATCCCTGGTCGAGGAACTAAGCTGCAAGCTGTGAGGCACGGCCAAAAAATAAAATAAAATAAATAAAATGGATCTTAAAATAAAAATAGGACTTACACTGGCATGTAAAGAGAGACGTCGGCACTCTGGTGTTGTGGTGTGTTGTGCTGTGTTGTGTTGTGTTGTGTATGGAGGGGGAAATTCTACTTTGTGACAGAGCTGTCAAGGCCAGCATGGGTGAGAGATGGGGCTGGAGAGGACACTAGGAGCCAGACCACAAAAGGCTTAAATGCCTCATCAGGGCATCCAGGCTTTACCTGGCTGGCAGGAGGGAGCCATTGTTGGGTCTTAAGCAGGAGAATGACATGGTTACATATGCCTTTCAGATAACTCTGGCATGGCTTTGTAGAAAATTTATTTCAGGAGACAAGACAGGAGGCAGGGAGTAGTTAGGAGACTACGGTACTAATCCAGAGAGGAGATGATAAGGGCTTGAACCTGAGTGTTAGCAGTTAGGGGAAGAAATTAAGTTGAGAAATATTATTACATGGTGAAATTGGAAGGTTCAGAAGATGGTTGGGCATGGTGGGGGGTGCGTCCAATAGGGGTGGATTAGGGACAGTTTCCAGGTATCTACCTAGTGTCACTTCCCAAGTGAGGAGGTATTTCTTGGCCACCCTATTAAAACTACATCATCCTTACCAACATTTCCTATCCTCTTTCCCAGCTACGTCTTTCTCTATAGCTCTTATAACACATTATACAATTCTATTACCATCTATTTCCCCCCACTAGACTATATGAGGTTCTTCAGGGCAGAGATTTTGTCTCTTTGTTCACTGAGCAGTCATTGGAACCCACCATGGGCTCAATAAACGTCTGCAGAAGGGACGAATGCACAATAGTGGTACTGAGAAGCTGAGAAAAAGAATGCAGGAAGAGGAACAGATTTAGAGAAAAAGTTGAGTTCAGTCTGGGAATTTCTAGACTATCCCAGGGAAGGCTCTGTAGGAAAGATAAAGCTCTACAGAGTCTCAGAATGTTAGATCTGACAGGTGCCCCAAGGACAGTTCTACACAGTTCCTTCATTTGGGGAAGAAAGAAACTGAGATCCAGAAAAGTGATGTGCATTGTCCATGGCAAGACAAACACTAGCCAGATCCTAGCACAGCTGAGCTGAATGCCCAGCCGCCTGCTCCCAACTCCAGACCTTTAATGTTTGTGCCTCACATTGTCTGGTTTCTGCTGATCAGAGAGATACCTAAAAATCGCTTGCCTTTGACCTTCAGCTAGAACTTAACCAAACTGTTATATGACTGTTTCTTTGGGGCCTACTTGACCAATTACTCCGAGAAAGAAAACTTTGAGCCTGAACCAAAACTTTGAGCCTGAACCAGGCTGAAGCTGTAGCAGCTGTGCTAGAACAATAGACAGCTTTGCCTCGATGCCTCATACCAGACAAGGGGTTGCCTGAACCACTTAGTGATCTCATTTTTATTTAATATTTTTAAATGGAAGTATAATTTACACACAGTGAAATGTACAGATAATAAGTACACAGGTCAATGAATTTTGACAAACATATACACCCCTGTAACCACCACACCAATAAAGATCTCTCCTGCCTTTCTCAATCAAAGCCCCTTCCCACAGGCAACCACTTTTCTGATTTCTATCACTACTTCATATAAAAGAAAAAATGCACTATAGATTCTTCTGTGTCTGGCTCCTTTTATTCATGTCTTTTAGCATCATGTCTGTGTGATTCAGCCATATTACTGCTTCTATCAGTAGTCTTTTCCTACATATTGCTGAGTAGTATTCCATTGTATAAATATACCACACATTGTTTACCCAGTCTCCTATTAATAGATATTTGGGTTATTTCTAATTTCTGGCTATTGTGAATAAAGCTGCTACAAACATTCTTGTTTAAATGTGTTTATGGACATATGTTTTCATTTCTTTTAGGTAAATATCTAGAAATGAGATAGCTGGTTCATAGGGTAGGTACATGTTTAACTTTATACAGAACTGCCAAACAGTTTTCCAAAGTGGTTATATGATTTTACATTCCCACCAACAACGCATAAGATTTCATTTCCAATTGCTTCATATCTTCACCAATCTGGGTATTGTCAAGCCTTTTCATTTTAGCCACAAGAAGAGTCAAATAAACACAATATATTTTTCAGTCTCTGCCAGCACTTTGGAACATTCTGTTATTATGCAGAATTTCATACATTCACTAAAGCATTAGATGTACCCATCACTCAGTTCAATAATTATCAGCTCATGGCCAATCCGGTTTCATCTCCATACACATCTATCCCCTCCTCCCATATTATTTTGAAGCAAATTTCAGACATCATATCACTTCATCCATAAGTATTTCAGTATGTATCTCTAAAACATAAGGACTCTTTTTAAACCTAAGTAAAATGCTATTACATTTATTTTTAAAACAGTAGTACTTTAATATCATTAAACATTCAGTCAATGTGCAAATTTCTAATTGTCTGAACAATGTCACAAATTATTTTGTTCAGTTTGTCTGTTCAAACCAGGATCCAAATAAGTATGCATATTACAATCAGCTAATATGTCTTTTGAGTATCTTTTAATTCAAAGGTTCCCCCTCCTTTTCTTTTATTCTCTGCAATGTTTTTGTTAAATAAATTGGATTGTTTGTCTTCTAAAATTTCCCACAGATTGGACTTTGCTGATGCATTATTTAACATATTCCTCTGTCCACTGTATTTACTGTAAATTATTCTTTGGATCTAGGAGCTTAATCATATTCCAGTTCAATTTTTTTTTAGCAAAACTACCTCATATTTGAATTGTATTCTTCCATCAGGAGGCACATAATGTCTGTCTCTCTTTCTTATGTCAACACTGTTGAGGCTCAATGCCTAGATCGTTCATTCATTTTGGGATGCAAAATGGTGATATTCCAATTCTATTCTGTCTTCATTTATGTGTTGAGATATTTCCATAAAAAGAAACTTTTTTCATCTACTATTGGTTACCCCGTGGTACAATTAATATAAAAAAAAAAACAGAATAAATTCTTATTTCCCTTTATTTACCAATTTTTTAAACAACGAATTCTCTACCATTCTTCAGTGATAACCAATTAGTTTGGGACTTTTTCTGTATTATTAGGATGAACTCACATATTTAAACATATTTGGTGTGTTTCAGTCCATTGCACTTACCATTTTTGATAATTTTTTTTCTGCCAATCAAATTACTTAATCCACTGACAAATAGCATTGAAAAGTATTACTATGCTTCAAATGGTTTTTATTTTCAATTGCGTACATGGCTGTCTTCCTAATTCAAATAATTACACAGTATACAGCAGTGTTCTCACCAGCAGCTTCAGACAGCACCCACTCTGTCCTGGCCTCTTGTGTAAGCTTGTCAAGGAGGAGAGTCCTCCTGTCATGGACTTAGCTTGTGGCTTCCTACAATACAGCAGGGACACCCAGAAGGCTACTAGAACTTGGGCAGCAGAGCAGAGAGGTATTTACTACAGCCCTGAACCTGACTATCTGAGTTCAAATCCTGGCCTACCTGTCAAGCTTGGTGAAGTTACTTTATGTTTTTCTGCCTCATTTTCCCTACGTGTGAAACGGAGAGTAGTAGCAGTACCTCAAAGGGATGTTATGATGATTAATGAGCTAATAGATGCAAAACACCATTTGCCTGGCATATTGAGCACTCAATAAATGAACAAACTTATTACTGCTCTCATCATTCAAGCTAAACCTGGATTTTCTTTAGAATTCCTAGCCCTACCCATGAGTGGAGGTTTCAGACTCAGATGCCTGCAGGACCCCTCAAACTCCAGTCTCTACTCAGAAGAAAAACACATCAATTAGTAAGAGGCAGTTGAACTATGACATGCACTAAGCTTCATAAGACACAAGAGGGAAAAGAAAGCTATGCTCTCAGTATACAATCCTTATTTGTTTTATCATCTTAACTCATTTTTCCTGGAGCCTCTTGTGTGCCAATTGGAAATATCTACTTTGATAAAGACTTTAAACTTCAGAAACCACTTTCACCCACATTATCTCGATCCACTTAACAGTCCTGGATAGAGGCAGGGTTTATTATCCCCATCTGACAAACAAGGGAGCTGGCAGTGACTTGCCCAAGGTCACAGAGTCAATTACAGGCACAGCAGGAACCAACAGCCAGATTTTCTGCCTCTTTTACAGCAGCTTGAGGCCATCGTGGCCTCCTCTTCTCATCCATTGATTTATTAGTTCAATAGCTATTTATTGAGCATCTATTTATTTGTCAGACACTCTTCTAGAACTAGCATGCTGTTGATATAGCAACAGATACAGCAGTGAAGAGGAAAAACCACATGGACAAAAACTCCTGCCTTCGTAGAGTTTACTTTCTAGTGGGAGGAAACCAAAAACAAATCAATGCTATGGAAAAGCAGAAAGCAAAGAAGAATAATAGGGAGTATAATAGAGTAATAAGGAGGGGTTACAGCTTTAACTGACTGGTCAGGGAAGGCCTTACTGAGAAGGTGACATTTGAGTCAAGTGAGGGAGGTAAGGGAGGAACCTTGCAAATATTTGGAGGAAGAGCTACCAGGCAAAGAGAAGTGGCAAAGGCAAAGGCCCTAACTGGGAGGCAGGCCTAGTATGTTCTAGGAACAGCATGCAGGTAACCTTAGCTGCAGTAGAGGCAGCAAGAAAGAGACTAGTGTCAGGACCAAATTGTTTAGGGCTCTGTAAGTAATTGTAAGACCATTAACTTTTATCCTGAGTTAGATGGGATGCCATTGGAAGATTATGATATAATCCTTACCAGGAAGTGAAATCAATAATAATATATGATAACCCTAAGATAACCCAGCAATTCCAATCCTAGGTATCATACTCACCAGAAAAGCACAGATACGTGCACCAATAAACATATACAAGAATGTTCATAGCAGCATTATTCAAAATAGCCAAAAACTGGATATAGCCTAAATGTCAAACAACAGAAGGACAGATAAATACACTTTCCTTATGGATGTTATATTTCAATGATGTCTATTAAAGAAATAATGATAGCATGAACAAATGAAAGGTCTATGATATCTACCCATGCTCAATAATGATTGAGCACCTACTATTACAAGGCACTGTTAGCCACTCTCAGCTTAATTATTGTATTACTTATTATTATTGTACCACATACAGCAGACCTTTGGGGAAGGGGTCTTAGTTCTCTTGATAAAGTGGTAGCAAGTTCATCATTCTGAGAGCAGAAGTCTAATGCTAAGCCCATCCACCCACCTGTGGTCCAATAATCAGGCAATGATGAAGGAAGGCCCTCAAGATAAACACCTCTTCTTAAGAGCTAAGATCTGCAAAACCCACTCAAGCTCTTAACAAATACTTTCAATGAGGCACACCTGAATGGGATGTCTTTATCAGAAAATATAATCAAGAATAGATGATAAATAACTATAAGGAAATATATGACCTTAATGTAAGTTTTTTAAATTTCTAGTTAATTGAGAGTAGGGTAGCTTACAAAAATGTTTCACATTTCCTCAGCTGACTTACAGTCAAATCTTTTTGCCTATTAATAGACCAGCTATCCATCTGGCATTTAAATCCCATCTTCTAGGACAGGGGTCCCCAACCCCCAGTATCGGTCTGCAGCCTGTTAGGAACCAAGCCGTACAGCAGGAGGTGAGCGGCGAGCGAGCGAGCGAGGCTTCATCTGCCGCTCCCCATTGCTCCCCATCGCTCGCATTACCGCCTGAACCATCCCCCCCATCGCTGGCATTACAGATTGATCCAACACCCCGCCCCTCGTCGGTGGAAAAATTGTCTTCCACGAAACCGGTCCCTGGTGCCAAAAAGGTTGGGGACCGCTGTTCTAGGAGACAGGCTGACAAGGTGAGTTTCTTATATTTTCAACTAAGGAATATATAGAACAGGTCATTAAAACCATACCCTCAAAGTCAGACTGTATTAAAGCCAAATTACTTTAAATATGGCATGTTTTAGTGTTATGTTCTACATCTTTCTTTAATGTATTATATGCGAATATTTGTAGAGGCCCATAAGATGTGTATTACAATGGTGGGAGCATTTGATCCCTAAACCAAGAATAAGGTCACAGTAGAACCAAAACTCAGATGGGTAGGGGAAAAAAACAGAAATGACTCTGGAAAATACTCAGGGAAATAAGAAACCCAGAGCTTAAAGCAAACCATAAACCACAGCTTTCTAATTCTGAGACGATAGTGGTGAACATCTGTTTACCAGTTAAATACAATGCCATTTACGTGAGGGACTACATTTAATGGACAAAGCATTAAGATCATTGAAGGATGACATGTTTTGTTTGCAGTAATGTGTGACTGCACAGCCTTTCCAACCAGCACTCATGTCCAACATAACTGAGGAGCTCGGTGAGCCCCTCCCATTACATCAAATTCTCTCTGTTCAAAGCCTGTGTCTGGCAAAGAAAACAAAGCTGTCCTGGATGTCCATGTTGTGAGTTCCAGGACCACAGAGCAAATGGAAGATTCTCCTTGGAGATATTTTATGTGGAGGAGCCACAGAATCTAAAACCATGAAAACTAATAGTCTAATGACTTTGAGTTTTTATAGTTATTTCAATCATCATTTTAAAAAGATAGAGCCAGAGAGAACTTTTCTAAACACCTTGACTAATAAATCGTCAGTGTTTAAACAACAATTACATTATGAAATGGAAATTAGCTGTCATGATCAAGCCATATGGCTAATATAATTGATTGGTTCATATTTTTAAGAGGATGGAAAGCACAACCCAAAGAATAACTAAATAGCTTTTACAAAATTAACTAGAGATGATAAGTTCTATTTTGCTGGGGGTTTTTATGTGAAGAACAGAGAAAAAAATCTTTGTTATCTCTGATTTTGAATAGAAACCATGAATTTAAAAGTTCAATGATTTGATTAATTAAAAAACCCTTCACACAAAGTGGAAATTTGCACATATATAAATGCAAAATAGATATACATTTATGTGGGGGAAAGAGACATTAAAATGAAAAGCAATACAAATATTCACTTCTATAGTTGATAGCATGAGAAAAAAAATAGTTCTGGGTTTTCTCCCTGTTTTAAAAGTACACTTCAGCATATTTGGAGTAACTCTGCAGTTATATCATGTTTGACTGTGTTTTATCTGCAGCCCTCCTCTAATACATGACAATTTCCTACATTGATACTGGAGAAATTAAGATGTGTTTACAGAAAAATATCCCTCGGCTTGATGGGGACCTGTCTTGAATTTTAAAGTGGCAAACTGGGCACAGTTGTCCCTTCTCATCTGAGTGTCCTGAACCCCTTCCCTGAAACTGGATTGAAACTTTTCTTCTGTTGAGCTCTCAACCTGAATGAAAATAAGCTCTAATCAGTTTGTAGTGGAAATGTATGTCTTGTGGCGTTTCTCCTCTTTGCTTAGGTTTTTTTTGGGGGGGTTATTGTTGGTGTTATTGTTTTCAGTGAATTATTGGCTCTATCCTCCTGGGTTGCCAGTGTAAAATGCTTCAAATAGATTATTTCCTTTAACGTTCACGAAGATCCTTTAAAGAAGCATTATTATTATCATCCCCATTTTACAGGAAATTAAGAATCAGAGTGTAGAATCCACTACATTGTAGAGTGGCAGAGGTCAGAAGACATTACTTCTAAGCCCGCATTATTTTCACTGGGCTATCTAGAAGGAGAGATTTATCCATTGCTATTCTTTGCCCTTGGAAATGGGTTTCTGAAAGGTGGGAGTGGCAAATGTTGCCTTAACTTTTAAGATAGGCAGTGGTAGGGGGTGGGAAGGAGGAGTTTCACAACAAACAGGGACCTGAAAGGCACAAACGTGGGACTTTTTTTTTTTTTTTTGTCTGTGTTGGGTCTTCGTTGCTGCGCATGGGCTTTTCTCTGGTTGCTTTGAGCGGGGGCTACTCTTCATTGCAGTGCGTGGGCTTATTGAGGTGGCTTGTCTTGTTGCGGAGCACGGGCTCTAGAGCGCAGGCTCAGTAGTTGTGGCGCATGGGCTTAGCTGTTCCGCCGCCTTCCCGGACCAGGGCTCGAAACTGTGTCCCCTGCATTGGCAAGCGGATTCTTAACCACTGCGCCACCAGGGAAGACCACAAACCTGGCACTTTGAGTTATGGAAGTGGAAAGGAATTTTTCTCAAATCGGTTCAGACAAAGCAGGCCTGGCATTTTTAAGCCCACTGGCCTACCTTTGAGCACCCACTCCTCTGCAGCACTTCATACCCACAGATCCTGAGTCCACTGGGTCCCATCCTGCCTGTGTGTTAGTGTAGGAGAGAGAGGACCTTGGGTTTGCGCTGAGGCGTGCTTTGTGGAATGCCTTCTAAAAGCAAGCCCCACACTACTTTTTTGTGTGACATGAAATAACTCGTGAAATCTTTAGAACATCCCCCCGCCCTTTGAGGTAGACAGAGAAGACACAAAGAAAGGTCTAGTAACTTACCCAAGGTCTCAGAGCAAATAAATGATGCAGGTGGAGGCGGGGGCTGCAGACTGGCCCAAGGGGTTCCCCGGGGCCCCTCTCAAGCCCACGCTGTTTCACTAGAGCTCTCCGTAGTGCTGGCCTGGACTTGGTACAAGGATCTTAGCGCCGCCACTAACGGTGGGGCAGAAGGCCGAGGGAGGAAGACGGAGGGGGAGCGCACCCCAGGGGCAGGCGCTCTTTCGGGGACTTGAGCTTCAATAGTCCAAGTCTTCGTTTACTAATGAACTTTAGAAAAGCAGCTAGACGGAGACCCTGGGCGTCGCCAGAGTACCAACTTCTACTGACACTTTGCCATGCGGTGGAAGGCGCGTGTGGACGCATCTGCCCGCCCACAAAAACGGAGGCCCTTGGGGCTGTGTGACGTTCAGGTCCGCCCGTTAGAAATCGGTGGCACGTTACAGAAAAACCCCTCCAGTGTCCCGGTTCTTTGGAAACGTGAGGCCCCGCTCTCCTTAGAGCAACGTCTGAGGGGCCAGCACTTTGCAGAAAATCTCCGGATGTTTCGGGGCATCCCCGGGAAAGCTTTTCTAACCGCCACTCCCCGGTCACGGGTACCAGGCCGGCGGGGCCAGAGGTTGGCGCATTTACCACCGGGAAGAAGTTGCGGGCTTTCCCCGCCCAGCTCGTCGCGGGCCCAGCCCTGCCCCGGGGCTCCTTTTCGGCCCTGCCTGGGCGGCTGCCGAGACCACATCCTCACTCGGCGCCACTGGCCGATACCCTGCTCCTCCGACCCTCGCTGCGCAACTGAGTCAGTTGTGAAAGGCGCAAAGTCCAGGGCCGCTCCCAACAAGCCCTCGGCTGCCTCTGAGTACGCGGCTGCGGACCCAACCTTGACATCCCCTGGTTGCTACAGGATAGGAGCGCGTCTGTGACCTTCTTTAGCTTCTGTTCCTTCAAAGAAAAAGAGGGACAGAACCGAAGGTGGCTGTGGGACCAGGAGTGACCATTGGGCCAAAACCCAACGTTTATTTTCCTTTCCTTTGTCTTAAAAAAAAAAAAATCCTCTGGCGCTACTAGGCCGCTAACGCCTAAAGACAGAGCTGTGCGAGGGATGGGAAGCCCTCGGTGATTTTCGCCGGCGCCGCGAGTCCGGAAGCTAGTAGAAGCCAGCAGGGACGGACCTTCCTCGCGTCGGGAGCACCAGGGTCGGGCCCCGCGGTCTTGTCCCACTTCCGGGCCTGCGAGGCTGCGGCGAGCCAGGCTCGGCCGGCCGGGAAGGGTAGAGACAACCAGGCAGGGCTCTGCGCGCGCCGGGCGCCTAGCCTCGCCGCTGCCCTCGCGGTAACGTGAGACCCTTGCAGCGCGAGCCGGCTCCTGCATCCTGACCCGCGCGCACCAGTTGCTCTCAGCAGGGCACCTCGCCATTTTTAGGGCCACGTTTCTGAGGGTCTGGGCCTCTATCTTTTCCCCACTCGCCAGCCGCCTTTGTCCCTCAGCTCCCAGAAACCGCGCGGGCCCCCGCGAGCTGGGGAAAGCTCGGGTTTGCGCAGCAAGTGGAGGGCAGAGGTCAAGAGTTCTGCCGGTCACCCGCCAAAGAGGCGGCAGGGACTCCAGTAACACAAATGAGGCCTGCCACTTCTCAGTTTTCAAAGTGTGAAAGTTTCTAATGCACAGAGTTCATCTGGGTTCACTCTCCGTGATAAACGCCAGCGACCTACTAAGGAGACACTTGCAGGTAGGACTTCGTTAAGGCCAACGAGGAGCAAGTCTGACTGCAGGCTTTCAGGAGTCTCCTAAGGAGGTCCCTAAATCCTCCGGGGGAAACTAAGGTTTCAACAGAAGATTCCAGAAGCTTAAGCCTGCACTTGCCTGGCACAGCCGGTGGCCCCAGCCTCCTGGGTCAGCAGCTCTGCCTCACCTGGAACTCTCCCCATGTCCCATCGGTCCCCTTGGATTACTCGCATTGGGCTCCCCAAGGGCAGACAGTCAGGGTCCGCTTCTGCCGGCTCTCAGGATGCTTCCGGGGCGGGGCGAACAGCGCTAGTCCCAGCTTGGGCCCGCCTACCCCCACCCTGCACCTCGGGCCGGGGTGCTTTAAGAATATCTTCCCTTCGCTTGATGGGACGACCGCCCATCCAGCTGTCGTGTCGCCAGCGCCGGCAGCCCCAAGCCCCTGTAGCCCGCTGGGTCTTGCGCACCCGCCCTGTGCGGTCACCAAGCGCAGCCCCAGTCCTGCCTGTACATTTCAAAATCAGCAATCGAGGCTCCGACGGGAAACAGACGTAAGAGTCTCACACACTTGAGCGTGCCCAATCCGGATCTCCAGCCCAGCCGGCCTTCTCTCCTGCCTGCAGGCGCCAGGGATGAGAGGAAAAATAACGACAATGGCTATCACTTACTGAACACTGACTACGTGCCCAGCAAACTTTAAAAGGCTTTATTTTCTCGAACAAGCCTTCCAACAGTCCAAATGAAACAAGTCTACTATTATATCCATTTTACAGAAGAGAAAACTGAGATGCAGAGAGGTTAATAGATCAATTACCTGAGCTCCAGCCGGGAAGAGTCCGACATCACACTGCTTTAATTTTAGAGAGGATGTGGAGATTGTTGGTAAAGGAAGCAGAATGTGGCCTGCAGGGCTCGACTGGGCTCCCTGATCCTTTGGTTCTCCCATGTCACCCAGCAACAAACGAAAGGAAGCATTTCCAGGGACTCTGCTGGGGAGAAGGCCGGGCAAGGGAGGCAGAACTCTGCTGAGGACCTCAGCCTAGTGACAGACTCATCTCATCTCATCTGGCTTCTAATCTTGGCTCTGTATGTTTTAGTTGTATAACCTTGGGCAAGTTGCTTAACCACTTTCAGCTTCTGTTTTCTCAGCTATAAAATAGGAATAATAGTTCATAATGCATCCTTGTGAGGATTAAATGAAGTAAAAGACTTACTTTTTCCTCTTGTTTTCCCTTCGGTTTCCTCATGCCTAGCGTGGTGCCCAGGCAGGACACAGTTATGCTCATGATAAGGTCTTTTTCTTCTGCTTTGCTTTTCTGGAAGCAGTACAGGCTGCACCTAGTGTCTCCCACCCATCCTACTGGTTGCCTGACTCGGCCCAGGCACCAGTAGAAGTAGGTGATCCTCTTTCCTTGACCTTAGGCCTGGACCTGGTAAGGCTCTGGGGCAGAGCATTCCACAGATTGGCCTCAGCCTTGGAAGCTCGAAGAGCAGTGGGCAAGGAAGGGTGAGGGTGGCCAAAGGAGGGAGTAAGTCTGGGTCCACAGACTCCCCACTCCTTCCTATTAACAGAAATGACTAACACACAGAACTTACTCCAATGACAGGCCCTACCTAGTCTAGTGTGAGCTTTACACATATTAACAGTCTTCCCAACAATCCATTACAATAGGACTATCCCTATGTTATGGATGAGAAAATTAAGGCACAAAAAGGATCAGTAACTTGCCTGTGGTCACACCACCAATGAGTGACAGAGGGGGGAATTCAAACCTCTAGGCTCTACAACCTCTCACTTTTGGGGAGTGTCAGCAGTGGGAGGAGAAGAAGACCCTCGCCAGGGGAGCAGGCCAGTTAGAACCTGAGTCTGCAAGATTTCCCCACAGTGCCCTTAGGTTGGGAGGCTTGCAGGTGACAAGGCCCAGAATAGCTGTCCACCCTCAAACCTTATCCTCCTTTCCCTCCCCCACCCCTGCCCCCAGGAGCCACTCCCCACAAGACCTGGAGCCTGCTGCCTGAGAGACCTATCTTCTAATTGCAGCTCTGTCCAGCCTTATCACCAGGCCTGGACCTACCTTGGGCCTTAGTGTACCTGAGTCTGATGCTGTCCCCGCCAGACCTCAGAGCTACTTCATCATCAATCTGTCACTGTCCTAGGGGCCTCTCTGGGTCCAGGTCTCTCAACTCCATGTGCCTAAGTCTCTTTTCTCTGCTTGGAGAGCTGGTCAAATTTCTAGGAAACCTCTACCTCCTACCCCCTCATCCCATTTTCTCTCATCTGGAGACCTCCTGGGACAACAAGACCTGTGCAATCTCCAGACCATTTCTTTTATATTTGGGGGCGGGGGGGGGAGTGGGTAGAAGGTTGTTTATTGACGGATTGAAGGCTGCAGAGAATTTGGGGCTCTGGATGGTGGATGTGGCGAGAACCAGGCCCAGGGGAAAGCCCAGTGCCCCTCAACCCCAAGTCCCTTTGAAACCCCCCTCACAGCACCCCAATTGGGGACCACACCCAACTGAACCCTGAGTGTCAGTCACTGCCTCTGGGAGCCCCTCCATCCCTTGCCCTCCGATTAAGGGTGACAGTTAAGGCAGATGTTTCCTGACCCAGACTTTACTCGCCACAACCCACCCCCAATCCCTCCCATTAGCAGCCCTGGGCGCTTCAGGAGCCTTTGGCCTCTTCTCCATCCCCATCATTTATTCATTTGTTCAGTCAACATTTACTGAGCTTCTGTTCTGCGCAGATCCCAAGCTAAGAACCCAACACTTGCCCTGCCTGGACATCCAAGTCCAAGGGAGGAGAACACAGGAGTCTCTGAGGTGAGGAGAGGAAGAAATCAAAGAAGGTGATGTGGCAGAAGAGGTGACCCCAGGGTGAATAGGAGTTGGGAGGCCCGAGAAGCCTATTGGGGTGTTCCTAAATGACCCTCTGGACCAAACTTCCACATGGCCTCTCTCTGGACAGCCTGGTGGTCAGGGAGGAGGTGGGTGGGGCTGGGAGCCCCCTGAGCACTTTCCTGAACTGGTCACTTCACTTTCCCCTGGGAGCCTCCTGCAATTGGGCCACCAGAGCTCTGTCCGCAATGCAATCAGAGGTGGCCTGTCCTGGAGCTGGACAGACGTTGCCTGCCCCTCACAATTCCTGGGCTCAGGCATCTGAGTGGTGGTGATCAACTTTTACAAGGCACCAGCCCCCGCCCCCAGGTGACCTGGACAGCCAGCAGGGGGGTGACAAGCCTTGGCGGAATGAATGGGAGAGGGGGGTCATACAGCTGAAGGCCAAGTGCAAGCAGTCGCTGCGGAGACTGCAGTCTTGAAGCGTTTTTCCCTCATTCCGGTCTCATTCGCGTCTCCTAGCTTGGTTCCTCGGTCGAACCCATTTGGAAACCGCAGGAACAACGTTCCCCTAGGTTAGCGCCGGCGGCGGCGAACCACTCGTGGCTCCTCCTCCAGAGGCTTCGTCCCCCTTCTCGGGGAGAGTAGGGAGGAGCGAGACCCAGCGGGGCGTCCCCCCCCCAAACCCCTGCAGCAGGTTTGGAGACCCCGCCCCTGGGGAGCTGTCTTCCCCAGCGCCCGGATTTACTCCCGGCTGCCCTCGCAGAAACCCCGGGCCACCCTTAGCTGCCTTCTCGCCTGGTCCTCCTGCTCGGTATGCGAAATGGAGCGGAGAATGTCCGAGTGGGCATCTCCAGGCCGCGGAGTCCCCCGGGCCGAGCGCGCTGCCAGGGCTGAACCTGAGAAAGCAGAAGTTCGCGGATTCGAAGTGACGACCCCGGCGCCCCTCCGCCAAGCGGACCCGCCCACAGAAGGAAAAGGCCTGCCTGGGATAGACCCCCCAATGGGGTCGTGCGTGGTGAGGGATAGGCCTCCTCACCCGAGACCGCCTCTGCGGGCCCTGCTACCGTCCCCGGAGCCGCAGGTTTCTGCCGGCTCAGGAAGGCTAGGGTCCTTCTTTCTTGTTTGGTCAACGCCAAAGCAGATCTGCCCCATGGCGTCGCCCCTCCCCCCCATTACGGAGGGCAGCTCCCTTGTATGGAGCTGCCCGCGTACCCGCACACACCCCTCTTTGAGGCCTAGCCTCTGGGACAGCTTAGCCCAGTGGCTGAGATCAGAAACAGGATCTGAGCAGCGCGGGTCTGAACTCTGGTCTGCCACTTAGAAAAAGTGTTAATCACGCAGCCCAGTAAAATGGAGATAATAAGAGAAACTATCTCGTAAGAGTGGGGTGAGAATTAAATGAGTTAGTATGTGAAAAGTGCTTTTGACAGTACCTGGCAAATGGAAAGCGCTTAAATGTTAAGCGCCCATGATTTAAAAAAAAAAAAAAAAAAAAGTGGTGGTGAGGGGATGGAATGTAACGAGGCCCCAGTGGAACACCCATTTTAATCCCTCGTGCTTCTCCGCAAAGCCTTCTGCCCAGGGGCTCTGATTTTGTTGTCTGAGAGAACTTGAGTCAGGCCTCGAGATGAGGGTCGGCAAACCAGCGCTGCTTGCGTAGGGAGAGGGGAGAGAGATTGGATTTAGAAATCTGAGGCCAAGCCCTGCCCTACCGCAGCTTCTACTCAAGGGTGGAACCTAGCCTAGACTCCCGCCCCCACCCCACCGCCAAAGCTGCCAAACCTAGCAGGAGATCTCCCGAGGTTCCCCAACCGTTTTGGCATGGGGGTGGACACAGCAGGGTCACCGTCTCGACTCAGCTCGCGCCAACGGGCTCATTAAATCCCCCTGCGGGCAATCCTCGTCCCAGGAATAAGTAAATCTCCTCCTAGTCTGGCTTGGAGGAACCAAGGGTCGCTGGAGGCGGCCAGGTTTACCCTCCTAGCCCCCATCCAAGTCTCTCTGAGAGGGCGAACGCTGGGCCACGCAGGGGCACGGTGTTCCTCTGCGAACACAGCCTGCGCCCAAGGCTGGCTTTGAGGCGGCGACTAATTTGGGGCCGGGAAAGCCGAACCCTGGGGTCGGCGTCTTGGCTGACAGGGCTCTCTCCCCGGCCACTGGGCTAGCAGGCGATTCCTAGCAAATTCTCCCAAGGAGATGGGTCCGTGTTTATCAACCGGCATGCCCCGCCAGTC
>NC_138863.1:53319662-53690050 GCF_965194805.1 Balaenoptera borealis | reverse complement strand
GGGCAACGGTTTAAGTGAGACCAAGAGGTCAAGAGGCATGAGGACTGAGAATGACTGCGGGACTCGGCAGGTGGTCACTGAAAAAAATCTGGAAGGATTTCAGGAGTGTGAATGGAGTAGAAGCCAATGTGCGTGGCAATGGGCAATCTGAATACACAGGAAGTAAGGAAGCTGGGACAGGGATTCCATAATAGTCCTGGAACAAAGCCCTAGTTCAGTGTAATAATTTCAACAGTTACAGGACTGATATTCACTGGTATATGTTCTCAATCATCCACTGATAATACAAAAAATTATCATTCTTTGGCTCAATATTAGGGTAAAAATGAAAATAAAACTACAAATACTCATTACTGGGAAACTGCAGTGAGCATGCAAAAAAATTTTGTATGTCCTAACTAAACTAAAAGAGGCGTTAATTCTGCATTTTCTCTACTTGAACTAAACGATCGTTAAAAGTTTCACATTGTCCTGTGCCACACAGAACATCAGAGTCAGAGCAGTGTAACGGACAAAGAATGTCCTAAGGACTTAACTTGTATTTTTACAACTAAGGGTGAACTTACGGCTGCTGAAGTAGGGGAAAACCTCCGAGGGCAGTAAGAATAAAAAGTGCTTAATAATAAACTTACTCATCCTTTAATCTTCCATTAAGTTTAGGAAGACCCATGTATTCACACAGTTCTTGGAAAAATATTTTCACAAAAATTCTACTGGAGGACGTAGTGGTTTCTTCACTCAGCTTTATGCATTCAAGAACCTGAAAATTAAAATTAGAAAACGATAATTTTACTTTGGTGTTCAAAAGATGAGACAAAGTGACCAATACCTGTAACTTTTAGTGTCCCTTGAAATTAACGATTGTTCTCATCTGCAGTAAGAATTATCTCTAAATATCTTCCCTTATGCTGATACGCATTATTACTTGGGAAAGTTTAAGACTGCTTCTCTATACAAATTTCCAAAATGTTAAGATGCTACAGAAATAGAGTTCATTCTCTTTCCTGAGTAATGTGCTTTTTATAGCAGGGAGGAATACTGTCTTGAGCATATAATGCTAAGATTACTAGCTCCTAAAACTCACTCATCAAAACATGGGTGTATGAGGGTTGGGGGCAAAATGCCACTTAAAGCATCAAGCTACAGTTCTGTCCAGCACTAGAGTACACAAGAAGAGTAAACACGAAGAGTGATGGCTTGTTCTGAATAGTTAAGACTGTGATAGTGAGCTTACTGAAGCTCACAGAGAGAAATTTTAGGGTAAATAAAAATAAAAGCAACCTCCAGTTTTTTAGGGATGTGTTCCAGGAGCTCACTTATTTCAATTGTTTAAAACTTTGATTTCATTTTCCCAGAGAAGGGAGTAAAAACAAAGTAAAAGTTATGATTAGCCTGCTCTGTTATTAGCTTATAAATGCCTATTGAAGTAGCTGGACACACTTAGTATTTAAAGTATTACAAAAATCTATCCAACATTTATAAGCTCAATGATGCTGCTTCATTCTACCACTGGGTTGTGGTATTCTACAATATGATCCTCTTTTTTCTTCCTTCTTGGATATAATTTCTTTCTGATTTTTCAGTTCCTTCAGCCTAACCTGCCACTTTGTATTTTGCATTATTACCTTGGGCATCTTACCTCTTCTGTTATATGGTACTAAGCTTCTTGAAAGCAGGGACCATATACAATTCATTTTGGATGCCCAGTGTCTCTTTCTGGGCACAGAGTTGGTGACTAAACAAATGGCTGTTGAGTGAATAGTAATTGTACAATTAAGTGCCAGCTTAATGAATGTAGTTCAAATTCCAACCCAGTGTACATTTCCCCATCGAGAATATCTTTCCTTGCTCTAACTATGACTACAGAAGCTCCTCCCTATCACTTACCCAACTTCAATGCCTGCTAAGAAAAATACATCTTGCCCGAACAGTCATTTCTCTCATGTCCTTACCAGAGGAACTATTGAGTTACTCCGTCAGGAAACAGGCAGTAACTCAGAGGCTTAGGTGCCACCAAACGATTGGTGTACGTGAATATGAGCGTGCACACACGTGTGTACACAGAGAAGATGAAAATCTATATCTTCTCTGAAAACACTCCTAGCCATCACTATCAAAAAGCACTGTAATGTTTGGACTGTTAATATCATCCAGGATGGTATTTCTTACACTCACACATTATTTACTTAGGTTTTCTTTTTTTAAAAAAATTAATTAATCAATTTATTTATTTTTGGCTGCGTTGGGTCTTCGTTCTTGTGTGCGGGCTTTCTCTAGTTGCGGCGAGCGGGGGCTACTCTTCGTTGCGGTGCACGGGCTTCTCATTGCGGTGGCTTCTCTTGTTGCGGAGCACGGGCTCTAGGTGTGCGGGCTTCAGCAGTTGTGGCGTGCGGGCTCAGTAGCTGTGGAGCACGGGCTTGATTGCTCAGCGGCATGTGGGACCTTCCTGGACCAGGGATCAAACCTGTGTCCCCTGCATTGGCAGGCGGATTCTTAACCACTGCACCACCAGGGGAGTCCCTACTTAGTTTTTTGATCCCATGTTATATGAACACAACCTCAAAGATTGCCATTATAGTAAAAGTTTGCTCCACATTTCATTTTAAAGTACATTTCCTACATAGGAAAAGTATGGCTATGTTATACTTAATATCTATTTCATAATAACAGGGGATTAGGAAAGAAGTACAAATATTGACCCATCTACTTACGCTCCATGGAAGTGAATCGGTGTATAAGAGGTGAGCAAACATCTTAGCAACATTTCTCAATTTGTTTGTTTCCAAGCGATGGATGGTATCATATTGTTCTTTGAATATACTTTCAAAGGATTCCATGTATTCTTTTTTTAGCATGCAAAATCGCTAATAAATTAAAAATAAAAATGTCAATACCATTATGAGCATATTAAATACTAATTTTATTCAATCAAAAGTTAATAAATATTTGTATATCATATCACTCAGTCTTCTTGTGCTGTATAATGGGATGCTCAAAAAAGAAGTTAATATATATCACCCCTATCTACCTGGGATTTATATGCTAAAACAAAGTTATACATGTAGCTGACCACAGACACAAACATTTGTATAAGATAAATATACTTCTCTGTGGGTTGAGTTTGGACTCAAAAAATTATTTTAGCTCATGCTTTATTTGTGCTGCCTGAGCATGTATTTGACTTCAGAAACTGCTGTGAAATTTTGAAAAGACAGCATTTAACTGTCCTCTTTGGGAAATTTTACAAAGCATGTGGAATTTCTCAAAGTTCTGGAAGAGTAATACGTAACGTTAAGGCACTACAAAAATGAAGTGGGAAAGGAGGAAGCTGCAGAGAGTGGGAAACCTGTGGAAGGGAAGAACAATTTGCTTTCAGCAAAGATATGTTATTATATTAGACCAGGCAACAAAGCAGACACATTAATTCACAATACTCATGTTAAGAATTACCCTTGTGATTTCATCAAAATCCAACAAGAAAAATGAGGTTGGAACTCACCCCAGCTAATAAGCCAAAAAATTTCTCATATGTCCTTTGTTGGGCACAGCAGTCAAGTATCATGTTGCAGAGTTCTTTCTATTTGGAAAACAATTACATTAATGATTCAAAACACAGTGAATCCATGCTATATGATAATTTATCAATATGATAGAGACAGCCTGAATTTTTAAATAAGGTTTTAAAAACACAAAACTCTGTGAACTTTAGTTGTGAAGACAAAACAAAAAATTCAATCTATTCAAGCCTATAGTTTTTTAAAGTCTTCTGTTTGCCTGACAGAAATTCCATAGTCATTTATGCTAATTAGATTGATTATAAAATTCTAAATTCATATAAGTGTGAACCACTTCATGAAAACCTAGTATAGGAAACAGATACATCAAAAAGAGACTGAATATACTGTATTCTAAAAAGATTCTACACAGAAATCTTTTAAATATAGATCACCAATATGACATATAACAATTCAGTTATACATCTTCCAAAGATTTAAACCCAATTATCAAGGAATATATTTTGTTAGTATGGAAAAGGCAGAACATGGTGAGTCTTGACAGAAGCATACATGGGCACAGCTTCAATGTTAATGTAAATGACCCTCTGGCTGATAAAGAAGAAAATATATTTAAAAGAGCAACAACAAAAAAAGACATTTGTGGCTAAGTTTTTTAGCCTCAAAATAAATGTTATACATATAGATCTGTCAATAGATGAATCTCTATAAATAGATGGAATCATTTCATAACTGCTATAATAACACACTGTCCAATCAGTTATTTATGTGCCTTGAAAACTCCTTTGCGAAAATTCTGTTGAACTAAGAAATGCAAGAATAAATCTAGGATCAGGAAATACCATCATCACAAATGACTTATAACAAATAAATATTATTTACTAATTCCTGAAATAACCTTAATGAAATACGTGTTGATTACAGAAATTTCATAAATGAAGAAACTCAGGAAATATGGACAAATCAATGGAGACAAAATGAAAAAAGACATAACCCTACCCCTAACCCTGAGCACTGCTGTGGAATTAACTAAATATATTTCTCAACAAAACATTTCTTATCAGAAAGTTTAAAATTAGTTTTTTTAAATACAGTAACTGCAATGTATTTGCTTTCTATAAACAGAAAGCAAGCCTATAAAATATAATGTATACATTTCAGTTCATTTTTACTTTTATTTAATTTTACCTTTATATCTTCAATTAGGAATTTTGACACTTTTGTCACTTGATAACATTTTGTAGCATTTTGTCACTTGATATAATAATTACTAAGATACAACCTAAGCAATTATTGTAAATAATTTTTAAAATGAGGTCAATATGCATTTACTGCAAATATCTATGTGCAAGAGGAAGCAAGGGGACCCTGAAGCACAGAACAGACACTCTAGAACTGTGCTGTCCAGTATGTTAGGTCCTAGCAACACATAGCTATTTAAATTTAAATTGCTTAACATTACATAAAATTCAAATTTTAGTTTCTCAGTCACACTAGTTACATTTTAAGTACTCAAAAGTGACATGTGACGAGTATAGTGGCCACTGTACTAAACAGTGCAGAATATGAATATTTTCATCACTGCAGAAAGTTGTATTGGACAGTGCTGTTCTAGAAGCTGATAATTCACTTATAAGACTATCTACTCAAAGGCCTCCCTTCACAATATAAGATTATTTTTAGATGTAATTATATAGCTAGATTATTATTATTTTTTTAAAGATTAGTCACGAGTTGCCTCAATTAAAATGTTTATAAATGTCTAAGTTCTGAAGAGATGTACTTTGTCAAAATTTAATATAGTACTAAAAACTTAAATGAGGCTTTTCTGAGTTCTGCCATATAATGTTAATTTGATATATTAAAATGCATTTTCAACTTCTTCTACCAACACTGTATTTTACAATAACATAACAGGTAATCAGATTTTAAACAATATAACATGGTAATATGCTGATAGCATTGCTAATAAAGTCAGCACTACCTGAAAAACAAATTACTTTCTTCCCTAGACTAAGTGCAATTACAAGAGTTATTCCCTGTGGCATAAAATAATTAAATATTTTAACATTTTAATTAAATATCATAGTGATTTTAGGAGAGTCTTTTGAGTGCATGAAAACAGATGCACTAAGACACTCTTCCAAATGTTATCAAAATATGTTGAAGTTAAGTTCTAGAACAACTATCCTCTAGATTAATATTAATAAAATTTATAATGACTTAATTGTATTCCTCAAATAATGTGACAAGATCATACTATAACTTCAGTTTCAATTATAATTTTAAAGGTTAATTCACTAATTTATTCTCTTCCAATGACAACACATCAAGTGCCCCATAATACAAATAGGTACACTATTATTAATATACCAATAAATAAACTTTAAGAGGGAAAAAATAATTTTTTAATTTGAAAAGAATAATCTCTTCTCAAAATTCCATACCATGGCATTTCAAGAACTAATCTATAGTCTTGAACAAAGGCTGGGAAACTTTTTCTGTAAAAAGCCAGACAGTAAATATTTTAGGCTTTAGTAGCCATATAGTCTCTGTTGCAACTAGTCAATTCTGCTGCTATAGGGCAAAAGCAGCCACACACAATACATCAACCAATGAGCACGGCTGTACTCCAATAAAACTTTATTTACAAAAAATGGGCAGTGAGCCTGGGCCACAGTGTGCCCATCCCTGTAATAGAACATATTTAAAGCCTTGGGCTTCCCTGGTGGCGCAGTGGTTGAGAATCTGCCTGCCAATGCAGGGGACACGGGTTCGAGCCCTGGTCTGGGAAGATCCCACATGCCGCGGAGCAACAAGGCCCGTGAGCCACAACTACTGAGCCTGCGCGTCTGGAGCCTGTGCTCCGCAACTAGAGAGGCCGCGATAGTGAGAGGCCTGCGCACCGTGATGAAGAGTGGCCCCCACTTGCCGTACCTGGAGAAAGCCCTCGCACAGAAATGAAGACCCAACACAGCCAAAAATAAATAAAATGAAATAAATTAATTAAAAAAAAAATACCTAGCTCCATCATTTAAAAAAAAAAAAAAAAAAAAAAAAAAAAAAAAATAAAGCCTTAAGACAAAGGACTTCCACTTAACGTTAACTTAGCTCAGATAGTCAAGAAGATCTTTTAGAAGAACTAGAAACCAAACAGCCTAGTAGAGCTGACACATTCACTCTGCACCTGTCTACTACTTGTAAAGGAAGGTGTGAAAAACAAAACCCTGAAAGCCTTGGCTCAGGTTCCAAGGATCTAAAATCCAGATGGACCGGGAATAATATATATAAGAATACAACTAGAAAAAAACACCCATCTAGTCTTTATTATCCTTGGTATTAGGGTTCCATGATACTTTGAATAGTGAAGTATACTGAGTTATAAGACTAACTAGTTATAAGACTAATGGGCTAAGAGGGGGCTAAAATGTACTTTACGGCCAGCTGAATCCCTGACATACAGTATATGCTGAATACATTTTGTTAAATGAATTAATGAATGAAAAAAATGGTACAGATTCTTCTGTATGCAATTAAAGAAATGTAACAACATGTATGGTGATCTTCACAACTTCTACGACAAAAGAATGTTTTAGTGCATAAAGTAGACGGACCAGGTAATTCATTAGAGAACAAACTTCCTATTGTATTTAAGTCACCACTTGATTTATAGGCAACCACTCAGAAATTTGTGTAAAGTGTGGTGGTTCAGAGAGACTTCCTCCTTTTCCCAAAGCCAAATCAAACAGCCAATTTAAGTTACTGGAATGAGTAGCATATATGAAGCACCTTGGAACTCCTAAGTTTTGAGTTACTTTAAAATTTTAGAAAACCTACATTTTAAAAAATGAGTATTCAGTACTGAGTTACTGTTCCAATTCATGAAACCTATTAACTGTCTTAACCATTTTTATAACCAGTATGTATTTCCTAATAGAAAAAAAAGTATTAACTTACTGTTTGACCTTCAGGAAACTCCATTTTCAGCAACTTGTGAGCACACTCTTCAAAATCTAAACTGTAGAGATAAAATGGTCACAATAGTTAGGTTAAAAACCTGCAGCATATTTAAACTGTAGCACTCTTTCATATGTAAGAATCTTACCTTAATAATTGTTTTAAATATTTTTTTTACTATAATTTCATATTACTGTATTGTATATATAAAAAAGACATAGTTCTTAACTCTGCAAAGAATGAAGTACTGATACATACTACAGTATAAAATGGATGGACTTTGACCTATGCTAAGTGAAAGAAGTCAGACATAAAGACCACATACAGTATAATTCCATTTATATACAATGTCCAGAATGTGCAAATCCATAGACACAGAAAGCAAGCAAATTTTTATTACACTGCTAAATATTTCCACTTCTCCTGATCCAAGTCAGGAAGAGGTAAAAGATGTTCCAGGAGCCCAGCATGACATCCAGTGCTTAATCACCTCCTTTACAAGTTATCTTGATTCATACCCAAACACAGGGCTTCTATTGTACATTATATAAAAACTAAGTATAAAAATAGTAAATAACCAAAATCACTTACAAAGAAAAAAATTTGTTTTTATACAACACTTATATAAATTACATGAAAAATATTTCAATATGCTTCACTTAAGAGAATTATCAAACTCAGTGTGAACTTGATTCAGGAAAAATGCTAATATCTTTTGATAACAGCAGTATAAAATAATCACCCACTGAAATATAATGATTATGAATTTAGTTTTATAGTTCATCTCTATTCCTCAGCTTCTGTTACTTATTGGGTTTCATAAACACAAAAGGGGTAATAATTCAAGATGGTAGAATGGAATTTCAAAAAAACTGAAAAGAAAAAAAGAAATCTATCAAGAAAGAGCTTTCATAACAGATAATATTAAACAATATCTAGCCCTAAGATTAAAATAGTTCACTGTAGTTGATAAACTTCAATAATATAGCAATACCAAAAAGTATTTTAAAAGATGTGACATTTTCTAGTTTTTATTTTTTTAAAAACAGAATTAGTACTCAGGAAGAAAATCCTGTAATTTCTGAAAAACAAGTCAAGTAGGTCATGGAAAAATTTTGCAACTTTCCTTTTATATAGTAAGTGAAGAATAAGGGAGAAGGTATGACAGTCTATTTCCCTTGTTCCTGTTTTACTTTAAAAGTATTTGGTGACTCCTTAGCATGACTGTTTTGAAGTTGCACTAAATGTAAATATTAAATGAATTAAATTTGCTTGATATTTTAAACCAAATGAATTCCAGGTTTAACACAACTAATAGTGACTGAGGGAAGGGGAAAGAAAAAAGACTTTACACAATGCCAGTTTTCAAGCCATGCTTACAAATGGTTTGTTGATGTCTCTAATCTAAGGAACTTCAAATTGTTGAGGACATTATAGTCCTACCTCCCTCTGATGCTACAGCTTCAACATCACTTAAAAGCAAGAACCACCAGGAAAGTCTAATTTTTAATAGCAAAGCTAGTTGTGTTGTTTTATGTTTCCATAAATAAAAGAAGACTGTTTAAGGAGCCAGAACATTAAGAAGAAGATCAGAGTACTATTGAGGTCAGTCAACAAGTCTAAAAGGAAAGAAAGTAAAAAAATAAAATCCCCAAATAGTTCAGTTGCCAGAACTTGGTTTTGTTCAGAAGATTTCCAAAAGTGAACAGTTTATATAAATAATCCAACCTCTCAAGATAACCACTGGTGTTATGTTAATGTATTATTTCTAGAATCTGCCTACCTATTTGTATACTTAAGATAATGCTATCAGCATGGTATTATATAGTCTATATTATTAGTTTTTATCCCCACCTAACAATAAATCAGACCACTTGCGCACATCAGTACCAATGCTCCATTAACTTAATTTTCAATGGTGGCATAAATTGAACATTTTGATTATTCATACTGGGCAATAAGATTCTCTCTCTCTCTCTCCCCCTCTCTTTTTGCTTTGAACAATTCTGTGTATAATTCTCTGTCAATATGTATTTCTTTAAGAAATATAATGAAAAAGAAGGGTCAAATGGCAATCAAACTAAGCCATTGATTCATGCTACCAAAAGGCTTTCCATAAAGAATGCACCAATTTAAATTTCCACTAGTAATCTTTCCGTGTATCTAACTGAACTCATCATTACTACTGAGTACTGTTGCTTTAAAAAGATAAAGTAAACCACTTTAGCTGTTTTAATGACCAACATTACTTATTCATCTAGAATAATATTTGGTAACTTTTTTACATTTTATAATCCCATTACATGAGTCTCCCAACCAAGTCTTCTAAACACCTTTTTATCAAAGTTGTGTTTACTTCCTAAAATTATTTTTACTAGGCATTTAGGGGCTGAGACTCTTAACAAATAACACATAAGACAGTACTTATTGTACTGTTACTAGAATTGGTGCCGCTATATAATAGTGGCTGTCACTTGTCTAATGTTTTAGTTTTTCAAATCTTTTTGTGTGATTCAGAGGTTATCAAGGTTAGATCGCTTAAAAAACAAAGTTTCTTTTAAATAATAATTCAAAGAGCTCCACTGTGACTCTTCAAAGTTAGTGTTAATAGCAATATTAAAGCAGGGAATCTGCTCTTTACAACTGATTACTATTGAATTCCTAAAAAAAAAGGACAAACAAATAAAAAGGTCAAACTCTAAGAATAGCTACTTAAAACAAAAATTTCTCACTTTTAAGTTTGTATAAAAAAACATTTAATAGTTTTTCCTTTCATGTGAAAGGCAAAGAAACATGTAAGGGTAAACCAAAAAAATTTCTTAGCAATGTTTTGCTGTTTAAAGACGAATTTCTCTTTTTGAAGACAAATCTAAGCCAAAAAGTTTTCAGACAGACTGAAAACAAGACGACTCCTACTTATGAATCATTTTTGCTATTACATCATACTAAATGGAAATATACAAAACCTAGTAACAAAACAAAACAGAGAAAATATTCCTTCTCCACTGTAAAATATACACGGTGCCCACTAAATCAATAGGCTGATTACCATTCGAAACAACAGATGTACTAAGCATTTAATATTTCCATTTATTTCTCTTTAAAACCAAAGTCACTGCCTTCAAAGGGAATGGTTGTTTTCATGACATCATAGTAGTTCTTGCTTAACATTACTTCAAAGGGTCCTTAAAACCTTCCTAATGCCTACTTCCGTTCATATTCATTTCCATCTGCACAACAAATCAGTGTCCATACGTCATCATAACAGTGTTTCCCTGCTTAGAGCTAGAGTTAGAAACCAAATTTAAAAAAAATAAAACATTAAACTTCCACTACACAATTAAATACTCTGCTAACTCTGTAATGTAGAATTGTTTTCAGGTTATTAGTGATATTTAAATATAAGAAATGACATAGCTTTAAAAAGAAAAACATTTAATTACGTAACAGATAAGTAAAGACAATTTACTCTTGAGGTGAAGAACCAACAGTAGGAATCTATTAACTGGGGCTTGGGATGGGGGTAGAGGCAAGTAGTTTGAGAATCCCTGCAATAGTATCTAGTTTTCTGTTATCAGATTCTAAAAATCCCATCTGCTTGCCCATCCCCTGTCAAAAATAAGGATCAACTGATCTACAGTATCTTACCTTGACTGAATAGCAAGATAAATTGTACGACGAAATGAGACTAGATTAATTTCTGTTTTGTCATGAATAGTCACCGTTTGTCCTGAAATTAAACATAACCAAATTATAAAACTACACAAATAAATGTGAACTGAAAATGTATCCCTGTATAATAATATTTCATAATCTATTTAGAATCTATGAGTTTAATAATAATAACACTCTCTTCTACAGTATAAGTTAGTATTTACAGAATTCAAAGTAACTATTTCTAGTCTTTTGCCATATCTTAGAGTATTTTAATAAGTTTATTCAGCTCAAAGAAGTCCAGAACCAAGCCAGGAAAACTATTTTTGTTTCTGTGTCACCTGCTCATTTAGACATTATAAAAGGCTGCACTCATGCTGTTGTTTGGTAAAACATTATTTCCATATTTATAAACCGTTATCTTGATAATTTGAAAGAACTGTAACTTATGGGTAGAAATTCAGTTTCAGAGAACACTGGATCATCATGACAGGTTTAATGGGTCCAATAGAAATATGAATATTTGTTAAAATTTTCTCTTACCTAACGCATGAAAACTTTCCTTATAAACATTTAATAGTTTTTATTGGAATAGTATTTTCACATTAAATCAAAGAAATGCTAAAGTTAAATGTAGTACATGGTTAGGAGATGTTTTAAATGAGGAAGACAATGGAAAAAATCAAACTCATTTTTATAAACTATGTTGTAGAAGAGCTACTATACTCTAAGACAGAACATTACGCCCTAAAAGGGAAAGATATACTTTTAATATTTTCAAATATGTAATGTAAGTAAATATTGACCAGTGTATGTTCTGATGTTTTAACTGAGACTTAACCAAAGTAAAGTTCTGAGCTTATTTTCCTGTGAAATAATATAATCAAAGCTGAAGAGGAAGAACATCATGCCTGCTTCTGTTCAAATATAGCTTTGGGCCTCCCCACTCTATTTTTCCAACATAAAGAGCAAATATCTAGTCACTCTCATCTGTTACATTCATGCCAGGGTAACATAAATCACATGCCCTCAACATGAATGTACCTTTTTCAGAGTTTATAATCAAAGTCATAAAGTGTCAAGTTAAAATTATGTTAATATTAAAAAATGAATTTCCTTGTTTAATGCTTTCCGAGCAGGGTCTTCCAACCTTGGCAATACTGGTACTTTGCTGTGGGGGGCAGTCTTATGACTCACAGCATGTTTCACAGCATCTCCAGCCTTCACCCATTAGATGCCAGCAGCATTGCTTGCAACCCTCCACAGATTAAGAGCCACTGTTTTAGAGGACTACAGTAGATTACCTTGGGAGTATTTTACAGTCTTATTTGAATAAGCTATACTTTTACCTTCTTCATCTTCTTCTCCCTCTTCCTCCTCTTCTTCCTCCTCCTCTTCACTACTCCCAGCATCTTGGTCTGTGTTTGAGTCACTATCTCCTTCATCAAGAATTTCTAAAAGAACAAAGATAGGTTTAGGAAAATATGAATGAGCAAGGGATACAAATGCATCTCATTCCAAGAAGATAATTCTCAGTTCACTGCAACCCATAGTGGTGTTAACAGTTTATCAACCAGCGAAGATGATCACACAGGCCTCATGTTATTCCCTGAGTATTCAGAGAGCATTGTAACTAATTTGACTAGAGAAAGCCGTATGTGTAATTCTTCTGCCAGATAGAAAGTGGCCATGAAACAAGCAAGGGATGAGAAGAACAAAGAAAAAGCAGATGAAGGTTTTCCAAAAGAGCAAGAGCACTGGAACGATAAACTAGGCAGAGAAGTTAGCATATTGGAGTCAAAATATTATTAGTTCATCATCAGAAAGAAGATAATCTATCGTAAGAAGCTAAGGCTAGCTATAGAAAACAAGAATTTAGGCTAAGAGTGTTTTTTGAAAGACAAAGAAGGGAGAAGAAAAAATCGTGTAATTTAGCATTCACTTTACATAAATAGTGGTGAGATTTGTATTAAAATGTATACTTATTAAATAGAACATTACAATCAATCCATAGACTTTCCATATGTACAACAGAAACGGAAGTTTAAAGGCCTTTAAGAAAAACTGGTAAGATGAGCACTTCATTGGAATATCATTTCTTAAAATACATGTCACATTAAGAACTGGGCGAAAACAGTGATGTAAATAAGAGACTACATAAGGCCAGTCATCATGTTAATAGTAATAAATGACAAAAACTAGAATCGTATTTTGCCCAATGGTATGTGCTCTATCTGTCTGACAAAGATTTTACAAACCTAGACAACAATTCACTTTTGCATTTTTATTATAATCGGACAGGACTTAATATAGTTTTGGGGTCAACTAAGTTTTAGGAAAATTCTAATTTCCTTATATTTAACCAAGTAGTATACATCAGGAGCCACATGTAATACTTAATGTTAGCAGAGAACTTCCTACCGTGAGAAACAAATCATTTTACAAAAATGGAGAGTTGTCATTCAGCCCTTAGCTGGCACACAAGTCTCCTTGAGAATATTTCTAATAAATTGTGACTTCAAGAAATGATCTGAAGTGTCTAGTTTATTATGACATAATGTGGCTTAGACAGACCTTTAAAAGAGGAAACTGTTTAGTATTCAATAGTAGGAAGACAGGCACTCCTGCTGTTTTCCCAAATGCTGTAAGACCTAAAACACAAGTACACCTGGGTCACTCTAAGGTGCTAATTACTAAAGCTGTGCCCACTTCCTCCTGCAGCTATTTTTTAATGCCAACTCTAGAACATTTTCTGAAAGAATTAAGGTCAAATGGATTGTCTAGTCATTTACATCATCCTCTCCTTATCTCTTCACTTTAAGATCTACTTACTGAAATCACTTAGGCCATGACAACTGGATTTTATTAACTGAATAAAGCAGTGGCTTCCAAGCATGGTCTGTGAGTCCTGGGGGGAATCACTGAGACCTGTCAGGTAGTCTGTGAGGTCAAACTATTTTCATAATAATACCAAGGTATTATCTGCCTTTTCACTGTGCTGACATCTGAAATGATGATGCAAAAGCAAGAGGGGTTAAAACTTGCTGCATCCTGAGCAAAATCAAGGTATCGAACTGCACTAGCAGTCATTGTACTCTTTACTGCCACACTATTGTAGTAGGGGAAAAAACACACACACACACACACAGAGTTTCATTTAAGAATGCCCTTGAAGAAAAAATATAAAATTATTAATTTTGTTAAATCTTAGCCCTTGAGTATTGGCATTTATAATAGTCTGAGTAAGAAAATATGGAGTTCATATATAGCACTTCTGTTAAAGACAAATGTACAATGGTGGTGGCTATCTCGAGGAAAAGCACTTGTGTGACTGAGTTGCAAGATGAATTAGCCATATTTTTCATTTTTACTGGAAAGAATGGCAGACAAACTAGAGTTGTTAGGTATTTACCAGACATTTTCTCAAATATAAACAAAGTGAGACTATCATTTCAAGGAAAAGGAACACAGGTATTTTCAGGTATTTGCCACCATGATCAAATTAAGAGTTTTCAAGAGGAAATTAGAATTTTGGAAAACTTGTATCCATCCCTGTGAGCTTGACAGCTTCCCAATACTTAGACTTTTTTGATAAGATAGGTGGTAATATGAATAAATGTGATTTCTTGACATTGTATTAATGTGTCAATTTAATTTTGAAAATGTTAACATGTTAATACTTGGAAGATGTCAATAATTCAGTGAATCAGTATTTTCCAAATGACCAATGCAACATGTTATGAAATCACACATGAGTAAAAGATCCATTCAAAGTGACAGGCCAATGGATTTTAATGTTAACAAAGTATGAAAATTCGTGGATATTGTTTCAGGTTTCACAATGCAATTAAATCATTAAGAAGCTACTAGCTATTAAATATTAATTGGAATAGTATTAAACAGAAATATACACAATTATAATTCTGAAAAGGCTATTAAAATACTCCTCCCTTTCCAACGACGTATCTGTGGTTAGGCTAAATTTCCATCATATATTTCAATCAAAACAACCTGCTGCAACAGACTGAAATCAGAAACAATATGAGAATCCAACTGTTTCCTATTAGGCCAGACATTAAACTGCACAAAATATATAAAACATGCCATTCTTTTTCTTAAATTTCTTTTTGTAGTTATTTTCATAAAAACATGTAACTTATGCAAATATGTACTAGGTTTATTATTATTTTGAAATGATCTAATATTTTTTATATTCTCAGTTTTAATTTCTAATAAGTAAATGTCAATAGATACAACTCACATAAACAAAAGCTCTTTGGAGTCCTCAATAATTTTTAAGAGTGTAAAGGGATCTTGAGACCACAGAATTTAAGAAATGTTGTAATAAAGTACAACTTTCTTGGCCAACTGCCAAGAACCTAAAGAAATGGATGGGGAATTCCCAAGTTCAAAAAAAAAAAATAAATAAACAAAACCATACCAGGTATAATAAGAATCCACAAAATCATTTGCCGTCTTTTAGGGAGACAGTAGAAAAAGAAGTTCATAAGAAAAGAAGAAAATGGGCTTAAGGGGTTTCTCCATGTTTGGAAACTAAATTTATTAGAGAAAAAGGAATCTGGCTGTTGCAGTGAAACCCCCCTAGGAAAACAGCAACTAAAGAGAGAAACCTATTTGCTGTACCAGATTTTTAGGATAACGTATAAAATTGGAAGCTTCTTACACCTTTACCCTTCAACATTTCACTTCTAAGCGTGACTAAAGCATAGATTGCAGCAATGACAGTTCTACGTCTCTGCTCTCTCTGCCTAGGAGCTTTCACAGCTGCAAGTATTTGTCAGGTAAAATCACAACTCAAGGGAAATAAACCCATGAAATTATTATATAATTATAATATATAATATATATAATTATGTAACAGAATATAATAGAATGATATAAGTAACTCTGGATATTAGCTTTAGAAGAAAAATAATAACACACATGAAAAAAACCCCAAAAGACCCCGCAGTACCAGTGTCTAAATACATGGTCTGTGGCAATATAAAACACTGTGTTTTATTTATCCTTACACAAACAAGTAACATTTACTCTTACATCAAACAAGTAATTTGTTCTAGGTGACTAAGCTAGTAATGGCAAAAACAAAATACAAACCAGTATCTGTACAAAGTTAGTGCTTACAATATACTAATGATGTACAAATGATAAAATAACCAATTTACCCATTTATTAAGTATATTAAATACCAATACCATATCTAGCACTGTGACTGATTTTATCAGAAAAATATCAACCTGCCCTCAACAAATAATGAAGTATAGAACTTTATAATAAAGTACAGCACTGAATTGAATATTAAATTGGGTGGCAATTTAAGTTAAATAAAGGCCATTGGTAATACATGAATATTTCTTAAGAGGGATGAAGCTTAAGAGCTGCATAATTAAATAGAAAGAGGAGAGGGAAAATGAGTTAAATAATTTAGAATGAACTAATACCATGGATAAGCACTAGAGAGAAAAATAATGCATGGGCAAACAGTGAAGAGAATGGCTTCATAGAGCAAAGATTTCAATAGGTGGCGGTCAGTGATCTATACCATTCTATCAGTACTATATCGTTACATAAATTGCTTCTACTTATCCAAAGGAAATTATTTTGTAAAATTCTACATACCCTTCTTAATAGTTTTGTACTTCTCTTCATTCTCCATAAAATTAGGATCCATCTTGAAAACATCTCAAAAAAAAAATTAAAAGTTAAGTTAGTGTTTATTTTCTATATTTACATTTGTTTGTACTCCACTTCCCAACACCCACCCCTGACTTACTAAGAACATCTTCTGGATTATAGTCATCTTCCAGAGGGAGCATATGGGTGAACTGATCATCTTCTTCAACTAAGTCAAGTCCTTCTAGGACAACAGGGTGGTCCTTGAATCCATCCTTCCTTACAGCAAACATCACTTCAATCATATACTGAACTCTTTTGTCAATTTCAGACTCATGGAGAATGTTTCGAAGGCGTTCAAATATAGCTAAGTTAAGCAGAAAGAAAAGAAAATAAGCAATACATATTACAATACTCAAATAAAAGCTCAATATCAAACCAAGGATATATACTTACCATTGATTCCTCTTGGTGACACTTGTGTTAATTTGAGACCACATTCCTTAAGAAAACCAATAGCTACTTCAACACTATCATCTGTTGGTCTTTCCAGGAGCAAAGTGAGCATTTCTAAGCATAAAACTTCATGAGCCTTGAACAGAATGAAGACACATAGAACAGAGAAAATGCTTTTACATATATTAATCTACTACTGATGGTCATTTTAAAAATTAGTAAATCTAGCTTTTGCAGTGATAATATTGTACATATGATGAGCAAAGATTTATAATGTACATAAAAATACTCCAAATATGGGATACAATTTTTCTTTCACTTCCATTATGCATCTGTTAAGAATTTTCTGATGATTTTTCCAAAAGTCTTAATTTACTACACTGGATACAATTATATGATTTATCACCAGAAGAAATATTCTTCTTATACTCTCTATATAGGAAATATATATTAGCTATAGGAAATGCCATAATTAACCTCAAAATATAAGTTAAAAAGTCATTTACTAATTTTTAATCTGAGATATTTTCATAATTACTATATGAAGAACAGTAACATGATTCTTTTTATATCCTTCTCCATGACCACAACTCTATATCCATTTCCCAATTCATTCTCTCAGCAACTCTGTTAGCAAATAGTTCTTAAGTTACATAAATACTAATTTTCTCAGAAAATATCTTTCCAGTAATTTATAGCATACAACAACGGTTTTGAACACTTCTATTTTTAATTAAATCAAACTCTACACTGGCCATGGTCAAAATTTAGAATTTTATAAACAATGCCAGGTAGAGAGGGAATAAAGTTCTACTGACGAGCTTTGCTGTAAAAGAAAATGGACTTAGGAAGCATGTTCAAAAGACCATATATATGCCTTTTTAAAACTAGACTCTTATTTGAGATGGAGAGAGACAAAGTCCAAATCTCAACTCAGGAAAATATCCTCTTACATTTAGCACAACATCAAAAATACATACTGCCTTTATTTTGGGAAGGCAGGCGAGGCTGAAGTCTTACGTTAGGGACAGAAAACACTGCCCAGTACCACAGTTTGGAAGATGTAAAATATTTATCATTTTAACTGGTTTATGTCAATGCCAAAAATATCTCCAATATAAGTGTAATATATACTCAAACACTGAAACATAATATCTGTGCTGTTATAGATTATGAAATTAGGTTTACAGACATCTGAAATTAAGTTTCCATGGTCTTAAGTAGAAAATTATCACTGTAATAATATGACTAGGTTAAAATCTAAAAGGTTTCTTTAAGTGAATAGTGGAAAGAATTTCATATAGGAAAAAATTAAAATATTATTAAATGTTAGAGAAATAAGATTAAGTGTGACTTCAAAATTCTTCCTTATGTATAGATATAATTTAAAAAAACAACAGTATATATCTGAAGGAAAACTGTGAGCATGAACAAGAGCAATTTTACTATTTTCACGTTTAAAATGAAGCTAAATCAAAACTCTCAAACAGTGGAAGAATATAAAATAAACACAAAAACTAAATAATAAAATGATAAATTTCTGCATTTAAAACAGATTAAAATTATTTAATCTACAATATTTTATAAACTGAGTCTAAGAATATATGAATATATGCATATACTATGTAGTTATATATATGAATATACACATATACTATGCAGTTCTGGGGAATAGCATTCTTTTTAAAGAATATCAGCTATTAGGTTTTCATGAACACTTAGGTACAGGGAAAAGAAGAAATAGCAACTTTTTAAATAAAAACACATTACATGGGCTTCCCTGGTGGCACAGTGGACAAGAATCTGCCTGACAATGCAGGGGACACAGGTTCAATCCCTGGTCCGGGAAGATCCCACACGCCACAGAGCAACTAAGCCCGTGCGGTACAACTACTGAGCCTGTGCTCTAGAGCCTGCGAGCCACAACTACTGAAGCCTGTGCACCTAGAGCCCGTGCTCCGCAACAAGAAAAGACACTGCAGTGAGAAGCCCGCGCACCACAACAAAGAGTAGCCCGCACTTGCCACAACTAGAGAAAGCCCGCATGCAGCAACAAAGACCCAATGCAGCCAAAAATAAATAAATAAATAAATAAAAATTTTAAAAAACAAAAAACAAAAAAACACATTACACTCTTTGAAGGAAAAATGTGTAGTAAAGTAACCATGTACAGTATTAAGAGTTAGATAAATTTGATAAAACACTTGTCCTGGGTTCCTCTTTATATTAAAAAATGCACTTATTATAGTTCTAAAATTAAAATATTCAACATACTTTTCCAAAGGACTATAAATCAAAACAAAGATGTCACTGAAGTGGCATCAAGCCTGCGGTCTAATGTCACTGAATGGAACCAAATTTTGAAAATAATTACTTACCACATTTTGGTTAATAAGATGTGCCACAAATTTTGAAGCCGTCAGACAAAGTGGCTGAAAAGAGAAAGTAGGGACAAAGTTAATCTATAAACTAAAACCAATTTTCATTTATCTACAGAGTCTCCAGTTCACTTACATACTCTCCTTAAAATATGTAACAGGCAAGGTAATTTTAACTTGTAAGAAAGTTATAAAATAAAAACTAATACATATGAAAAAGTGCCATTTCCGGATCAACAGTTACAATTCAACAGTTAAATGCCATCATTTTTGCTGCTCATTATCAGAGGCCAGGAATATTTACTAGAAAAAAGTTCTCATGAAACATGCAATTTTAAAAAGAATTCCTACATAGAAATCAACATTGCTCACTACAATTGATACTGGTTTATTAGTCTGCCATGTGTAGCAGTCTACTTACAAGTCCATTATATATACCTTATCATTTCTCCGATAGCCTTTTCGAAAATTAAGAATTAGCCTTTTGAGGATTAATTCTCCAATTTGCGGAAATTTTGAGTTGATAATTGCCACTAATGCTGCATAAACATGGGTGAAGATTGGAGAAGCACTCTGTGCTTGCAAAACGGATCTGGATAGCAGGCCTCTGATTAAAAGAGAAAAGAAAAGGAGTCAATAATAATCACCAGTTTAATTAGAAGGAAAAAAAACTCAGTTAAAATCCAGCTATATTACTCCTCTGTAAATCATCATAAAAACTAAATCAGGACTAAATTTTCACCGCTCTTATCTAGGGGAAGAGTTTGTCTTACTAATAAATAAAAACTGATTTTGAGGAAACAATTTTCAATTTGTACATATATAAAATAGATAGATTTAATACAACATTTTTTTCAAAAAATTTTCTAAGTATAATTTCTCTTTTCCAGCTCCTGTTCATTACACCGAATCATGAATTTGAGTTTTTAACTTCTTGTATTAATTTGCTTAACTTTATCCAAAAAATGAAGGGAGAAAAAACCTGCTTCAAAAGTACCGAACTTAAAGTAAAATTTCCACTATGGGCCCATCATTCATATAAGTTAATTCTGGGATTAAAGACAAATCTGGGCGGTTTCCATCTTTAAAGATAGGTGTAAGTCTATTGTTCTTGAAAATAAAAGTGGAAATATGGAATTCTCCTAAGAGAGATAAAGACATAATCAAAGCCCTGCAAAAATAACGCTAAAACAAGGACAGGAAAATAAAAGGTTCTACCTTCTAACTCATTTTGAAATGGGCATTTTTCTACATATATTTGATAAGAGGAGAGATACAAAGTGGGCTAAATGAAGAGTTATTTTTAGAAATGTAATGACAAATAATTAATTATTGGATTGTCAAAAGGCACAAAAACAATGTCTTTATAGTTATCAGGTTTAGGTATGACATCTGAATCACTAGAGTAGAAAATGAGAAAAGAGAATTCAGCTTATAAACTGTAAGATCTTAATCTACCCTTCTCTGAGTCTGTTCTTTCTGAGTAAAATGTGAGAGCTCTTCCCTACCTCGGAGGACAGTGGCTGCCTCCTGGCCACCTTACTAACTCCCACAACCTGCTACACCTTACTTTATATCCCCAATGTTTTGAGATGATGAATCAAGGTCATATGAAATGACATGGGAAAACAGCCCTCAGATTTTAAAATAATAAATAGAATATAGAATATGTCTATTTCCTGACCCTTTAAAATATCACAACTTCTTAAAAACCACACAGAAAATGGTTGTTATTCCCTTCTGCTTTTCTAAAATTTATTACTAATCTTTCTCATTTCGTTCACATTCCCACTTTGCTTTCATTAGAAATTAAACTGGTCTGAGGTAGCACTTTACGTATATATAAAAAAATTAAACGTTTATTATTCCTCATGAGTTTAAAATTATTGGAAGTATTCAGTAAACAAATACATGTGTAAAAATTATTATGTGACATCAAAGCTTCTCAAAAAGTAAAAATTCCACATAATCTCTAACATTGGAGTATAAGTTATTTGTTAGTAGCTTACATTTTTACAGGAACTGTATTTTAAATATTCCTTGAAACTTCCTTTGAAATGAAGTAGCATAATAAATCAATGATTATCATTCGTGTAGATATTATGTTCCTTTGAAAAAGTGCTATTAAATTCTACAAATAAAATAGCTGACGCTTACCTTCCTCTAACTATATTTTCTTGAAGAAGTTCTTGAATAATAATACCAATATTGGAAATGTTGACTTTGTTGATCAGACCATTGATGGACTTCTTTAGGGCTTCCCAGCTCATCCTCTGGTATGCTAAGCTAAAAAGAATTGATTTTAATAAAGAGGAAAACTTACTCAACAATTACAATAACAAGAGGTTATAATAACATAAAAAATACTTAGTGTTCCTTTACTTTCAACATTTTCACAAAGTGACCCCAAAGTGCAGTAAAATATATGACCATGTGGATACACAGATTATATCCTAAACCATATTTTACTCTCTGTACATGTGATACTCAGGTACAGACTAATTTCTTTTAATAACATAATAAAGTAATACAAGGATATGTAAGGATAACATTTTGTTCTTATGTCCATGAATATTGCAGTTTATAATATTTATTAGTTAGATTCAGTACATGCTTATTTTACATTATAACAAGTTACTTAAACTTGTCTTCAAAGGAAATGTTTTAAAATAAAAGCAACTATTTTTTATTTTAAATTACAATATGAAATACCTAAATATAAGCCATGAAAAAGAAATTATTATTATGTCCCTTCTCAAAAGCATGACAAGAAAACAAAATTAAGTGTTTTAAACCATAAAGAAATAGAATTAATTACAGGAAAAGGGAGAGTCATACGAAATCATGGGGCTGAAAGACTGTTCAAAGTATCTTAAAGAACATCTCTATATTTAGGCAGTACGTACAGGTTTATCAGCTGAATCTTAGATGGCTACACTGTTTTTTAACTTAGAGCTTAGGTAAATTATTTAGTCTAACTGGGTTTCTTTACGATGAACTTGGTAATATCTAACGTCTTTCAAAGCTCTAAAATTCTATGGTTTTTATAATGATTTCTCTGTGGAATATGATTTCAACTTAAGAAAGTCTTAACTTTTCTTTTTTCTTATACTTCTCTGGCAGTCTGGTGAAGGTAATGAACTTCTTAGAATAATATATATAAATACATAGGATTACAAAGGATACCAATCATATTGAAACAGAGTTTTCAAAGCATGAAAAGGACAAAAGTTTGATATAGTATTCTACGTGCTTCTTAACACATTAATAACAAAAAGTGGTGGTAGGCATGATAACTTCTTTAATTTGCAAGTAGCATAAACAGTATTTTGAGGTATCTGCAACAAATAGTCTATTAATACTACGGTCTGTTGCCTACATTCCTGATAGAAAGAAATGCTAAATTAGATCAATTTTTAAAGATGCAATTTTCTTCCCATTCACATTCATGGACTGTCTGAATTCTATCCATGGACCTCCTGAAAGTCTGTAGGTTAAGAATCCCTGTTCTGAACCCTCCTACACTGTTGATGGGAATGTAAACTGGTACAGCCACTATGGAGAACAGTATGGAGGTTCCTTAAAAAACTAAAAATGGAGTTACCATATGATCCAGCAATCCCACTCCTGGACATATATACAGAAAAGATGAAAACTCTAATTCGAAAAGATACATGCGCCCCAATGTTCATAGCAGCACTATTTACAATAGCCAAGACATGGAAGCAACTTAAGTGTCCATCCACAGATGAATGTATAAAAAAGATGTAGTATATCTATACCATGGAATATTACTCAGCCATAAAAAAGAATGAAACATTGCCATTTCCAGCAACATGGATGGACCTAGAGATTATCATACTAAGTGAAGTAAGTCAGACTGAGAAAGACAAATAAGATATTATTATCATAATATTATATCACTTACACGTGGAATCTAAAAAATAATGCAAATAAACTTATCTACAAAACAGAAACAGATTCACAGACATGGAAAACACACTTATGGTTACCAAGGGGAAGGCGGGAAACGGATAAATTAGGATTATGGGATTAACAGATACACACTACTGTATACTAAATAGATAAACAACAAGGATTTACTGTATAGCACAGGGAACTATATTCAATAACTTGTAATACATAATGGAGAAGAATCTGAAAAAGAATATATAACTGAATGACTTTGCTGTATACCTTAAACTAACACAATTTATATTTAATCAACCATACTTCAATGGAAAAAAAAAAAAAAGAAAAAAAATAAAGAACCCCTGTTCTGGAGTGGTATACCAGGTATACCAAGGAGGGGTGGTGAGAAAGAGTATTTTATCACTGACATTGTCCTCAGCAGACACTGAAGATAAAAAGCAGACTGACTTGCAGTTAATTTCATTACTGTTTCTAAATTCTCTATAGATTACACACTCCCTTACTGCCTGCATCCAAGGTGGAAGACTCCTCCGGCCCCCTAACCCCAACCGTTTAGTATGCTACTGTCTAGAGTAATAAGATCTATGGCTTAACAATTAGCCTGATCAATAAGATATTGCTGATACATAATCACAAACTCTCCTATTGGTCAACAGATGATAATCAAGTACACTTGTACTTCTTAATTAGGAAACCTACACTTAACCTGATTTAGTATCTACTGAAAGCAATGACTACTCTTCTACTTCTCCTGTCCCTTTTATAGCCTATAAGCAGAGTTCAACTGTATATAAAATTATCTTCCAAGAATCTGTTTAAAATTGCATATACTGTGGACTCTTCTCTGCCCACTTTATAAGAAAGTCAGACTTCGGGATTAACAACAATGTATCCGGTCTTTTACAATTAGGATTGCTTTGGACTGGATTGGAGACAGTGAACACTTCTCACTAATGCCGCCACTACTGCCTCCAGTAAGAGCAGAATTCCGACATGATCATGAAACTCCCACAAACCACAGAAGGCATTTCCCAATCCCTTCTCAACATACCACTCCAGGCATCACTACCAAGTGCCAGAATATGACGCATAGAGAAAAACTTACTTATTAGTTTTAAATTTAATGTCATTTAAATGCCCCCCTTCTAGCTCATAAATTTTTTTTAAAATTAATTAATTAATTTATTTATTTTTGGCTGTGTTGGGTCTTCATTTCTGTGCGAGGGCTTTCTCTAGTTGTGGCAAGCGGGGGCCACTCTTCATCGCGGTGCGCGGGCCTCTCACTATCGCGGCCTGTCTTGCTGCGGAGCACAGGCTCCAGACGCGCAGGCTCAGTAGTTGTGGCTCACGGGCCTAGTTGCTCCGCGGCATGTGGGATCCTCCCAGACCAGGGCTCGAACCCGTGTCCCCTGCATTGGCAGGCGGATTCTCAACCACTGTGCCACCAGGGAAGCCCTGCTCATAAATTTTTTAAACTTTAATTTGTTTCAAATATTTATACTTTATTTTATATAAATGACATTTCTCCTTCTAGCTAATTCTTGCAACAAATTTAGATTTCATTTATATAAGGTTCTCAAGTACTTTCAAGTTGCCATGAAAATACCCAAGAAAGATGTGGGAAGACTTTCTTGACTCACCTGGAATCTGTTTTTCTTAAAGCATAGCTATCTTCTATCCCAATCTTTTTCTTGACTACCTGGCAATTGAATGATCACTTCAATCTTGGACCACAGTTTTCCTGGTTATCTCATTCCACTACAGGAAAAGGCCTTGAAAACTTAGCTGCACTTTCCTACATAGTTCCTCTTCATCCCAATTATTTTGCAAAGGGAAGAAAAGGTACTTAAAGGTTGAATGGTCATATATGAATTTTGATTGTTTGCCTTAGTGTAGCAAAAAACTATAGTCTAAGATGTTATGGTCTAAGAAAAGGAGGGAAAAGAGAGAACTGTCAACTGTTTCAGAGGTTAGTACAGGTGTTGGCAAACTACACCCATGAGCCACATTTAGCCTACAGCCTGTTTTTTGCAAATAAAGCTTTATTGGGACAAAGCCATTCTCATTTGTTTACATATTTTATCTATGACTGTATTCACTACAACGGCGAAGGGGAGTAGCTATAACAGACAGAATAATGCACAAAGCCTAAAATATTTACTATCTGGCCTTATACACAAAGCCTAAAATACTTATTGATATTATCTGGCCTTTTATGGAAAAGTTTGCCGACTCCTGGTTTGGTACAACTGGAAAGATCCATTTTAGTTCTGAAATATCAATATTACTCTTGATTATCGACGAAAAATGGATACTACTAATAGGCATGCATGCAACTACTAAAGGAATAGCTTGAAAACAGGAAAGAAAAAAAAGATAAGCGATCTTTCCTCAAACTTTTCCATTCATTCATGCAAAAAATAAAGAGCTTATGAGCTAATGTCAGGGAAAATAGTAAGCAGAGCTCCAGTGGAGCTTCTAAAGGTAGGAAGGAAAGAAGTCTAATTTGAGGTCTCTATCATTGTGGACTCATGCAAATTCTCAGCAGCCAAGGTTAATTAGAGCACAGATGATTTTTTTTAAATGAGGGTATCACTGCCTTGTATACTTAGTGATATTGACATGCCTGTTTTTATCTGTAATCTGTTCTTGCATCATCCTGAGCTTTGCAGGAGGAATATATGCTCCACCAGTGCGAGTAAGAAGAGGATCCAGCTCCTCTTTCTTCTTCTTTGCAGTAGGTTCATCCTGAGCAGAGGAACTCTGGGTTACCAATGGTCCTGGGCTTCTTCTCCCAGGAGATGGAGATTTCCGGGACCTTTTCCGATCCACATCTCTTTCTCTGCGTTTTTCTCGGTCTCTACTTCTGTAATATATTTTGTTAATGGAGAAAAGACAATACAAATTACATTCTTAACTGAACTGCATACCAAATGAGTGAGACCATTTGGGGGCCACAAATTCAGACAAGGAAAAGTGGTTAAGGAAGTGCCTCACAGAGAAAATGTAACAAACTAGGTCATCAAGGCTTAACAGGATTTACATTGGGGGCAAGGTAGGAAGGTGGGAGGGGGAATGGAGGATGGCATTCTGCAACTAGTAGAAGACAGAATAACTACTGAAAAGCTGAGCAAGGGTATTTGGGCCAGAATAAGTAGAAACAATAAAGAATCATATATAACAGTAGTTGGAAAGATAAGTTCAAGTCAGACTATGAAATCTTAAAAGACAAGCAAAGACTTTAAGTTGTTTATCCTGGAACTGACGAGGAATCTTTAATGTTAGTTTCTGAGTGGAAGAGTGACGTGAAAATAGTGTTTTAAGATGACCAATTGGCCTGTGATGTACATGATAAGTTGTATAAAGGAGAAACCAGAGTTTATCTCCAATAATGGCAATTTAGGAGTAAGAATGTTATAATAAACTGTAACATTTGAAATTGTTTCTTGATAGAACTCGTAATTTATTATAAATCTCAAAATATCAGAAGCTTCTGGTTGAGACAATGTGAAAAAATAAACCATTTTCTAGCACAATAACTTTTCCCTACTAATGCAGGTGACTATCCTTTTTTAAGTTAGCACTTTTAAAATGATTAGGGTATTTAATGTTCCCAAACTATCAAGAATGAGCAAGAAATAATGCGTTGCCTTGCTTTTTGCTATCTTTCCCCAGAGAAGAGTCTGTCCACTTGGCTGTTTATTACTTATACTGCCTGGAAACTCAGATTATTCTGCTCATGCTTTGTGCAACCATGAGTTATATGAATACAATAAATAAAAACAAGTTTCATATTATCACTGCATTACCAGGAAACCACTCAACAGAATTTAGCTAAATCTAGAGGGTATATCTGAGATAATATGTCTTAATAAATGGAGAGACAGAAGCAGTCACCTACCCAGGCAGCTGTGGAGGAACTCTTTAAAACCGAAGTATAAAGAGACCTCAGTGATTGCCCCATGAAGACAGAGTCTGTACCTACTAAGACAATGTGAACAGTGGGGGAAAAAAGTGGTTCCAAACAGAAACCCCAATTAGTCAAAAGCAGGTGCTCTGAAATCTAGCCAGAGATTTGTAATTGAGTTGCTTCTTACTGTAGATGTAAAATGTTCCAAGAGAAGAGCAACAGAAGGGATTTACTGACACTGGTTATGATTCTTCTGAGAAACGCCAGGTAAGACTGCTCACTGGCTGGTAAAATCATGTCCTTACATGATTATAGTGTTTGTTCCTTTAGAGTGCAGAAGTAATATTCTTCTGAGTCTAAACAGAAGTATTTCTCTTCAAGTGTTTTTGTACTACAGCCTTTATATTCTACATAATACACAACCTGCTTACTTCACAGTGTGACTGTGTGGATCAAATGAGACTTTATATACATACAGTGGACCAAACACAGAGTTACAGTGAAGTAATACAGTTAGGGCATATGGAAATAAACATGGGCTTTGGAGCCAGAATTGAGCTCAAATCTCAGTTTCATCATCTACTAGATGGGTAATGGCAACCTCAGGTTAGTTAATCAGTTCAGACCCCAATCCCTTACATGTTAAATTGTGAGATACAGTACCTAGTGTGTAAGAGTTTTGACAGTATTTGAGAAGATACAAGAATACCTAGCTCACCAATTATGGTGGTAGTAGCTGCTCTTATTAAGGTGTCATTAGGGTAACAGCAGATGAACCTGGCTTTTGAGGTTAATCTAACATTTAAGGATTGGTTACATATTAGAAAGTAAGTAGTGAGAAGGAAATTTTGGCTGCAGATATCAAATAATGTGTTTGATATCTCCAAACTGGAGATATTACTTCTCTACTCCAAACTGCGGAGAAATTTGATCAAAATTCTAGTGGGTTATAGTCTCAGTAGTCATGGAGTGGATAATGTGAGAGAGACATCAAAAAGGATATAGAACTAGGTGAACAATAAAACATGGTAGGCAAGTTTTTGAAACTGGATGACTAATAAGGTGGGAAATCAAGTTCTTCAAGACTCAAGTAAGAATAATTTATACTTAGATAAAAACTGCAGACTGGTAACTTCATTCTCAATGTCCCTCTGCCATTATGTAGGAAAGTAATATTAAGATCACTCTATGTCATATAATATAAATGGCTTTCATTCAGTAAACAATCTCAAAAACTCACATAAGCCAATTCCTCATGTAGTACAGTATAATGAATAAAAGCTTGGGCTCTAGAGTCAGAGAGACCAGGACTTGCCACTGATACACTTCTAAAACACAAACAAATGACTTAACTTCTCTAAGGCTCATTTTCTTCATCTATAAGAGACATATATTTACTGCAATTAGGAGTTAATTCACATTAAGTCCTTGTTAGAAAGCCTGGCACCTAAAAACATCCATTTAATGCTAGCTGCGATTATTATTAAGCATAAAGAAAATTTAAACAAATATATGTTTCTATAGTTAAAATATCCAATACTAACCGTGACTCCATGCTATCATCATAAGAACGTCCTCTTCTTGAATGCTCGTAGTCTGACCTGCTATAATCAAAGTAATCTCTATCCCGAGGGGATCTTTCTTGTTCCGTGTATCTAACACATAAAAGAAGAAAACCAAAGTTTTAAGTTGAAAATAATGATGATGTTATACTTAGGAAAGTCATATATTGGTAATGGCAACATAACTCTATGACTGAACAAAGTCTTATCAAGTGGATTTCAACAAACAGCTTATTTTGTTGACACCTATTCATTTAGTCGTGATGATTATAAAAGCTTTCAGCTGGTGTGCAACAAAACAACTCCTGGAATTCACTTAACCAAACCTGACACCCTGATTCGTACTGTCCTTAGTAAAAGATATATATCTGCATATCATATATAGTTTAACATGAAAAAGGCTATCCTCCAAATGATTCCTTTTGCTGAGTCGGCTCATTTTACCAAAGTACTGAACAAATGACATCAGTGTCATTGGTTGGCCTCCATAAAGACCAGTTTAACTCTACTACAAAAGACTATTTTTATCAGCTGCTATTCTTGAAATTATATTATTAGATATCTGTAAGAATGGATTGAAATTATTAGCAAACAGGGATAGAGAGTATAAATCTGCTATTTGAATCTTAGAAGTAATAAAATCAGAGAACCTTAAGAGAAGTTAAGCACATACACACACGATAGACACAGTAACATAATCCATGTTTTATATACGTATCTACAATTAATTTATACACACACACACATACATGTGTGTATGTCTGTAGAGAGATTTAAAAAAATATATATATATAGGGAGGAGGTGATCGTAGATGCATACCACAGTGATTAACGTGATGCCCATAAAGCAAAGGTTTTTAGAGACAGCAGAGTGGAATATGAACAAAGTACACAGGGAATAAGGAATTAGACAAATGAAACAAAGTTTAGAGGATGCTTCTCCTTTCATAAGTTATTTTAATGGTTATAGCTTACTAAGTGAAATAACTAAAGTCCTACTATGAATGCATGATGAACATTAATGGTAATATTTCTGGATCTTTGATCTTAACACAATTATGGTAAGATATATATAAAAACATTTTGAAAACTTATAGAAAGAGCTATGTAAATATAAAGGATAGTATTAACAGTAAAAGCACTTCAGAATAATGTGATTTCAACTCACCTTTCCATTTTATAAACTTTCATTCTATTTAGTATCTGAGATATTAAAATTATTCCCTTTCACCTAAAAAATTTCATAAAATCTAGAATTATTTACTAGAAATTCCTAGAACAGCCATTCAAGGATGATCTGTTCTCAAGCTCACTCAATAATATTGCCTGTAAAACCATCAAAAAGAAGTTGTTTACCCTAAAATTAGAAATCTAAGCGCTAGATAATTTCTTAAACTCATTATAAAAAATTTAAATGGTATTTGGAACACATAAAACTGTTTACCTGTCTTCTGGAGAGGAGGTCCTCTGATATGAATTATAGTTTTCCCGTCTGTCATGACTAGAAGAATGCTTTCAAAGGAACAAAAGAGGGGGAGGGGGCATTTAAAAATTCTGTTAAAAAACATATAGACAATGACAAATGTATCTTGGAAAGTTGGAAGTGCTTTAAAAAATTATTTCAAAATATTTTTTTAACCATAAGAATAATTTGTATTACCTAAATAGTATATAAGATAAAACAAAATTTTCAGGTCATCCAAGGTAGATGTTTGTGGTTTTCATTATAGATCAAATACTGTTTTTAACAAAAAAACTCAAGGTAGAAGAAAATTCTCTAATTTTTGATGCCACTTAGTTAATATTTTATTCCTGTGTAATAAGATATAAATTTACAGAACATCATTTTTTTTTAATTAATTTATTTTATTTATTTATTTTTGGCTGCGTTGGGTCTTCGTTGCTGTGCGTGGGCTTTCTCTAGTTGCGGTGAGCGGGGGCTACTCTTTGTTGTGGTGCAGGGGCTTCTCATTGCGGTGGCTTCTCTTGCTGTGGAGCATGGGCTCTAGGTGCGTGGGCTTCAGTAGTTGTGGCTCACAGGCTTTAGACTGCAGGTTCAGTAGTTGTGGCACACGGGCTTAGTTGCTCCATGGCATGTGGGATCTTCGCGGACCAGGGCTCGAACCCGTGTCCCCTGCACTGGCAGGCGGATTCTTAACCACTGCACCACCAGGGAAGTCCCTAGAACATCATTTTTATAAAGGCCTTTCCTGGTGAAAAACAAGACCAAAGCTTTCCTTTGGTGAAAAACATGACCAAGGGCCAGAGATTTTCTAGCAAGAGGTCACTTCTGTAGTTATGCCCAAGTCTTTTATAACATTGCACTTACTTTCTTATCTCCATTAGCTTATAGAAACCACAACATTAGTCCAGGTTACTAAATCTGGATAAAATAAATAGCTAGAAGAAACTGACTCTAATGTATTTATGAAAATTCATTTTTGTTTTCAGCAAACAATATTTGAGTGTCTGATATGGCATGTATGGCAATATGGTAGGCTGTAAGGATTTAAAAAATATGACTTGTAAAATATAGCTCCTAAGCCAAATCCTCTGAAAAATAACAGACATACAAATAAGTAACTTCAGTGTAACATGAGATTGAAGATATGTCACGCTGAGACAGAGATATGAACCATCCAGTTTAAGAACATATCCTAATTTAAAAGTCCAAATATAGTTAAGAAGCCAAAATATTTATCTTTATAAATAGGTAAATTTTTTAAACCACTGGTATAAAAACATTCATATTGACAAGCTTATTTTTAAGAATTAAAGTAATTTTAATTAACTGAACTGTAAGAAAGGAAAAACAGTATGTTTTCAAAGTATCTTAATCTTGAAATCTAAGGAAAAATAATTCAAATAATGAGTAACTTGTTCCACATACTTACATGCTTCCCTCCTTAATGGGAAAAAAATACATTTAAAAATTGAAAATTATACTGCAAAGAAATGTAAACAAGCTCCAACTTCCTCTTATGTTATGACTATCTAATTACCAGCAGTGTGAGTATAACATTATCACAAGTAAACTGCCAATATAATCTTCTTAAGTATTGCATTTTTTGAATGGCATACACTAATTAGACTAATGCATGTTGGTGAATAAACATGTGATGAAATTTATAATTTAAAGTAGCCAGTCTGGCTGTATTTCACACTGAATGCAAACATCTTAAAATCCTGTTTCCAATGTGTATAACTTTTAAGAATTATTTCACTGGGCAGCTTAATTAAATAGAACTGTTCAATATATATGATAATAGGTTTCCATAACACTTGACATCTAGATCCTAAACCAAATATAGAGCACAAGATTCATTCAATTCATGGTAACACTAAACACGATATTTACTTATTTATTATAAGACACAGCCCTTCCTGTCTAGACACTCTTGCGGATACAAAAGATAGGAAAAACCTTCAAGGAACTTAAGATCTTATGGGAGAGAGACGGTTATAAAGATTTCTACAATTAAACACATCAGATTATATATGAGACAGAGAAGGGGAAGGAGGGAAGGGAGGGGAGAGAGAAAGAACAATAAAATTGCACTGTCTACTTTTTCTTGTACAAGGCATGACAATTATTTTAACTACATTAGGGAGCAGGCCTCAATTCTGTGCTAATGATTTTTAACACGTCTACGCAGTATCTGTTGTGGGTAAGAGGGAGAAATCAAAAATACTGAGGTCGTGAATCAGGATTTTGTAAATATGATCAAGTTAACAAATGACTGGCACACTGATAAAATGATTGGCATAACTGATAGTTATGTTCACACACAACTGCCATTCAAGTATTTTATTGGAATTGCATATCTAAATAGTTTATAGTTTATGGTATGGTATAAGGTAACGAAATCACTAGTCAGTGCTAACAGGAGATCTTGAGTAGGAACAAGCACTGTGGTACAGAGTACTGAGGGTGACAGTGAGTAAAGGGGAACCTGAACTGGGCTTCGGTAGGTTTTACTAAGTGCAAAATAATTTCGAAGTGTGATCCAAATAATAATAACCTAATTTCCCTATTTCCCTTATCACAGAGTTTAGATTCTAAGAGCAGTAGTTGAAAGTAACATATTGTTGAAATTACCTTTAAAAATTCTCTAAATTGTTCATTAAGCGAAGCAAATATGGTACACAGTGCAGTCACCTGTAGTCTCTGACGATGTAGAGAGAGCAATATGAGGAGGTGAGTGGAGCAGACAGCCTGTGTTCAGAGGCTCTGAGCATCCGTTAGGCTCAGGGAACAAGTCTTCAAGAGCTGGAGGGAGGAGGGGCTGGAAGAGTTAGGGAGCTTGCTTCCAGCTGGCTAAGGAAGCTACAGGAAGGCTCAATAGAAAAATAAGGGATCCTCAGCTAAAGCCTCCTGAACCTTACAGATGAGGTCTCAGAATGTCAAGAGAGGATCTGAGCTTCACCTGAGGTAAGAATGGGCCCAAACCAGCTAGTGGACCTGCTTATAGCCAACAAGATGGAGAGAAGGAGACAAACTAAACTGGCTGGAGGGCTGAGCCACTAAGTGTGAAGGGCTTGCTGATTGAGGACATCCCTTCCTAAGCTGGGGGAATGCCCCAGAGGACCACAAGAGGGAAACGTGGAGAAGCACAGTCTAAGAGAAACAGGACGAGGATTCTGAGAAAGACTAAACACTTCTCCTTTGGTGTAAATGTTACAGAGTCTAAATCTCTGTGCTCTTGCCTAACACGGCTCAGTCGAGAGCCAGTTCCTTACAAGCTCTCCTTTCTCCTTATGTCCCCAGCTCCTAACACAGTCTGCCACCTACTCGGCCCACAATTAATTGTTTAATTAACTGTCATTGGACCAATCAGTACAAGTCCCAAAGAGGCGGATTTCAGAACACTATATGAAAGTATCTACTGACAGATGGGGCCAGCTTCAGGGACAGTGAGCCCCCTGCCAAAGGAGCTATGCAAGCACAGCCTGGATGTCTACCCAGGAGGGAGGCTGGAGAGTGGCTTCTCACACTCAAAAGAAGCTCAAAGAGATGGCAGCAGAGCCTGCCTTGGCCTGTAAGCATATCGATTCAGTTTATTAAGCATTTACCACACCCCAGGCCTGGTACCTGGTGCCTGCTGTTAAGGAGCTCCCATCTACTCACACTCTTTAAAGTAGGTTTAGGGGTGCAGAGGTGGTGGAGGAGGGGAAGGGACAAGTGCCGGTCTTTACAATCAAATAAAAATCCACCTTTCCGGGCTTCCCTGGTGGCGCAGTGGTTGAGAATCTGCCTGTCAATGCAGGGGACACGGGTTCGAGCCCTGGTCTGGGAGGATCCCACATGCCGCGGAGCAACTGGGCCTGTGAGCCACAACTACTGAGCCTGCGCACCTGGAGCCTGTGCTCCGCAACAAGAGAGGCCGCGATAGTGAGAGGCCCGCGCACCGCGATGAAGAGTGACCCCCGCTTGCCACAACTAGGGAAAGCCCTCGCACAGAAACGAAGACCCAACGCAGCCAAAAATAAATAAATAAATAGATAAATTAAAAAAAAAAAAAAAAAAAATCCACCTTTCCCTTTACTGACTCCAAGACCCAGGAAGTGATGTGCCTGCTTGTATGAGCAGATCTGTGGACTACACAGATTGGCTAGCAGATCTGTGCAGCTGAAAAGAAAAGGAAGTAGAGTGGTTTGCTTTCCTGCCAAGTCTGCTCACAGGCAGAGGAGCAGTTCTGAAGCAGATGGAGTTACTGGTTCCTGTGACTGCTCTGACCTCCTCTACTATTCTACTTTTCTCAGAACCTGCTCCAGCCACACTAGACTCTTCACCTTTGCCTCTGTTGTGCCCTCTGCTTGGCACACTCTTCTCCCAGACATCTATGTGGCTAACTCCCTCATCTCCTTCAAGTGTGTGCTCAAAAAGGCCCCTTTTCACTGGGCCCTCCCTATGAAAAATTACATCATTCCAACGCTACTCATCAACCTTACCCTACTTGTTTTCTCCATAGTGCAAGTCTAGCATTTAATACTCTAATATACTATATAATTCACTTACATATTTAAGTTTATGATTTTTCTTTCTCCCCCACTAGAATGCAAACCCTGTAAGATTCCTGTTTTATTCACCATTTTACCCAAAGTGCTTAGAATAATCACTGGGACATAGTAAGAATTCAGTGAATATCTGATGAATAAATAAATGTAAAATGTCTAAAGTAAAGTACAGCACAGAATAAGGAGCTCACTTATGCATATGCAATATGCAACAAGAGGTTCACTTGTAGACAGACATGTAGGAACTGTGACCAACTGAGGAAGAAGATACTCATCTTCCATTTCATGCTCAAGCAGGAAAGAATGCTCTTTGAGAAGAATGGTGGAATTTCCCGCTGTATTTCTTTTGCCTGTGCTCACTCACATGCACTTTCTTGATTCACACACACACACACCCTGTATATTCTCTCAACTGCCCACTTGCACATCTGGCCAAGTATCTACATTTGAAATTGTGTTAAGTTAAATGTGTGTATGACGCAATTCTACTGTCTGGTTCTAATGTCCTAATTATATAAATGCATTTTTGTTTAAAGGGTAGATAACTGACTACAAGTTTATGTTCTTTATTATAAGTTTCAAACACTTACCTTTATTTGTGCCACGCTACTTTTCATTTTCTGTTGCCAGTTGATCTGATATGTCAAAGACTCCTTAAGCTGGTCCAAATAACAAGTACCGAACGGTATGAATTCCTTGACAGTTTAGTTTTACTGTCTGCAAATGACACCTATAAAATATGCCAAACAAACCTTTGTTAACACTTATAAAATGTGTGTAAAATAACAACATATTATTTCCACACAATGGACATTTGACCACCTTATTTTTCTTAATAGGCAAAGATATAATCAATAATTAAATGTAAGTTCAAAAACTCTTTAAATAGTTCCATTTAACAATGTATAAAAAACATGTATTAGTAGAAAAGACTGAACAAAAGAGCAATAACAAAGGCTTATTAAACACCATAAAGTATTCTAATACAAAACATCCAATGTTTCGATTTAAACTAAGAATGAAATAGCCAGTGTTCTTGTAGTAATTCAGAAATATACACCACATGGAAATATAAGGTGCTAATGCAGATGGGGATGTACACAAATCACTAAGTCAAGAAAAGTTTCCATTACAATGGTTAGCATGCTATCTAGGTTAGTAAAAATAATATACACCAGATTAACTTGTCAATCTATAAAATATAACTGCAATCTAAAGCACATCATTGCTCAGGGACTCCCAAAGTGGAGAGAGCCAAAGAAAGGAAGCCCCACGGGCTAGATATACTCTCCCAAATCTCTGACCACCGCTGAACCAATACATGTACTAAATAGTGTCCTCCGGAGCTGCCCTCTGCCCACCGGGGCGCAGTCCCGGAGAGCCCCGGCCCAGCCGGCCCGAGCTGCGGCCCAGGGCCCACTGTCCGGCGGTCCGTCTGTCCGGAGGCGGGGCCCAGGGACCCGGAGCGCCGCGGAGCGCCGAGGCGCCGGATACCTGGGATTCAGGTGAGTTTACTTTGCTCCGTGGGAACTGCACCAGAGCTGGAGATATGATAGAAGGCTGCCTGAAAGCTGCTTCCTTTGCCACTTCCTGTGGAGGCCTGTCTTTGCCATTTGCGGTTTCTTTCTTCTTTGGTCAGCACCTTGCAAGGAGGTAGTAACATCCAGTCGTGAAACTGGGAAAAGCCAGAGCTCTTGGATCAGGGAAACATGTCCCGTCGGAAACAGACAAATCCAAATAAAGTCCACTGGGATCAAGTATTTGCTGGGCTAGAAGAGCAAGCCCGCCAGGCGATGATGAAAACTGATTTTCCTGGAGACCTTGGCAGTCAGCGACAAGCTATCCAACAACTAAGAGATCAGGACTCCAGTAGCAGTGACAGTGAGTGTGATGAAGAGGAGACCACACAAGATGAAGTCTCTTCCCACACATCAGAGGAAGACGGAGGGGTGGTCAAAGTGGAAAAAGTTAGAAAATGCAGAACAGCCTGTTGGTGGGAACAATGTGGTAGAGCATGAGGTCACGGAGAATTTGAATTCTGACCCCTTACTTGGACTCTGCCAGTGTCCCCTCTGCCAGCTAGACTGTGGGAGTCGGGGACAGCTGATTGCGCATGTGTACCAGCACACTGCAGCAGTGGTGAGCGCCAAGAGCTACATGTGTCCTGTCTGTGGCCGGGCCCTTAGCTCCCCTGGGTCACTGGGTCGCCACCTCCTAATCCACTCGGAGGACCAGCGGTCTAACTGTGCTGTGTGTGGAGCCCGTTTTACTAGCCATGTCACGTTCAACAGTGAGAAATTTCTGAAGTCCTTAATATGGAATCCCTACCTCCAGCCCACAGTGAGGGCCCCTCCAGTGCTGAGGGGAAGGGCACTGCCTTTAGTCCTCCAGTGTACCCTGCTGGAATTCTGCTTGTGTGCAACAACTGTGCTGCCTACCGGAAACTGCTAGAAGCCCAAACCCCCAGTGTACGCAAGTGGGGCCCTGCGTCGACAGAACGAGCCTCTTTGGAAGTCCGGCTGCAGCGGCTGGAACGAGAGCGCACAGCCAAGAAGAGCCGGCGGGACAATGAGACCCCCGAGGAGCGGGAGGTAAGGCGCATGAGGGACTGAGAAGCCAAGCGCCTGCAGCGCATGCAGGAGACAGACGAGCAGCGGGCATGCCGGCTGCAGCGAGATCGGGAGGCCATGAGGCTGAAGCGGGCCGATGAAACCCCGGAGAAGCGGCAGGCCCGGCTCATCCGGGAGCGGGAGGCCAAGCGGCTTAAGAGGAGGCTGGAGAAAATGGACATGATGTTGCGAGCTCAGTTTGGCCAGGACCCTTCTGCCATGGCAGCCTTAGCAGCCGAAATGAACTTCTTCCAGCTACCTGTGAGTGGGGTGGAGTTGGACAGCCAGCTCCTGGGCAAGATGGCCTTTGAAGAGCAGGATAGCAGCTCTCTGCACTGAACCACACCCTCCTGCCTGCCTTCCCACTCAGCCGTCCCCAGGGTCCTCTCCTTGCTGCCGGAGGCAGGCCCCAGTTTGTTGCAGGTGGACCTGTGTACCCCTTGCGTATGGGAGCAGGATGATGGGGTCAGGAGGGACCCAGCTCAAGGCAGCTCTGGATGAGGGAGCAGGCACTCCGGACACGATTCCCCAGCCCACTGCTGCAGGGCATGTGCACAGGACTCTGGGGCCCCAGTGTGGCCCTGGCCCACGCCCACCCCACGGAGTTGCGAGGGCAAATAAATTAATTTTATCTTTAAAAAAAAAAAAAAAATAGTGTCCTACTCAGGATCACAGGACTGAACTGATGAGATGTGAACAACTGCTTAAGAGACAGAATTTGCAATTTAAGCCTAATCAAATTAATTGCCTGAAGGGTCACCATTCCTCAGAGGAATGTACCAGAATCCAAAGCCTTAACATAATAGTAAAATGTCCAGGATACAATTAAAAAATAACTCAACTTATCAGAAAGCTGTGGCCCAATCTTAAGAAAAAAGACAAAGGAAACCAACACTGAGACACCAACCCAAATGCTGAAACTAGTATACGAGGTTTTTAAAGCATACTCAAAAGTGCAAAGGAAAACATGCTTGCAAGGAATAAAAATATAGAAAATTTCAGGAAAAAACCCCAAACAAACACAAAACAAAAAATGAACCAAACTGAAATCCTAGAACTGAAAAATATATGAAGCAAAAAATTCAAAATGGAGATAAAGTCAGAAAGCTTGATGTAAGATCATTAGAAATTATCCAATCTAAAGAACAGATAAAAAATTTTAATGAACAGTATCAGGGACATGTGGGACAATTATCAAAAGACCTAGTGCATGTGTAATTAAAGTCCAAGAAGGAAAGAGAGAAAGAATGGGATAGAAAAAATATTTCAGGAAATTACAGCCAAAATTTCCCCAAATTTGATGAAAGGCACAAATTCACAGATTCACAAAGCTTGGAGAATCCCCGGCAGGATACACGTAAAGAAAACCACACTTACACACATAGTCATATATAGTAGTCAGTAATCAACCACAATGCGAATTTGCAACAGGGGAGAAAAAAGAACCAAAACTTCCAAGGCCCTGACTTTTTTCTTAAAGTACTTAAAAAGGAAAATTTGTATTTTTTATTTACATTTTATATTTTTGAACATATTGTTAGGGGGTCAGCCATTTTTAATGATCTCGGATGACCAAACCAGCCTTCAGAGCGTTCTCTCTCTTACTTCTGACTTTACTTGTGGTGTGACCATGTTCATTATAATCTCAAAGGAGAAAAAAAACCTTGTAAAAAAAACAAAAACCACCACAACAAAAAATCTTATTCCGAGCATTCCAGTAACCTTTTTGTGTATGCACTTAGCTGTACTGTAAGAAGTTCGTTTGTATGAGATGGTTAAAAAGGCCAAAGATAAAAGGTTTCTTTTTTTTCCTTTTTTCATCTATGAAGTTGTTATTTATTTTTTTTGGCCTGTTTGATGTATGTGTGAAACAATGTTGCTGAAAATCAAAGATAAAGAGAAAATCCTGAAAGCAGCAAGAGGAAAAAAAACAACATATTATGTAAAAGGAAATAATTCAAATTACTGATGACTTCTTATCAGAAACTAAGGAGACCAGAAGACAGCAGAATAATTTTTAAAGTGCTGAAAGAGTAAGAAACTGAATTAATCTAGAATTCCAGCAAAAATAATCTTAAGAATGAAAATGAAATAAAGACATTTACTGATTGAACAAAGCAAACAAAAACAACGAAGAGAAACTAAGAGAATGTATCACCAGCAGACCTGCACTATAAGAAATCCTAAAGGAAGCTCCTCAGGCTTATCGGAAATGATATGAGATGGAAGTCTGGATTTTCAAAAAGGAATGAATAACACTGGAAATGGTAACTTTCTCGAGAAATATAAATGACAACCTTTTCCTTTATCTAAAATACACAGGTTTGTTTTAAAGCAAAAACTACAATGTCTAGAGAGGGTATAGTGTATGCAGATGGGATATATATGGACTAAAATGGACCTACATGAGGCAAGGTTTCTGTATTTTTTTCTGAAGCAGAACAATACGAACTCTAAGAGGCCTGTGAAAAGTTAAGGCTATATAATGTGTTCTCTAGAGCAATGACCAAAAAAATAACATAAATAAATATAGCTAAAAAGTCTACAGACAAGTTAAAATTGAATTTTAAAAAATATTTAACTTATAAAGGCAGGAGAGAAGGAACAGAAGAACAAAAAACAAAGGGGACAAAATGAAATAAAATAAGATGGCAAACCTAAATCTAACTCTACTAATTATATCAAATATTAATGCACAAACATTTCTAATTAAAAAACAGAAGCTACTCCTCCCTCACCTCAGGTGATACAACCCTGAAGGCACAACCTTGTCTTGGATGGATTTTATGCCCCAGTTGCCTCAAGATGACTTACACAATGTGTATGTGCCATACACAAATCACATGATTCTTTTCAAAGATCCTGTTTTTATGGCTATAAATGTACAGAGCTATAAAACTCAGAATTTTACTCAACTAACTTTTGCTCAAAGGCAATGGTATTTTTGTTTTTTACTTCTACTAGCACAATTGTTATATTCTAGCATATCCTTACCACCTAGTATTATTTATACATACACTTGTTCAACAACAACAAATATTTATTGCACTTGTATTATTTTGCCAGGCATTTTTCTAGGAACTGGGCAGACAGCAATGAACAACCATAACAAAATCCCCTGCCCACATGGAGCTTATGTTCTGCTTATAAAAAGTAAATCTATAATGATAAGCAAAGCACTAAGCTACTAATAAAGCAAAGTGGCTGGTTGGGCTTTTTTCACACACGCCAGTTTCAGATCATTACTTAATATTGTAAAACCTGATCCCTAAGTCACTATTTAAATAATTAAATAATAAATCAAATCAATAAATTTATTTATTAATTAATAAATTAATTAATAAATTAAAAATAATTTGAAATAAGAAAACTTGCATGATCAGAAAATTACCTGTACATCTATTGGGGCCCACCTGACTTACTACAGCAGAAGATACGTATGTGGGGGTGGGGGGAATACCTAGGCACGCTGGTTTTATGAAAGCATCCCCAAGGTAATTCCAACATTTAACTCTTCCTCAAGACTGCTCAGCTTTCAAATTCTGGATGAGAAACTGGTTCTCAATTTGTCTTAAACCATGAGCCACTTAAGGTAAAATATAGAGAGACTCCACAGCTTACCTACTTTATAATGAAGAACTTAGTCATAAATCATTTGGAAAGGGAAACATAAATTCCAAATATTACTCCTTAACTCACTGGTAAGAAGCACATACATGCGTGTAAAAAAAAAATCAGTATCAGTGCTTTTAAATCTGAGAAATTCTGGGCACAATTTATAGGGAGAAAATTCTCACTCGTAATGCACTGACGGCCACAGCGCAGGTTTTCTGGAGCTTAAGATATCAGCCATGGGACTTCCCTGGTGGCGCAGTGGTTGAGAATCTGCCTGCCGATGCAGGGGACACGGGTTCGATCCCTGGTCTGGGAAGATCCCACATGCCTCGGAGCAACTAAGCCCGTGTGCCACAACTACTGAGCCTGTGCTCTAGAGCCCGTGAGCCACAACTACTGAGCCCGCGTGCTGCAACTGCTGAGCCTGCGTGCCTAGAGCCTGTGCTCCACAACAAGAGAAGCCACCGCAATGAGAAGCCCGTGCACCGCAACAAAGCGTAGCCCCCGCTCGCCACAACTAGAGAAAGCTGGGGCGCAGCTATGAAGACCCAATGCAGACCCAAAAAAAAAAAAATCAGCCATGATAATTAAAGTAACACTATCTACTATAACATGATCACAAACACAAATTTAAGCACCGAAATGCAGTCATCCAGATGATAAAATATGTTCATAAAACACTTTTATTATCCTTAAAATGAAAACAAAACATGAAAAATTGAGAAAGGAAAAGAGGAAAAAAACCTGCATTGAGTTCAGCCTTCCTATATAAACGAGATATGTATCTGATAACAATAAATGTTTCAATGATTATGTACTTCTCAAGTTAAAAAAAATTCATATACATAGACTGAAATAAACTCTATAAATTTTATTTTGCCTGTAGGCTTAAATATGCTTGTTAACTGGTGAGATCTAGAACATACTTTATGTAAAAATTAAAAGCCTAGACAACTGTCAATGTCCTTACTATCCATAATTTGTTCTTACTCCCAGGATGATACTGTATTATACCTCAATAAAGGATTCCTCTCTCCTCTAATAATGTTGTTATATAAATTAATAGTTTTTGCTCGTTCCTTACATTCACTCCTCTATGAATGAGCCTCAGGAATTGAATCGTCCAGAAGGAACCTCAAAAGAATCCAAGTAAAAGCCTCTACCTAGTACTCTTTACTTTTTTCAGGGAATATGCTGATGGATACTGCTGCCATCATCACCTGTGACTGATTTCCAGGACTTTTCTGATCCTGAAGGAGAAAACCCTGAAGACAGAACAAGGGCCTCCTTCCCCTGATGCTAGACAGCAGTGACTGCCATGCACTTCTTTGCATATTTTTGTCCGTGATCCTCTTGGTTGTTCTTTTCCCTCTCTGCTGGCTGACACTTCTAAATCAGCACTGTATAACAGAACTTTCTGCACTGACGGAAAGGTTCATATTCTGCCCTGTCAGCAGCCACCATACCAATACAATAGTCACTGCCCATGTGTGGCTACTGAGCACTTCAAATGTACCTAGTGGGACTGAGAAAATTAATTTTATTTGATTTTAATTAAGTTTATATTTAAACATGAATAGCCACATGTGGCTACTGGTTACCATACTGAACAACACAATTCTAAATAATTAGCAGACGCTGGGGCCTTTTAGTCATGGTACTCCCAAGATCCTTGTTTTTGACAATCTCCAGATAGGATACTAATTAATTCTTCAGATACTGTCAAAGTTAAAAAAAAACTCATATCCAAATTAATGGGAAGAGTTGTTTGGTTATTTTCCATGGCAGATTCAGATTATGGGAAATAAGGGATAATATAATAATGCTCATCCTAGAGTTTGTCTATGTTGCAATCATCAATGTGTGATCTCCAGAGTCTTAAATGCTGCTCTGCAGCTACTATGATGCCAAATGATCATTTTACATAAACAACAAGAAAAACCTGGCACTAGAGATACTACTACCATCACAAACTTGATATACAATCATGACCCACTGAATAACAGTGCAGATAGGGATTGATCACATCTCCAGAAGATAATGGTCTATCCTTCAGCTTAGGCTGAGTAACCAGAAGGGGTAGTAATAAAATGAAAAAAACAAAACAAAAAAAGAGCCTTGATGACAGCCAAGAATTGACAACTGACACAGAAACCACAATTAGTAAAATGGATTTCCACTAATTTTCAAAAGAGAAAAATTAAACCAATCTAAGTCATGATATACAACATGGATTATTTAGGGTCAAATTCTTATTTCTAGTTAGTCCAGACCCATCTGACCCACACAAAATGGTGTCCGCATGGACTCGCGTGTTCTAAAGATACAACCACTTACTGTTCCAGCAACTCTTTAGTTTACAAATTTTCTCTAGTCTACAAATTCCTGCCAAGACCATCTGATGACTACTAGGTACGTTACTGGGGATTTTTCATTGATGGGCTTTAACATACAAGACAACTGAAGCACTTTCTCCAACAATTCAATAGCATGGGGGACCAAAAAAAGAAACGAATGGCACAGCTGTTACAGAATAAAAGAGGCCTAACAGACTTACCATATGTAATACGTAGACCTTGCTTAGATCCGAAGTTGAACAATTTGCCCTACTCTAAAATGGGATGTGTTTATATGGCAGGACTCATGCTAACTTGAATTCAGCACTAACTCCTCTATGGAGCCTTTCTTCTAAAAAAGGAGATGGACTGAAGGTCTTTTCTCTTCATGGGAGACAAAATAATGGAAGAGAACACTTTCTAGTCCAGTAAGACTGTGAACTTGCTGACAATTATTATATTCACATCATGGTTTTCTGGGTAGAAGAATGAGAAGAGGGTGGGATCTGGACTCTCAGGATTACTTAAATCCTTAGATACATATTTTCTACCCAAGAGAACTTATCTTAGCATGCACCCGAAATAAGACTCATTTCAAAATCAGCTGTTACCTATATAGTGTGCCCAAATCGATAATAAAGGAGATAGTTTAAGCTTTAGTGCCAATAATATACAAACTTTAAAATAGCATTTTCCTCAACTATATTACAGTTCTCCAATGAGACAAGTCATTTTAAAATAATACGATGATGGGACTGCCCTGGTGGTCCAGCGGTTAAGACTCCGTGTTCCCAATGCAGAGGGCCTGGGTTCAATCCCTGGTTGGGGAACTAGATCCCACATGCCACAACTAAGAGCCCGCATGCCGCAATGAAGATCCTGCGTGCTGCAACTAAGACCCGGTGCAGCCAAATAAATAAAATAAATAAATAAATAAATACTTAAAATAATATGATGATCAGTGTCCCAAAGCTGATAGGAATGGTGCAATGGTGTACGCAGGCGGCCCAACACCGTTCAAAACCAGCCAATGGAAGAAATGCCAATGTATACAGCAGCTCCCAACAAACGAATTTGCCATCCACACTAACAGATTCTATAGCACATTACAGTGATGTTTCTGAGATATCCAGAGATGAACAAATTACATTTCCTCTGTTAAAAGTCAGAAACATGTAATTTAGAGTAAGGTAACAACAGCAACAATAACAAATAATAATACATTATTATAGCCACAAAGACACTATGCCAGGCACTTCATTTATATATTCTTAATTCAACCTTCATGATTACCCTGCTTTTGTGATGTTTTAAGTCTTATTTTTCAGTGAGAGAATTGAGGTACAGAGAGTTGAAGCAACGTGTACAAGTAAATCACAGTTAGTAAACAGCATTAAAATTCAAAAAAGTTTATCTGATGCTAAAACCATCTGATATTGCATCTCAATGAAAATGCCAACATTAATAAACTGATGCCAAATTGGTAAATTATAAAATGTAAACAGATATGATCTCTATTATCCAGAAAATTTTTCTATTCTAAACTGATCCATTCTTCTAAAGTTCCAGATAGTAAAGGTTTTGATGTTAATATAATGAGGCACTACTTCTTTTTAAACATGAATAATTTTAAGGATTCCCTTATTTAATTTACATACCTAGAATTCACTGTGACCAGGTACAATATGAAAAAATAAATCACTTGACTCTATTGTGCAAGACCTAGTATTTTCCTTGACTATCCCTCTTGGGTCTTAAACCTGGTTTCTCTTCTCAACCTACCTACACACAGACACAGGGCAATTTTTAATGCTTTTTATTTCAAATTATCTCATCCATTTAAATTTAATGACTCTTCTTTCTGATCGGTGTCATCTTTCACCTTTCTACCCTTTAACCATCATCATCAAACATTTTTCTGGCAATCAAGTACAACCTGTTACATTTCTACCTCCCAAAACTTAAGTGTGAAATTGATAATACTGCAGACTGCTACCGCAGTTCTAACAAAACATGCATGAAGTACTATCATCATCCAGATTTATAAAGAATATGCCTGTAGGGAAATAAGGGGAGTTCAACATGTGCATGCTTGATACTTAGACTAACTGGAAATTCCTGCAATGAGAGCGATTTATCTAGAGTTTACAGCTCTCACTGCTCTTCTTAGCATTGCTGTGTGGATTTTATGATGAATTATTAAATTTCTCTCTCCTTGTCACAAGTAAGCAACTCAGCAAAACCACACCTGCTCTCCTGAGCAAGGAGGATATTTTATAATAGGGAGATGTAGTTTCAGCAAGCATCAGAGAGCAAAATATTCAATAAGATTTGTAAGAAGTGCTTTAGACTGTTAACTGGAAACTATGAAATTATAAATTCCACAGTTATCTCAAAAATTCAGAAAATGAGAAAATATTCAACTAATGGCTGAAATGCAATGCTTTCTCAATCATTTTAGTATAACACATCTATCATTGTCCCTTAGGTGTCCTCAAACCATGCTGGAGGAACTTGTGGAAGCATACTGTCCTAAAATTGTTAAAAGAAGTCAAAGAAGGACTTCCCTGGTGGCGCAGTGGTTAAGAATCTGCCTGCCAGTGCAGGGGACACGGGTTCGAGCCCTGGTCCAGGAAGATCCCACATGCCTCGTAGCAACTAAGCCCGTGTGCCACAACTACTGAGCCTGCGCTCTAGAGCCCGCGAGCCACAACTACTGAAGCCTGTGCACCTAGAGCCCGTGTTGCGCAATAAGAGAAGCCACTGCAATGAGAAGCCCACGCACCACAACAAAGAGTAGCCCCCACTCGCCACAACTAGAGAAAGCCCATGCGCAGTAACGAAGACCTACTGCAGCCAAAAATAAATTTAAGAAAAAGTCAAAGAAGTGGATTTCCTTTAGTTTGCTCTTCTGCATTCTAAATAGTAACAGTAGGTGTGGCAAACTCCAAACATTATAACAGAGTTAAAAACAAACTTTAGCTGCCCAGTGGGGAAAATGGAATATTAAATAGTATTCAAAATAAAAGCTAGTTTACATCTGTTCTTAATACAAAAAGGTGATGGTATCCTTGGGAAAAACAAATAGGACCCAAGCCCCTGACCCTTCCAAATAGTGATTTTCCTGTTCAGGGAACAGATAGGAGTAACAGATGGGCCACAGTTCTTTGTTTTTTGGGTTTTTTTTTTGGCCGCACAGCATGGCTTGTGGGATCTTAGTTTCCTGACCAGGGATTGAACCCACGCCCTCCACAGTGAAAGTGCAGAGTCCTAACCACTGGACCGCCAGGGAATTCCCTGGCCACAGTTCTCAAGCATTAATGACAAAATTGCTATGGCTTTTCCCTATCTGTACTGAAGGAAAACTCCATTGTTTAAGAAAACTGCTTCCTTATTTTTTCTTGCTGTTTTTTTGGATATATACATATTAGTGAGAAATTTGCCCCATGATATGCCACATAAGAAAAAAACGATACTGTAATTTGAATTCAGCACAGGTTCACAATTTCAAGAAAATAAACGGGCCAAAACTTTTTAGGAAAAGTCACCAGGGTGACAATCCCTTATCTGCAATTCTGAAATCTGAAAAGCCTTGAAATTCAGATTTTTCTTTAGCTTGTGGTGAACTCATTTGGCAGCAAAATCTGACATGCACTAACTTGAGACTTAATGTGATTCTTCACTTGCTGCACTGTGGAAATATTACATGTCTTTGATTAGAGGATGTTACGCTGGATCCCCAAAGGGGAACAACTTAATAAATACATCTGCACTGTATTTATTCTCTAAAATCTGAACAGAATTCTGAATGTCAAATCAGAATTACAAATAAAGAACTGCAGACCTGCCCTCCCTGTTTGCTTGCTGGTACACCATTGTACATCAGATGTGCACTCTGATGCATAACCATTTGAATAACTGAAGGTTACCATGTTGAAGTACAGGGTTAAAAACTGTGCAGACAGTATTGGATATTGTTTGCGTTTTTAAGTGATGAGGAATAAACAATATAAAAACCTTTGGTCTCTGACCCTATGTAGGGGAGACAGGACCAACTTGGGGACATCTTAAGACAGTAAGACTCAGATGAGTAAAAAAACTGACAAAAATCTAAAAGTTCTTATCATTTTAAGGAATCAGTGACACCAATATTCATACCGAAAATTACTCATTATAAACTGGGAGGAGGTATTAACCCCCCATTCATTTCCTACACGATGAAACCAGTCCAAATTAGTCTGCATTTAAGTTATCAAAGAAATTAAAGTGATATGATCATTTGGATATGCCACTTAAACATTTTTTAAGTAGCATTCTTTTGTTGTTACATAGGAAGATTCATCCTGTAATGTGCTCCTTTTCACCAGAATGCAGGCTCTATGAGAGCAGGGAAGTTGTCAATTTCTGTTTGTTTCCAAATTTCTATCAGCTATTTCTTTTTTTTTTTTTATCAGCTATTTCTTGATTTATAGTATTCATTTCAACATGAGTTGGTTTTAAAGAAAAATTCTATATGTTGAACTTCTTTACAGATTCATTTAAATATAAACTATGTCATTTATGGGGCAAATTCCCTGGATCCTACACCCTTTCTACTTCCAGTCTCTTTCTCTACACAACCAGGTTTTTTTTGGTAGATGAGTCCACACTGGCTGCCGCTAATTCTTAATCTCCCATTAAGCCCTCTAATGCACCACAATTTGGTTTTCCACTCCCACTATTACATAGTACTTGTCAAGGTTACATAATGACCTCCTTGTTGCTAAATCCAGGGGCCACTTCCTTATTTTATGACGTTGTTTCTAGCACTTGGTACTGCTAACCCCCTTCTTGAAGTTCTCACTTCTCAACTTAAGGGGTGCCAAGTTCATCAGGTGTTGCTCTTGTCTCTTCTTCTGTCCACCCCTCTAACATTTTACTATCCCACAGAGTTTAATCTTTGCTCATGGATTTTTATCTGTTTTGTTCATTGCTGTAATCCCAAAATAGAAGTCTCTCAATATTTGTTAAATGAGCAAATGAATAGTGCTTATCTTTTCTTTCTCCATATTCTCTCTGGAAGACCATCTCCACCCTCACATCTTCAACTCATATTCATAAGAATGACTTTATTCCAGCCCAATCTTTTCTACAGTGTTCCAAATCTTTATCGCCAAATGCCTACAGAAACCTCCATGTGGATGTCCCAAAGGCCCTCTGAACTAGGGCAGTCCAAACTGGAACTCATTTCCTCCTCTCCTCAAACCAGCACTTCCTCTAAGATAGTACGTGTAAAGCTAGCCAAGTGACAGTTTCCTTTTCCTCACTCCCAGTCAGTCATCAAATCCCACTGATTTTGCTTTCTCAGTTAATAGGAGATAAAATCAAATCTTCCCATTCTCTCTGCCATTGTATACAGGAGAAAGTAGGCGGAAGGCTCCATTTAGGGAAGATCCCATAATAAGATACTCCTCGTTTCATTTTAGAAGAAGGCAAGTTGGTTTTGACCTCTCTAACAAAATTTCTCACAAGGTCTTCATCTCTTGGCTACAAGAACTTGCCCAACTTGCCTCTAAAAACATATGCATACTACTAACCTGTAGGGTAAAAAGATCCTTTAAATATCTGCAAAGCTACCCACAGAGAAACCAGGCCTTAAATTAAAAGCACATCCCACTATGATAAAAACTGTAAAAAATACAAACACATGAGGGCTAAACAATACACTACTAGATAACCAAGAGCTCACTGAAGAAATCAAAGAGGAAATCGAAAAATACCTAGAAACAAATGACAATGAAAACATGATGACCCAAAACCTATGGGATGCAACAAAAGCAGTTCTAAGACGTAAGTTTATAGCAATACAATCCTACCTCAAGAAACAAGAAACATCTCAAATAAACAACCTAACCTTACACCTAAAGCAATTAGAGAAGGAAGAACAAAAAAGCCCCAAAGTTAGCAGAAGGAAAGAAATCATAAAGATCAGATCAGAAATAGAAAAAGAAATGAAAGAAACAATAGCAAAGACCAATAAAACTAAAAGCTGGTTCTTTGAGAAGATAAAAAAAATTGATAAACCATTAGTCAAACTCATCAAGAAAAAAAGGGAGAAGACTCAAATCAATAGAATTAGAAATGAAAAAGGTGAAGTAACAACTGACACTGCAGAAATACAAAGGATCATGAGAGATTACTACAAGCAACTCTATGCCAATAAAATGGACAACCTGGAAGAAATGGAAAAATTATTAGAAAAGCACAATCTTCCGAGACTGAACCAGGAAGAAATAGAAAATATAAATAGACCAATCATAAGCACTGAAATTGAAACTGTGATTAAAAATCTTCCAACAAACAAAAGCCCAGGACCAGATGGCTTCACAGGCGAATTCTATCAAACATTTAGAGAAGAGCTAACACCCATCCTTCTCAAACTCTTCCAAAATATAGCAGAAGGAGGAACATTCCCTAACTCATTCTACGAGGCCACCATCACCTTGATACCAAAACCAGACAAAGATGTCACAAAAAAAGAAAACTATAGGCCAATATCTCTGATGAACATAGATGCAAAAATCCTCAACAAAATACTAGCAAACAGAATCCAACAGCACATTAAAAGAATCATACACCATGATCAAGTGGGGTTTATCCCAGGAATGCAAGGATTCTTCAATATACGCAAATCAATCAATGTGACACACCATATTAACAAACTGCATGAGAAAAACCGTATGATAATTTCAACAGATGCAGAAAAAGCTTTTGACAAAGTTCAGCACCCATTTATGATAAAAACTCTCTCAGAAAGTAGGCATAGAGGGAACCCAGCTCAACATAATATCAAAAACCCACAGCCAACATCATTCTCAACGGTGAAAAACTGAAACCATTTCCCCTAAGATCATGAACAAGGTTGCCCACTCTCACCACTATTATTCAACATAGTTTTGTAAGTTTTAGCCACGGCAATCAGAGAAGAAAAAGAAACAAAAGGAATCCGAATCAGAAAACAAGAAGTAAAACTGTCACTGTTTGCAGATGACATGATACCATACATAGAGAATCCTAAAGATGCTATCAGAAAACTACTAGAGCTAATCAATGAATTTGGTAAAGTAGCAGGATACAAAATTAATGCACAGAAATCTCTTGCATTCCTATACACTAATGATGAAAAATCTGAAAGAGAAATTAAGGAAACACTCCCATTTACCACTGCAACAACAAGAATAAAATACCTAGGAATAAACCTACCTAAGGAAACAAAAGACCCGTATGCAGAAAATTACAAGACACTGATGAAAGAAATTAAAGATGATACAAACAGATGGAGAGATATACTATGTTCTTGGACTGGAAGAATCAACTTTGTGAAAATGACTGTACTACCCAAAGCAATCTACAGATTCAGTGCAATCCCTATCAAACTACCAACGGCATTTTGCACAGAACTAGAACAAAAAAATTGCACAATTTGTATGGAAACACAAAAGACCCCAAATAGCCAAAGCAATCTTGAGAAAGAAAAACAGAACTGTAGGAATCAGGCTCCCAGACTTCAGACTATACTACAAAGCTACAGTAATCAAGACAGTACGGAACTGGCACAAAAACAGAAATATAGATCAATGGAACAGGATAGAAAGCCCAGAGATAAACCCACGCACATATGGTCACCTTATCTTTGATAAAGGAGGCAAAAGTATACAATGGAGAAAAGACAGCCTCTTCAATAAGTGGTGCTGAGAAAACTGGACAGCTACATGTAAAAGAATGAAATTAGAACACTCCCTAACACCATACACAAAAATAAACTCAAAATGGATTAAAGACCTAAATGTAAGGCCAGACACTATAAAACTCTTAGGGGAAAACATAGGCAGGACACTCTATGACATAAATCACAGCAAGATCTTTTTTGACCCACCTCCTAGAGAAATGGAAATAAAAACAAAAATAAACAAATGGACCTAATAAAACTTCAAAGCTTTTGCACAACAAAGGTAACCATAAACAAGATGAAAAGACAACCCTCAGAATGGGAGAAAATATTTGCAAATGAAGCAACTGATGAAGGATTAATCTCCAAAATATACAAGCAGCTCATGCAGCTCAATATCAAAAAAACAAACAACCCAATCCAAAAATGGGCAGAAGACCTAAATAGACATTTCTCCGAAGAAGATATACAGATTGCCAACAAACACATGAAAAGATGCTCAACATCACCAATCATTAGAGAAATGCAAATCAAAACCACAATGAGGTATCACCTCACCCCAGTCAGAATGGCCATCATCAAAAAATCTACAAAGAATAAATGCTGTAGAGGGTGTGGAGAAAAGGGAACCCTCTTGTCCTGTTGGTGGGAATGTAAAGTGATACAGCCACTATGGAGAACAGTATGGAGGTTCCTTAAAAAACTAAAAATAGAACTACCATACGACCCAGCAATCCCACTACTGGGCATATACCCTGAGAAAACCATAATTCAAAAAGAGTCATGTACCACAATGTTCACTGCAGCTCTCTTTACAATAGCCAGGACATGGAAGGAACCTAAGTGTCCATCGACAGATGAATGGATAAAGAAGATGTGGCACATATATACAATGGAATATTACTCAGCCATCAAAAGAAACGAAATTGAGGTACTTGTACTGAGGTGGATGGACCTAGAGTCTGTCTTACAGAGTGAAGTAAGTCAGAAAGAGAAAAACAAGTACTGTAGGGTAACACATATACATAGAATCTAAAAAAAAAAAAAGCGACTGATGAACCTGGGGCAGGACAGGAATAAAGACACAGACATAGAGAATGGACTTGAGGACACGGGGAAGGGGAAGGGTAAGCTGGGATGAAGTAAGAGAGTAGCACTGACATATAAACACTACCAAAGGTAAAATAGCTAGCTAGTGTGAAGCAGCCGCATAGCACAGGGAGATCAGTTTGGTGCTTTTTGACCACCTAGAGGGGTGGGATAGGGAGGGTGGGAGGGAGACGCAAGAGGGAGGGGATATGGCGATATACGTATGCATATAGCTGATTCACTTTGTTATACAGCAGAAACTAATACAACACTGTAAAGCAATTATACTCCAACCAAGATGTTAAAAAAGAAAAGAAAAAGATCTCACTATGATATATTCAATCATTCCACACTTTCTAAATTTCCTTCTAAATTTCAAAAATGAAAATTCTGTCTCAATGTATCAACAATCTATCTCCTTATATTACTCTTTGATAGAAAAGAGTTCTTGGGGTAGCAGTCCCTCTAATTGCTGAATAAAATAAACCCTAAGGGACATCGTTACTGCTACTGTACCCTCAATCACTTGTACTTAACCACACCCCCACAAGCCCACCTCGTCTCCCCTCAGTTTCCCCACACTTCACTTGGTTCACAGCTCAACTGGCTGGCAACAGAATTTAACTTTCCTCATTAACTCCAGCACCTCATTCACTGGACAAATATTACCATTATGGGTTTTACTGGTCTGCGATTAAGCTAAATTTATACCCATTTTCAAGATAACAAAGAGACAAAACCTTACATTTCAAACCTATACCACAACCCTCACCACTTTACTTAATATATATCTTATGGCAAAGAAGTAGCTCTAGTGCTTCTATTCACCCACTGAATAGCTCCTTTTTCATTTTGTCTTAAAGTTTGTATTTGTGCAAAGGGGAGTCTCCTTTGTGAGGTCATAAAAACTGAAAAATTTTGTACAGGACAAATGAGAAAACAGAACTAAAAAAAATATTAATAATAACGAGGCTGGTGCCATAATTGATAATTATATTAAAAAGTGGTTCACTGTGTAATGACCTATATGGGAATAGAATCTAAAAAAGAGTGGATATATGTATAACTGATTCACTTTGCTGTACAGCAGAAACAACACTGTAAACCAACTATACTCCAATAAAAGTTAAAAAAGAAAAAGAGCTTACAAACTCCTAAAAAAAAAAAAAGTGGTTCAGAAAAGCACCTGCAGAGAAAATGAGGAAGTATAAGGTTAAGAGAAAAAGCCAGATGGTCTTTTTCTACTTTCTTACCTTACCCCTTATTCTTCGGAAACAAATTAAGAATAGAGGGTTAAAGGCAGTGTCTGTGTATAGTGAGGCAAGATATACGTTAAGCTGCACAGGAGGCACTGAGGTCTGAGAGATGAGAGTTCCTATCATCAGGCAGAGCAGAGAAGTCCAAGTGCTATAGCAAGGTTATAAACTCAACACTACTGGAAAAAAGGAAGTGTAACTAGGTGGGTCTGGGGCATATAGAAAGAAATGGGTTTAGAAGCTGAATTTTGAAGGACAAGTAGGAAAGGGGGAAAAGGTCATTCCAGCAATGAGACAGCATCAGTAAGCACTCAGAGAGATGAAAGACCTTGTAGAAGAACACTGGATCCTTGAAGTTCTTGGTCACTGTTATATATCCAGAACTTAGGACAGTGCCTGCTACTTAATAGGTTCCAATTCTAAAATCAAATATAAAAAGAGGTGTGTGGACTTTTGATTATTGCTCCTATTTCTTAACTCCCTATAATGATATTTTAACAACTTCTTTACCAAGGAATACCACAGCAGCTTTGTCCCAAATATCAACCCCTATTTCTAGGAACCGCCAAGCTATATGTCATCAATTGTATCATGACAGTCCTATCAGGTGCCATTCCTTATCTGTCTTCATTCTACGTTAACCTGGAGAGCAGCTTGAATATACCTCCCTACTGCCATGAAAAAAAGAAACAAGAACAAAAACAAAAAAACAAAACAAAACAGAAAAAAAACAGTTCCTTTGAAGGCATTGCAAGAGGAAATCTGATCCTGGAGGTGCAGTTACTTCAACTTACCAAAACAAGTCTAATTATTGAGGATGCTGCATGCTTTCAAACATTCATACCACTTTGTCTCCCCTCACCCCAAATCTGTTCATCAGCTTGCCTAATTAAGTATATGGGCCGGATATGTTCCACCAACTCTCACAGCACAGCTTTGAAAGTGGGCTTGCTGAAGGTTTAATGAAAGCACCATTTAGTAAATCACATTCTAAGTTTTAAAGAAAACTTGGATGCCGTGTCCTCCACAGAGAAGTTTATGAACTATCCCCTAGACACACAGCACTACATTCTACTCCAGAAGCTCCTGTCCCCAGGTTTAGAATAAAGCTGTCCTGGTAAACTAATTCAGGAAAGGACTCACAGAGTAGCTTCTGAGATGGAAGTACTGAATTCTAGTCTGATCCATTTATGAGTTAGGATCAAAGTCAAGTTAAACATGAACCTCCACTGGGTCTCTCCCTCCCATTAGCCAAACTATTCGATAATTCCAGGAGCCCTTATGTCTCCCGGCCAAGGCAGCCCACACCATCTTTTTGGTATCTGTTCACTGGGGAAGATTTATTAACTTAGCTACAAATTGCAAAGGCTTGCTTTAATCATTGTTTCCTTTCCAGATATATTATTTCTGAAGAAAATGCTTTGAAAGTTTGTACTCTGTTGTAGGCCTTGAAATATCTCTTCCAATGTCCACTTGGGAAATGTATATACTGAGATAAAATATTCAGGCTACAGGTTTATTACATCTGGAAGTTTGCTAAACTAATATGCCAAAGGCCTTTTTGTTCCATTATCCTCCCACGCTAGGATTCTCAGATTTAAACAGAGAAGTAGAGAACTGCAGCAAGGAAGCCCTCCAAGTCATTAGTGGGACCAGCTATATTACCAACAGCCACTTCTTTCTTGAACTAGCTCTAGGCCCGCCATGACTTATATCAAGTTAGGGATATACCAGGTAGTACAAGATTCAGTCCAAATACAAGTGAACCATAAACAGAAAATAATGTTCAAGTTAAGGCATGGGCATTATAAATAAACAATGTATCACTGTGTACTCTCTTAGGTGGTCTCAGATACAACAAGCTACTGCAGAACTCTTGGCGATGCACAATCATCAGGGAGGAGACTTAACCTCTAACAATTCAGCAGCTGGGAAAAAGGACAGAGCTAAGAAGACTGATTTAGGAAAGACAGTTGAGCAATCTAGGAAGTGTCAGAACTCCAGATGTGATTGGAACTAAGCTATGCAACATGAGGAAGGATGTGGCAGCATAATAAGGAAAATACTAGCTGGCCACAGATCAAACACTTTGGAGCAAAGAAGGCAGCAAACCTGATTCTGGGGGTAGGGGTGAACCACAGCCGATACCTAGGAGATGGGCTAGAACAGTGGCTCTCAAACTAACTGGCATGAGAATCTCGGGAATGCTCTGGCAAAAAAGAGTGAAGGGTCCCTCATTCCCCAGCTTCTGATTCAACAGGATTGGGGTGAAGCTCAATAATTTACATTTCTAACAAGTTCCATGGAGATATTGATGCTATTGATTCTACTGATTCAGGACACCACATTTTCAGAACCACTGGGTCAGGCAGGATATTAAAGGTTCTTGGCCTCTGAAGTCTCAGTGCCTTACATGCATTATTTTTCTTCAACTTCAAAACAACCTGTAATTTTTAGATGAGGAAGCTGAGACTAGAGATGTTAGGTAATCTGCCCCAAGTGACAGACCTAATAAGTTCTGAACCAAGACTGGAATCTTTGGTTTACTAGTCCTTCATCCAGTACCAATTCAAGTAGGTCTCCTCCTCCTACAGACACTAAACGCTTCTTGTAATCAAGATCACACTTTTAATGCCAATTCTAAATCCACTTTTCCACATTAGGATGTTAACTGAGGTGAACTGGCAATCCTAAAACAAGTTTAAATACAGATAAGGAAGAGGCAGGTTAACTGGTTTTCTGAAGCCCAAGTTTGCTTGTTTATCTATCTGCTATTCCCAGTCTGTGGAAACCTAAAAAAGCATACTCTTACCCCACTTTCAATCACTTAATTCTTGCATCTGGAATAGGCTTTCCCCATTTTTTTCGTTCTCCATTTATCTGAAAGAATTTTTTTAAGAATTAAGCGAAAAACGGTAAACTGGTGATTGCAGTTGGAGTCAGTAAAATTAACTATGATATTATATTACCGTTACGTGCAAATGTACTGTAGGATTGGAGCTCGATAGAGATGTGGAGACTGGAGACCCAAGTTTGGGAGTTATCATCTTATTGGTGATAGTTCAGGTTATGCAAGGATAAAGGATGACAGAGGAAGAACACTTGTAATGAGTAACAACAGTCCCCAGGAATAAACACTAGTAAGCGTCAGAAATTACGTGGCAAATTAATGAAAAAGAAACAACTAATGAAATTTTAAAGAATCAGTCACATTACGCCGCAAAGAGGAATGAGAGTGAAACTTCCACTATTTTTTAATTAACTACCATTCATTGATCCCGCAACCGTGGCCCGGGGCCGGGGCATAAGAAAAGGGCCTTGGGAAGCCCAAACGAGTAAGTAAATAATCCGCGCCCAAAACACACGCACACGAAAGGCGAGAGTACCAGCACTGGTGCTGGATTCCACAATAAAGCCACTGCGGAGAGACAGGCCCAGGAACCTCTCGAGGAAGCTACTCTGTCCGCGCAGGCGGGACGGGAGTTCACCGCTGCCCCCTCCCCACCCCAACCGCTGGGACTCCTCGGCCCGACCGACACTCACAGCCCAACCTCGCGGGCCAGCGCGCGGCGGGAGACCCAAGCGCACCCGAGTCGCCCACGGCCGTACCAGCGAGCCCGCACCCACTCCCGGTTCCCCTTCACTTCCCACCCGGTCTGGCAACCCACCACCCCCACTTCAGTTCCCTGCCTGTAGCGAGTCTACGGAGTTCAGTAATTACCTGGCGCTCCACCGCGCCGCCATTACACCGGACGTACGTCACTTCCCCTTCCCGCCCCGGCGGGAAGAGGAAGGCGGAACGTGAAATACATAAAAACCTGACGCTAAACTGACTTTGATACGTTATCCTATTAATTTGTTTAAAATACCATCTTGTAATACCAGATACAGAGCTGTCGATCCGGCCACATTTTTCCCTTCCCAAGACGCCGACAAAAGAGAAGTTGACACAAACTACAAAATCCAGAACCCACCGCCAATGAGGACGGAAATGACGCGAGCAATTGTAGGCTGAGAAGGCAGCAACGCACGACGGGAATTGTAGTTCTTCTGGATAAGCGCCAGAGAGTGCGTGCTGTAGGCCCGCCAGAAACCTGGTTGTGTTTAAGAGTTTTTAAAATTTACTTTAATCTGTAATTATTTCTCTGCAGTTGGCAAAAAAGTAGACCTTAGTGTAGTCACTTTTTTGTGAAAATCTTAAGGAGAGCAGACACCTTCTTCAGACTTTTTACGATAGTTAAACCAGGAACCAAAAAAAGCAAAAATGTTACCAAAGGTTAAGTGCCTACTAAATTCCAAGATTTCCAGCCCAAGTGAATGGGAGAATATTGGACCACAGAGTGAAGTCATGAGGAGAAACTAATTCTGTAGAGAAGATGGTGCCTCTATTTTAGGTTAAGGTACCAGCTGGCGAGACATGCTGAGGAGAAGGAGATTGCCTGACCGACTTGGAAATCGCAGTCTGTACGCAAATCAGAGGTAATCAATCGAAGTATTTTCTTAAACATTACTTTTCAACAGTAACAAAACCTAAAAGTTAACTGCTTGTTACTGTTTTGAAACTATCTTTTCCTAAAACTGTATCTTTATGTTCCTCAAAACAAGTGTATAAACCAGTCCTGGTTTCTCCAAACACTGATTTATTACAATGTTAGGGTACTGCTAAACCCTTCCTAGAGGCAGAAGAGTAAAGTGATTTCGGGTAAAGACACTGGAGCACAACAACTTATGTTTAAATCATGAATCTATTGATATGGACGATTGACCTTAGGCAGGTTACTTCACACTGTGTGCCCATTTCCTGATCCGTTAGATAGGACTGATAATAGTACCCACCACACAGAATAGTTTTTAAGACTGAATTAGTTTTGATACCCTTGATGCATTTGTGATAATTCCTACCATATGATAGTATTATCTATCCTTTTTCATATGTAAGATATTTGGCCATAGCTTAAGGTGCATTTTGGTGTCTTAAAATATTTAAGTGGATAGATTTTAGTTGTAATAATAGGAGATGAATCTGGTAACCATTTGTATCCATATCTGAAAAAAGCACAATACCACGTCTACAATTATCAACAGAAATAGGAAAGTTGGAGTTGAACCTAGGGGAACTGGGTGGAACTGGGAGAGACTAGGTTTGTCATTTGGGTCCTCGAGGAAGTAAACAGTGTGATAAAATTAAGAATGTAAAAAAGATGAAAGGAAAAGGGAGAAAACTAGATGGGGTAGGGGCAGCTCCAGAGCAAAGATGAAGAGTCCCTCTGTGGGATACAATGGCGAAGCCTTTACAACACTGTCTTGCTCAGTCATTGGCCAGAGCCTCCCCGAGAAGCGTGTGGCCTCAACTCAAAACCTGAGGTGAACTTGAAAGTGGTAACAGTTAAAGGCTGTCACCTAACCACACTCCCTGTAACCAGGCAAAAAGCCATTTATTGAGGAGGTATCTGAGCAGCACATCTCTGTGTTTGTCCCAGCCCACCCATTGCACCAGGTAGATTCATTCTCCATACACATTCAGGGAACTGTTGTCTTCCTGTAGAGACACTTCAAAGACAGAAGTTAGTGGGACAAACTACGGTCCCCATCTTTGCAGTTGGTCTTGAGCCACAACTGAACTCATTGACTCTCTCCTCCACTATTCATCCTAAATTTTCCTCTCTCTCTCAGCTACCACTTCTGCTGGTCTCAGTAATTAAACGTGTGGTGTGAAAACCCTGATTCCTGAGAAATTTGAGCCCCTGGTAACAGTCCCCTTCTCAGGCAGGTGTTGCTGCATTTGTCCATTTACAGTCACTATTGGAGAAGGTAGAGGTGTACAAGTGGATCACCTGAGTACCACATGTATTCCTACTTGCCTCCGTCGAATAACATCAGGCCTGCCTCCTCCTGATGATCAGAATTAGCTTCCCTGACAGGGTGTTGACTCCTTGCCTACTTGTCCCTGAACTCAAGAATTCCAAAGTTCCTAGGCAGCAGATGAAGCTTAGTTCAGTGGGACCCTTCCTGTGTCCCCTAGCAAGAATATACCACCTCTGGTGACTAGAACCTCTAATTCCACAAAGTTCAGAGTTGCAGGAATGAAAAGTACTAGGTCCCTTAGTGGGTCATTGGGAATGATGGTAAATGGGGCTATTCCTGTTTTAAGCCATTGTTTATGGCCCCACCTATTGTTTCTATCTGGGATCCTGAGCCATATCAAGGTCTGCTGCATCCTGGGGAACAGCACCTCATTCTTGCAGAGTATTGTCTCTTAGAGAGTACTTGAACTTCACCCTGAGCAGACCATTCCAGTGCTATACTAGGCCACCAGATTCTGGGACGTGCAGCATGTGGTGCAACCAGTGGAACCCATGGCCACAGGCCCCTTCCTGCACCTGAAAACTGTAAATCAGTTCCTGTAAACTGATTTCCCTGGTTGGATGCTATATTGTATTGTATTCCATCCCTGTGGCTCAGGCATTGTGTAAGTCCCCAGATGGTTGTGCTAGGTGAAGATTGGTGGGCTGCAAATGCATACCCAAAATAAGTAATCTATTCCTATGCTGCACCTTTTCCAGGATGGAATGATCTCAATGTAGTCAACTTGCTGCCAAGGGCTACTTGATCTCCTGTAGGAGTGATGACATATTAGGAGCTCAACATTGGTCTCTCCTGCTGGCAGGTTGAGTTTTCAGATGAGGCAGTAGGCAGGTCAGCTCTGGTAAGTGGGCTCCATGCTGATAGGTCCATTTCATAGACTCCATTCTTGTCACCATGGCCATTTCATTCATGTGTCCATTATGCCAGCACTGGAGTGGCCGCTAACAAAGACAGGCTAACATCAACTAGCTGAGTAATTTTGTCTACTTGGCTGTTTAGTTCTTCTTCTATAATGTATACTTTCTGGTGGACATTGACATGCGACAAAAAGATCTTCACACTTTTTGCCCACACCAGTATTTATATCCACGTATCTCTAAGCCTCCAAGACCTCCTTGTCTGCAACCTTCTAAATCTCTTTCTTTTCAGACGTCTGACCAGCCAACCAGGCTATTTGCCATTGCAAATATTAGATAATATTCGAAAGTCAGGGCACTTTTCCCTCCATACCATGTGTACCACCCGAAGCTCTGCCCATTAGGAAGATTTTCCCTCTCCTCTGTCTTCAAGGCTCTTCCTGACTAAGGCTTTAATGTAGCTGTTGTCCAGTTTAATCCTTTATCCACATACTTAGCCAACCCACCTGTGAACTACGTTTGGCCATTTTTTCTTCCTTCAGCTTGTTGTTCAAGACCCCACCTCCTACCCCACATGGCCATCAATATGAGCTGAGAGAAGAGTATCGATACAACTGTGATGGGTGATGTCAAGGTCTGCACTATGTCTGGTCTTCTTCATGCTTTATCCCAAATATAATACTTTCATCTTGTGACTGGGCTCCCAGAATTTATGACATGGTGGGTTCAGTAAGACATGTTTCATTTTGTACCACTAAGTGTCTCGTGATCAAGCATTCCCTTTTTAGCAGTAGCATGCCAAGAGCTATTTTTCAAAAGTTGTACAACCTTGATCCAGAACTCTAGGAAGCTGAACTGTGATTCTCCTACTAAGATTTCCATAAACTCCATACTGCATCTTTTCCCAAAACTGACAACTCTAACACCATAGGATCTGCCAGATCCTTTAGCCCAAGTATCAAGGCTGCCTGCACTATAGCTCATACCTGGTGCAGAGCCCTTTCTTGTGCCAGGTTGCACCTGGTATTATAGGCCAGAAATATATTCCTAGGTCTGGAGTATGTTGTTTACAGAACCCAAAGCATCCTCTTGGCCATGTACTTTCTTCCTTCTTGTAGGGGATGCAAGAGGCAGCAATTTGTCTTTTACTTTGAAGAGGATGTTCTATCACTTCCCAGAACACTGCACTCTAAAACCTTTAATGAAGGGACAGGTCCCGGATCTTTCATAGGGTTCATTTCCTCCAGCATGCTATCCACCTCTTGCTCAACCTGTTTGATCAGCATGATGTCATTGTTATAATGGATCTATATGACCTTCGACAAAATTTCCAGATGATCTAGATCTCTCTGGACTGTATTATGAAAGAGGAGAGTTAACATAGCCCTGGGGCTAGAGTGTCAGTGCATGTTGTTGTCAGTTTATTTCATGTGGACATTAACTATTTCTAATTGTCTTTCTTGACTGGGATAGAAAAGAATGCTTACTCCAAATCAATGGCTACATACCATGTACCTGAGGTCCTATTATCCTGCTTTAGCCATGATACTATGCTTGGCATGGCAGTTGCAACTGGGGCTGCTTCTTGGTTGAACTTGCAGTAGTCTACAGTCATTCTGCTAATTCATCTGGTTTCTGCAGGTGCCAGACTGTCAAATTAAATGGAGATATGATGGGAACTATTATTCCTGTATCCTTTATCTCCACCATACCCCAAGCATTGTGATTTAATGCTTTAGATTTGCTCTCTTGTCTGGGAGAGACAGGTTCAAAGACTCCTGCTTGACTTTCCCCCACTATGATACCTCTCACTCCACAGGCCAAGGACAATATATGGAAATGGCTCCAACTGTGAAGTATGTCAATCCCAATTATACACTTGGGACTGGGTAGAGGACTACCAAGTTAATCTGTGAATCCAGGGGACCACTGTGGGCCAGACTCTGGCCATAACTCCATTTATTACCTGGCCTCCATGTACCTCCGTTCCGATAGCAGAGCCATGATGTTGCTTCAGATCTTCAGGTATCAATGTCAACTCTGACTTGCATCTAATAGTGCTCAAATATGTGGATACTCCCCTTTCCCTGTGTACAGTCATTCAGATAAGTACAAGTGGGTCCCTTTGGGAAAGGGTCAGGGGAATCTCTACAATATATACTTGATATGGTGTTGCAGGGTGCTTCTTCCTGAGACCCAGCTATGTCTTCAGCCAATGGTTTGAAAACTGGTACAGGTTCAGGCACTGGGCAAGAGACTGTGACTTTTTCTTGGGGCAACCACCTTCAGCCTCCTGCTCATCCATTCCTTCTTCTTTCAATCATGTATAGTGAACAACAGTCTCATTGGCTGCCCATATATTTTGCCCCTAGTGACACCCTGTTCTGTCAGCCATCTTCACAACTCCCTCTTGGCTACTGCTCCTATATTCTGGTCACTATAATTATGACCTCCTAGCTTCTGGGCGTTAAGTGTTGCTCATCCTCTATTGCTTCAGGGCCCCATTATCCTCACTGCTACTAATAAACCAAGCTCCATGGAAGGCTCTCCCATAGTCAGCCCTTGAGGAGTCAGCATTGGATGTCTTTCTTTGTGATGCTGGTGCCCCTCTTACTAGCACATTCCTGTTGGCCTTGAGGAATGATATGTCCTCTGGGTCCTCCTGTGCAAAATAAATTTGTGGTAGGTTTTCTGGCCTCACATAATATATTTACTCCAGCATGTCCACTTTCCTGAGCTTTTTGTGTCTTCTCTCCAGGGTCAGCTATGGCAATTCAGGCATTTCATTTTTCTCACCATGAGCCATTACTTTCTCCAGATGTCTGGGAATCACCCTACCAGCAGATTTGCTCTACCCACTCAGATTCTTTCCAGAGTGTTTAATTCTATATTCCAAGAGAGTGCCCCAAAGTCAATAAACTCTCCCTATGCAGTATTATATGCCCGTGCTCTCTATCAGTGAAAAGTTTTAGCAATCACACTCCCATATTGTGCCACGTACTAATTGTTCCCCATATACCACCTGAGATGGGCTTTTCTTTGCCAGTCAGGAAGTGAGGGATCCAGTTTCAAGCTCCCAACTTATCACTTGCTTTTTTGGGTCTTTCCTGGAACCACTGTGTCAGTTGGGTCCTCTGAGAAGTGGCCTTTGAGATGGAGACAGGAGAATAAAGGTTTGTTGGGGAGTAACACCTGTGAAAGGAAAGGGCAGGAAAAAAGATTGAGCAGGAAGAGTCAACAGACCATAATGCAGATCTGACAAAGTACCTGAAAGCCCAACAGAGAGGCCCAGAGTGAGGATTAGCTCTTAGAAGAGTCTTGCATTGGATGAAAGTCTAGACCCTTGTAGCACATCTTGCTTGGTCTTTGGCTGAGGCCACCCCAAGAAGAGCATGACCTGGACTCAGAAGCTGAGGCCAAACCTGAAGGAGTTAATAGCTGGAGGCCACAAGTCCTTTCTTGAAGAAGGATCTGAACATCTGAAGGTTGCATTTCTGTATCTGCCACAATAGGTACTAGCACTAGAAATAATTAGGTTTGTTTGGTATGTTCTGTATTTCTTAATTAGCTCACTGCTATTATAAGAATTGCATTGGAGGAACTGACAAATCAGAAGAGATCTCAGCCTTCCCTGAGTTAAGTTCATATAAGAATTTCAGAGATTGTAGGTTTTAAGGGAAAGACCTGGAAATTTGCCCTCACTGTCCATAATAGGTTCTTAGTTCATGGGAAACATTGATTAAATCCTTACAAAATAGCTAATAGAGAATTTTACTGTCCTTCATTTTGAAATTATTGGTACTGTACTAAACTGACCACAGCAATTTAGTCTCATTATTAAAACAGGTTTCTGCTTCTCTCTGAAGCTTGCCTGAGACTCCAGTTTAGGCAACAGGCTAGTGATTGTGTCATTAACAAAAAAACTGTCTCAGAGCCCTCAAGATTGCACTAGGTACTCTGAACTATGGTTATTCCAAAGAACAGAGTCTTGGGTGCAATCTTCCAAGGTAAAATTGCTTAGGAAACTTTTAGACTGTACAGTGTACCAAGTCAGGATTCCCAGGACTCTTTTCTGTCCAAAAGCAGAAATACTTCAACAAAACTAACTACTTGATCCAAGGCCCAATGAAATACGAATTAATTTCAATGGACTTAATAAACTATTAAGGGAAATTTTAATGTGGTAATTTATTCAGAATATTTTTGGTATTATTTTAATGTTCTGTTTTTTGTAGATATATGAAAGAGCCTTTTCCTTTTCTTCTGAAGCTATTTCAAATCTTCAATTTAATAAACTCTGCCTTTGGGATCTGATTCTTAGTGATACATAAACATTGAGAAACAGATATTTTCACTGAGTCTCCTTACTTTCAGAACTTTTTTTCAATAAGAATATTTTCTCCTTTTTACCAGGGTGTAATTGGACAAATCAGTGGTGCAAGAGTCACACCTGAAGTGTCACATTTGAGAATAATTCTCATTTAATTGTGTATCAACCAGGGTTAACTTTATATGTCAAGATCAGCTCATGAATGACACCAGCTGTTGACTTTAGCTGTGAAGGCCAGCCAGCTGAGTAATGACCATTGCCTTGGAGACCAGAGGACCTGGGAACATTGCACTAATCTAAGGATCCTCACTAATCCTTTTTCCTATAAAGACCAGATGCCACCTTGGAGAGGAGGTGGGGGAGGGATGGATCTGGCATGCTAAAAGATTTACCTAAATACACTACCATTACTTAGGTTTCTTTTTTTTTCTTTCTTTTTTTTTTTAGGGACGTGGGCCATACTTACCTGCAAGGGGCTGTTTGGAAATGTGTAAGGGTGGTGAAGTTTGTCATCATGCCAGGAAAGTCTGCTTTGGCATTTTGTAGAAGAAGGAAGTAGGGATGAGGAGGGGCAGGGGTTCTAAATGTCTGCAGAGCTCTAGGAAGAACTGTCTCCCCAGCATACCACTTGAGTTATCATGAGAAACACAGAGAGGGGGTGTTTAAATCATACTATCCGTTTGGGTTTAGAGGAGTGGCTTAACAGTTTTGTTTGGTTTGGTTTCTCCACACAATCCAGTGGGGAGAGCTCTTGAGGAAGGTAGGATTAGTTTGAAGCAAATAAAGAATTACTTTTCCTTCCCATATTTGTAATGTGATTGGTCCTGTTACAGCTATACTTAAAACAGAGTTAATCCAAATGCAAAGTAATTATAGCCATATTTTTAAAAGGTAGGAGTATAGATTCATGAAAGGAACAAAAAATATTCTTTAATTGATTTTCTTTAAGATATGATTTTGTCCGGAGTGCCTAATTCTCAGATGATCGTGTTAGTCACACTAAAAAGCCAAAGCTTTGACCCATTGTTGTGTGACTCAATTCATATCATATTCTGAAAGTTTTAACAAGCCTCTTGTGCTTATGTAACCCACATGTAATAACTTAAAAGTGCTCTTGGAACTATTTCTGACAGTTTCTACAAAAACACTTTAATTGGGGTGGCCAACAGCTTTTAACTGCCACAGGGGATGTTTTGATATGGGAAGTGGATGGGAACAAAAACCCACTAAAGAAGAGGGTTCCCTTGCCCACACCCCCCAACCTGTGTTTTTCTTTCTGATGATGTTTCCAGAAAGCTGTCCTTTTTAGACAAATGTTAAAGTTTCCAGAAGGCAAATAGTGCCTTTTTCTGTAAGTGAAAGCAGAGGCAGGAGAAAACTGTTTACAGGAGAAAGTGGAGATGCAGAGGAAAATTGGTTCTAAGAGTAAAGAAGAACAAAAAGAAGCATAGAAGCAGTGAAAAAAGAGAAAGTAGAGAAACGCAGAGAAATACATGAAATGGCAGTAAGAGTGGGTATTTTTGAGTCATAATCCAACAGGACTGATCGATAATGACCTTGTGGTGCAAGCGAGAGGACACAGACTCTTCTTTAGTATAAGAGAAGGAGTTGATTATGGCCTGTGCTCTGTGCTGGAATCTCAGCACTACCTGGGGGCCATTGGGAAGCAGGAAGGAGCACACTGAGCCTGGCTGCAAATGCTGGCCTCTGAGAGGGAAGCTGAGAGAACCAATCCCAAGTACCAGGGAGCAGTAGAGCATACTGGCTAAAACATGATGACCAGAGCCAGATCGTCCAAGTTTAAATTTACCAGATGTATTATTTATTGTCACATAACAAATTACTCTAAAGCTTAGTGCTTAAAAAGTACACTTATCTCACATTTTCTGGCAGTTAGGAATCAAGGTCAGCTTAGCCTAGTCCTGGGGTTCAGGGTCCCTCACAAGGTTTCAGTCAAGGTGCTGGTTAGGGCTTCAGTCATCTCAGAGGCCAACTGGGAGAGGATCCACTTCCATGCTCACTCACATGGCTGTTGGTGGCCTCAGGTCCTTGCTGTCCATTGGCCGGAGACATCAGTTCCTTGCCACTGATGTGGACCTCTCCATAGGGCAGCTCACAATATGGCACCTGGCTTCCATCAGAGCGAACAAGTGAGAAGGCATCAGAGAGGGCACAGTCTAATCTTGAAAGTGACATCTCATCACTTTGTCTATTCCTTTTGTTAGAATCAAGTCACTAGGATCATTCCACACTCAGGGGGAGGGGATGACCCAAGGACATGAAGACCAGGAGGTCATCTGAGAGGCTGGTTTATCATACCGCTAAGTAACCCAACCTACCTTCAATTTCCTTCACTCTAAAATGAGGATGAATGATAACGTTTACAACATTAAACAACACAATAAAGAACATTTTTTTGGCCTACGTTGTTTGAGAATGGACAAAGATAATGTATGTAAGATGCCAAATGTGGTGCCTTACACACTTACTTTTGAAATAGTGACCATTTTTCCTCCTAGGGATTTCCTTTTCCTTTCTCCCATGCAAGTAATTGCTCATTCCTCCAGAGGGAGATACGGCCACATGGGAAGCTGAGGCCTGCTGGTCTTCCCAATTTGGTTTCCAAAAGCCTAGAACCTTGTGGAAACAGAAGGTTTGGGATGGAGACCAAATAGCTGGGAAAATCATTAGGGAAAGAGCAGGTCCCGGGAAGGAAGAGTGGAGCAAGTGCTGAGCTTTCTCTTTGTTCAATCAGGCATCACATGTTATCGATAGAAAGGTCTTTGTTTTCTAATTCTTTGAATAAGCAATCTGATGAAAATTATGGACATTTGAATAAGCAATTCAGTGAAGGAAAATGACCAGCCTATATTATGCAGAGGGAAGGTCTCTACAATCTTATTGAATCCTGCAGCATGTGTTCTGTAATCTTTGGATTAAATAAAATGACAGTACCCTGAAAAAGCAATAAGGGGGATTTCACTGCCTGGAGTTTAGGTTTAGATTGAGTTAGTATTTAATACCACTTGGCAGTATTTTAAAAGTTGCATATCTGTAGTCAGCAAATTAGTTAACACTATTTTTGAATACTATAAATATTCTATCATACAATCAAACCTGTGCTAAGAAAAATGCTGACAATCTGGATGGCTTAAAAGTCAGTGTTCAATATATTGAGACGTTTAGGGATAAAAAGAAATAAAGGACATTTCTCATATTGGTATGTTTGATCAATAAATAGGAATTATTACCAAGCACAGGTTACAGTAAGAGGTACTGTGAGAAATACGAAGTTTGTGAAATATTTTCTCTACTTTCAAATTTTCTATCTAGTTGAGAGCTTTCGTCAAAGCTGATTTTTTAAAATCTAGTTGAGAGCCTCTGCAAAAGGCCTGACATACAGTGTCTTTTATCAGGTTTCCCATCTGACTTTCGGAAATCCCCAGAGAATAGGTCCTTGTTCCATAAACCTGTCACAAGAGACAGGATATCATAGTGGTTAAGGTGAGACTGGCCCTGAAGCAAAGGTGACTGCCAGAATTTGTACCTTGGCTCTGCCACTTGGTAGCTGTGTGATCTCAATCAAGTTACTTAAGCATCTCTGTACCTCAGTTTTCCTACCTATAAAGCAGTAATAATGTGACTCATGTCATATGGTTATCGTGAGAACAAAATGAGATAATCTGCGAAAATACTTAGAACATGTTAGTCCAAGTGTGTCTGGCTCAATAAACATGAGCATATTCTTACTAGGTGGTGGTTGTTCACTTTTCTCCATGAAATGACTGCTTCAGGCTTTTCTACTCACTGGCTATTGCCATCTTTTTTTTTTTTTTTTTTTTTTAAATTTTATTTATTTATTTATTTTTGGCTGTGTTGGGTCTTCGTTTCTGTGCGAGGGCTTTCTCTAGTCGCGGCGAGCGGGGACCACTCTTCATCGCGGTGCGCGGGCCTCTCACTGTCGCGGCCTCTCGTTGCGAGGCACGGCTCCAGACGCGCAGGCTCGGTAGTTTGTGGCTCCGCGGCATGTGGGATCTTCCCAGACCAGGGCTCGAACCCGTGTCTCCTGCATCGGCAGGCAGACTCTCAACCACTGCGCCACCAGGGAAGCCCGGCTATTGCCATCTTATAAGCACTTCATCTAGTTGCTATTTTCTTCCCATTCTAGTTATGCCCCAAAGACAGACATGGCTCCTAATCCTTAATTGTTCAAAGCACAGCTGTGGCATTTTGTAAAACTTCACTGACGCATATATGGGTAGATAATACAATTAGAAAAGGAAAACCTAAGATAAAGCATTGAGTGCCATTTCTCCTGGAATCTGTTAGTAACGCCCTTCCAAAGGGGCTCCTTGGCAAGCCGACTCTGTCCTTTGCTCTGCCTTGTTACCATGATCTGGGGCTTGACTCATTTTCTCCAGGTGGATATCCCCTCAATCCTGCCCTTCTTCTCAGGGTCCAGGGCCTACACCCACTCTATCTCTAGCTCTCTCAAGAGAAAGCAAAAACCAGCCAACACATCATAATCTCTGCAGAGAGAACAACATGCCCACAAAGAAAACAGAGCACTTCCTTTCTCGTTGTCTCAAGTATCTCCGTTTCCACTTTCTCCTTTGCTTTGTACAACCCAAAGGTCCATAAAAACGTATTTTACCAAAGGGCTGCCTTCTCCCAAATATAAATTTTCTGCCACCCCTAGAACAACAGGCACAAATTTCAATCTGATTTTACCTTCACCAAATTCCATCCAAAAAAACCTCTTTAGAATCTCTCTCACAATTCCTAAATTAATGTTTTTAGGATGGAGGAAAGTAAGGAAAATATTGAATCAAAATGATCAGGCTGTTCGTGTGGGCAATTGCAGCTCATTTCTGCTGGAGATCCTTTAATAAACTATATACAGTGTTGTCCCACAGAAATGTAATGCAAGCCACATATGTAATTTTAAACTTTCTAATAAGTAAAATTTTAAAAATTAAGTAAAATTAATTTTGATGTTATATTTTACTTAACAAAATATGTCTAAAATATTATAATTTCAATATATAATCAATAAAAATATTAATGAGATAGTTTATCCTTTTTTTCATACTATGTTTTTGAAGTGCAATGTGTATTTTTCACTTAAGGTGCGTATCTGTTTGGACCAGCTGCTTTCAGGTGCTCAATAGTTACATTTGCTAGTAGCCGTATTGGACAGCATGGAGAGCATACCTAGGAATTGCCCCTAACAGGACAGTGGTCCTTCGTTGACTGGGAGCTGCTCCTGGGGGAGTTGACTTCTTCTGGCCAGCCTGGCATTCCAGCCAAGCTTGCTCCTGCAGCCAGAGAAAGTTTTCAGGCAAAGAATCCTTATGCTAGAGAGCCATTAGGGGAAGTGTCCATCAAACTGCAGGTAACCTCTGCAGAGACTAGGGGATATGGTCAAGTTATCAACAGTGTTCACTACAACCACCTAAAACAGTAGCTGGCACCATTCCATTCCAGTGCTAACTAAAAATGGCCAACTAGTTACAAAATTAGGACACTGTATCAGGAAAATTACTAAACAAGTGTTCCTTTTTTCTCTTCAACAAAAGAGATTCTTCTCTCCTGAATGTGAAATGATGTCTCAAGTTTTTTGGGTTTTTTTTTTCCCCCCTGTACTTTCTATTTCCTCCAGGAAATATGCTCTGGGTGAAACTCTTGCACATTTGCAGGGCCCTAGGTCCTAGCAAATTTGCATTTTTTTTTTTTTTAATGGATTGGTTTCTTAAAATTGTCAACATTATCTCTAAAAAGCTTTCAGTTGATTTTCTGGAAGTATGGGTGGGATCTTTAAAAACCTCAGATTTCATGAATTGAGCACAAAATCTTCACTTTTCACACTCTAGGACTGTGTCTATGTATCTGTTTTTCTGGCTTCCTGAGAAAAAAAAAGAGCATTTGTATTTTAAATAGTTGATATTCTTCTTACATGCACATATTTATAAGATATCAAATCATGCATTCCAAAAATAATAATTAAACCTTGAAGCAGTAGCCAAAAAATGACATATGCATTTTAAGCAAATTGAATATTTTAATAGAAACATCTTCATTATTGCTGCTATTTATGGATTCTGAAATTTTATTTTATTTTACTTTAATTTTAAGTAAATATACTTTCAGGCTTACAGGAAATTTATAAGAATACACAATGAATTCTTACACCCTTAAGCAAGATTTCCTGAATTTGACATTTTACCACATCTGCTTTATCATTCTCTTTCTCTCACTTTCTCTGTCTCTCTCTTCCTCCCCCTCAATTCCCCCCCAACATATCCACTCTCATACATGAGTGTGTGTGTGTGTGTGTGTGTATATATATATATATACACACACACATATACACACATACGAGATTGTAAGGAAGCTGTAAAAATGTCTCCTTACCTTTAAATACTTTAGCATTTATTTTCTAAAAGCAAAGACATTCTCTTACATAACCACAACACAGTTAAAATCAGGAAATTAACACTGACGGAATACTATGACCTAAACTACAGATCTTAGGCAAATTTTGCCAATTTACGAATCCTCAGTGGCAAAAGGAAATCCTAGATCACACATTGATTTCAGTTGTCATGTCTCTTTTGTTTCCCTTATATATATTTATTTATTTATTTATTTATTTATTTATTCATTCATTCATTCATTTTTGGCTGTGTTGGGTCTTTGTTGCTGTTCTTTAAATATGTGGTAGAGTTCACCCAGTGAAGCCACCTGGTGCTGGATTTGTCTTTGTTGGGAGGTTTTTGATTACTGATCCAATCTTCTTCCTGGTAATCAGTTTATTCAGATTTTCTATTTCTTCATGATTCAGTCTTGGTAGGTTGTAAATTCTGGAGTTAATCCATTTCCAATGTGTTGTGTAATTTGTTGGTGTATAATTTTTCATAGTAGTCTCTTCTGATACTCCTCTGATACTTTGTATTTCTGTGGTTATTGGTTGTGATTTGTCCTCTTTCATTTCTAATTGTATGTATTTGAATACTCTTTCTTTTTTTCTTGGTAAGTCTACCTTTTAGATAGGCCTAACCTATGATCCATCCTGGGTAATATTCCAAACGTACTTGAGAGAAGGTATATGGTACTGTTAGTGGTTAGAATGTTCTGTGTATGTGTGTTAGGTTCATCTGATCTAATGTGTAGTTTAACTCTAATGTTTACTTGTTGATTTTTTGTTTGGATGATCTATTCATTTTAGAAAGTGGAGTATTGAAGTCCCTTGCTATTATTGTATTACTGTCTATTTCTCCCTTAATATCTGTTAATATATGCTTAATATATTTAGATGCTTCTATGTTGGGTGCATAAATACTTACTAATGAATTGACCCCTCTATCTGTATATGATGACCTTCTTTGTCTCTTGTTGCAGTCTTTGGCTTAAAGTCTAGTTTGTCTGATATGAGAATAGCTACCCCTGCTTTCTTTTGAAATATCTTTTTCCATCCTTTCAGTTTCAGGCTCTGAATGTCCATAAACCTGAAGTGAATCTCTTGTAGACAGCGTATAGTTGGATCTTATTTTATTTTTTTTCCTTTCATTCAGCCACTCTATATATTTTTCTTGGAGAATGTTAGTCCATTTTTATTTAAAGTAATTGTTGACAGGTATGGGCTTACTATTGCCATGTTGTTGTTTTCTGGTTGTTTTGTAAATCCTTTGTTTTTTTCTTCCTCTCTTACTCTCTTCCTTTGTGGCTTGATGATTTTCTCTAATGGTATGCTTTGATTTCTTTCTCTTTATCTTTTGTGTATTTACTATGACTTTTGCTTTGTGGTTACCATAAGGCTTACATTAAAATATTATATTTGTAGCAGTCTATTTTAAGCTGATAACAGCTTAGCTTCGAATGCATATGAAAGCTCTACATTTTTACACCCACCCATTTTATGTTTTTGATCTTTTTATATTCTGTATCCATGAACAAATTATTGTAGTTGCAGCTATTTTTAAATACTTTTGTCCTGTAACCTTCATACTAGATTTATAAATGATTTACCTACCTATTACAATATTAGAATATTGTAATAACTAAATAGTATCCTTACCATTGAGTTTAATCTTTCATGTTTTTGTGTAACTAATTAGCATCTGTTTGTTTCAGCTTGAGGAAGTCACTTTAGCATTTCTTGTAAGGCTGCTCTAGTGATGATAAACTCTGTCATCTTTTGTTAGTCTGGGGAACTCATTATCTCTCCTTCAATTCTACAGGACAACTTTGCCAGGTAGAGTATTCTTGGTTGGCAGTTTTTTTTTCTTTTCCAGTACTTTGAATATATCATCTCACTCTGTTCTGACCTGCAAAGTTTCTGCTGAAAAATCTGCCGATTGTCTTATGGTCGGGGTGGGGGGAGTCCCCTGTACATAACAATTTACTTTTCTCTTGCTGCTTTTAAGATTCTCTCCTTCTGTTTAACTTTTGACATTTTAATTCTAATGTGTCTCAATGTGGATCTCTTTGGATTCTTCTTATTTTGAACTCTCTGAGCTTCCTGGATCTGAATGTCTGTTTCTTTTCCCAGATTAAGGAAGTTTTTGGCCATTATTTCTTTGAATAAGCTTTCTGCCCCTTTATCTCTCCCTCTTCTCCTTCTGTGACCACTATAATGTGAATATTGGTCCACTTGATGGTGTCGCATAAATCCCTTAAGCTATTGTCAGTTTTTTACATTCTTTTATCTGTTTGCTCCTCTAATTGGATGAATTCCACTGCCCTGTCTTTGACTTTGCTGATCCTTTCTTCTGCTTCATCTAGTCTGCCATTGAGCTTCTCTATTGAAATTTTCAATTCAATTATTATATTCTTCAGCTCTGTGATTTCTTATTGGTACTCTATTATATTTTTAATCTACTTACTGAATTCTCACTGAATTGTTCTTCTGACCTTAGGGAGCAGCTTTATGACCAGTGTTTTGAACTCTTTATCTGGTTAATCATTTATCTCCATTTTATTAAGATCTGTTTCTGGAGTTTTATCATGTTCTTTTGTTTGGAACATATTCCTCTGTTTCTTCATTTTCCTTGACTCTCTGTGTTGGTTTCTGTACACTAGATAAAATAGCTTTTTCTTCCAGTCTTGATGTAGTGGCCTTGTATAGGAGATCAACCTTATTAATCAGTCCAGCCAAGCTCTTGTTTTTCTCTCACACCATTTTGATTATCCAAGCTGCCTTCTTTATTCTTGTTGCCTCCCCGTAGTTGAAAATGTTCCAGGACCCATCAGTGTCCCAAAGGGGAGGATCACAGTTGGCACCTAGATGTAGGCTGATTAGAACCTGGACCCTCAGGCAGCAGCTGCGAAAGTATGTACTTATGTCCCTTCCAGGGAGAAACTGGGAAATAGGTGTTTTTGTCTGCTCTGTCTGTGCTGGGCCTGGTTGTATAGTCAAGGAGACGGGGTGGTCCTGTGCCCATTAAGAACTGTTTCTTTGTTTGCTACTGTGGGACTTGCGAATGCAAACCCCATTGGCTATCAGAGCCAAGCAATCTGGAGGCCCATCTCCCTGGCAGCAGATGAAAAGCTTGGGTGCCATATGTGTGTATAAGCTCTTTCCAGGGAGATACTAGCTACTTGGTTTTATTGTTGGAGCAGGATGTAGGGAGAAGGCAGGAGATGTCTGCCAGCTTCCCCAGTCTCTGAGGGAAGACCTAAGATCAGCCAGGCCTAAGATCTATACTAAAGTTAGAAGCCTGACCCTCAGGCATCTGCTTTTAAATAAGGTATGTAAATCTCTTTCAGGGAAAGACTGGGAGATGAGATGAGCTCTAGGGGGATAGCTGGTTAAAAACTCTTCTTTGTTTGCTACAGTTCTGTGGAACTTGTGAATGGAAGCCCCATTGGCTTTGAGTGCCAGGTGATCTGGGAACCCATCCCTCAAGTGGCATCTGTAAAAGCTGGAATGCAGACATATGTACAAGCTTCTTCCAGGGAGATACTGGTGACTTGGAGCAGACTGGAGAGAGAAGGTGGGAGAGCTGTCTGCCAGCTTTCCCAGTCTCTGGAGATGATCACAGCCAGCCCCTAGATTCATGATAAATTAGAAGGCTGGCTGTCAGGCAACAGCTTTTTAAAGTATGCAGATAAACCCCTTCCAGGGAAAGAATGGGAGATGGGCATTTTTTGCCTGCTCCCTCTGTGCTGATCCCTGGGGAATAGCCAGTTACGAACTGCTTCTTTGTTTGCTATAGTCTTGTGGGTCTCATGGATGCAAGCCTTATTGGCTTTCAGAGCTAAGTGTTTTAGGGGCTCGTCCCTCAGTTGGGAGTTTTAAAAGTTGGAGTGCTAGATGTTACTCAGCATAATGTATTCAAGGTCATCCATATTGTAGCATGTATCTGTAGTTCATCATTTGTTGTGGTTGAATAATATATCAACTGTATGGATATATCAAATTCTGTCTTTCTATATTCATCCGTTGATGGACATGTGGATTATTTCTGCCTTTTGCCTATTATGAACATTGTTGCTTAAATATTTGTGTATAACTATTTATTTGAATACCTGTTTTCAATTCTTTTGGGTATATAGAAGGAGTGGAATTGCTGGGTCATATGGTAACTCTATGTTTAAATGTTTGAGGAACTGCTAGACTCTTTTCCAAAGTGGCTGCACCAATTTGCATCCTTACCAGAAGTGTATGAGGGTTCTAATTTCTCCACATCCTTGTCAACACTTGTTATTATCTGACCTTTGATTTTAAACTCTTAGTAGGTATGAAGTGGTATCTCATTGTGGTTTTAATTTACATTTCTGTGATGACTAATGGTGTTGAGCATCTTTTTATGTGTTTATTGGACATTTGTATATCTTCCTTGGAGAAATATCTATTCAAATCTTTTGCCTATTTAAAAAAAATTGGGTACTTTCCTTTTTATTATTGAGTTGTAGAAGTTCTTTTTGTATTTGGGATACAAGTCCCTTATCAGATATATGATTTGCAAATATTTTTCCCCATTTTGTGGCTTGTCTTTTTATTTTCTCAGTGATATCCTTTGAAGCACAAATGTTTCTGATTCTGTTGAATTTCAATTTATCTATTTTTCCCTTTGCTGCTTGTGCTTTTATTATCATATCTGAGAATTTTTTGTCAAATCCAAGGTCATGAGACTTACCCTTTGGTTTCTTCTAAGAGTTTTATAGTTTTAGCTCCTATAATTATGTCTTTGATTTATTTTGAGTTAATTTTTTAATATGGTGTGGAGAAAGAGTTCAGCCTCAATCTTTTGCATTTATCTATCCAGTAATTTCAGCACCATCTGTTGAAAGACTCCCCATTAAATGGTCTTGGCACCCTTATGCAAAAGCAGTTAGCCATAAGCATGTGATTTTATTTCTTGACTCTCAATGCTATTCCCTTCACCTTTATATCTATCTTTTTGCCAGTACCACACAATCTTCATTACTTCTGCTTTGTAGTAAGTTTCAAAATAGGGAAGTATAAGTCCTCTTACTTTGCTTTTTTTTTCAAGATTGTTTTGTCTATTCTGGGCCCCATGCAATTCCATATAAATATTAGAATCAGTCTGTCAATTTCCACAATAAAGTCAGTTGAGATTCTTATAGGCATTGTGTTGAATCTGTAGATCAATTTGGGGAGTATTGCCTCTTAACAATATTAAGTCTTCCAATCCATGATCATGGATTTTTTTCCATTTATTTAGATCTTCTTTAATTTCTTTCAATAATGTTTTGTAGGTTTCAAAAATGTAAGTTTTGCACTTCTTTTATTAAATTTATTCCTAAGTATTTTATTCTTTTTAATGCTATTGTGAGTGGAGTAGTTTTCTTTTTTTTATTTTCAGACTGTTTATTGCTAGTGTATAGAAATACAATTGATTTTAATATATTGACCTTGTATCCTGCAATCTTGCTGAATTTATTCTTTAGTTCTAATAGTTTTTTAGTGGATTCCTTAGGATTTCCTGTATACAGTATCATGTCATCTGTGAATAGAGATAGTTTTACTTCTTCCTTTTCAATCTGGATGTCTTTTATTTCTTTTTCTTGCCTAATTGTCCAGGTTTGAACCTCTACTACAATCTCAAATGTACTGAAAGAGGCCATTTTTGTCTAATTCCTGATCTTAGGGGGAAGGGTCTAGTCTTTTACCATTATGTGAAATGGCACAAGCTGAAAGGTCTCCACTGACAAGGTCTGGATGTTTCAACAGTTATAAATTTATTTTGTGAAGATTATTTGGTACTGAAACCTCTGGATTTCCAGTGATCTTATTTCCCGTGGTCAAACAGGTTTGGGGGGCAGAATTCTGGTTGCAAAAAGAAGAGAAGTAGAAAAGTTTTTTTAGCTTATCTAAAACTAAAACAAGGAGAAATTCAATTTGTGAACTGGGGTAAAAAGAGAGACTGATTTCTTGCTTAGGTATTGTGTGTGGAAGCAACAAAATAAGAAAGGAGAAAGAAACAGTTACAGAACAATGTAATTTATAGTTAGGGGAAAAAAAAAACTGGGTAATTCACTCAAAAACCTTTTTGCTTCCATCAAACCCACATACCTTCTAGTCACTATTGCTGTAATTAGATTCTCAAGAGATACAATAATGAAAACAATTCTGGTTGAATGCACCCTTTATTCTTAGACAGGTCTTCCATCCTGAATCTTTTCCCACTTTTCTCCCCAGATGAATTAGATATAGATATCTCTTTTATGAGAATCCTTTAAAATTACTACAAGACCCAAGTCTGGGCATCCAGATTAGTCTTCTCTGTCTTTAGGGTAGAACCCTGGTCCCCTGAGATAACTATAGTCAGAGGTATCCTGAAACAAAAGTCTGGATCACCAGAAGTTTTCCAAAAGAGAAGAATAAAAGGCAGAATGTAATATTATATTTCTGTGATCCTTTAATTCCATCCATAAAATGTTCCATCTGCTTATACTGGGAAAAAAGGGTGAATTCAAGGCATCATTCCATGGTGGCCTTACTGTGTGCCCTTACCAAGGCATTGTGCCATGAAGCCAGAAGCTTTGAGGCATTCGAAGTGGGGATACTGCTGAAGATTGCTTTGTCACTCATTCTGGCAAAAGTTTTTGTGGAAAAATTACTGTGGATCTTATGAATTTATTCTTAATATATTAATATTTAATAATGTAATTAGAACCAATGACTAATAATGCTTAATGGACTTTAACTTCTTGGTAATAAACAGTTTTTAAAGCTAAAAAAAGAAGAGTATAGTAAGAATAGACTATATGACAAGTTAAGTTTTGATTAGAAGCTAGTATGAAGTAAGGGCCTAGTTAATGAGGCCCTGCTTGGGATGGGCCAGTCAGAGGATACTACATGGGAGTACCCAGCCCACTGGGAGACACTAAGGGGAATTTGAGTGCTGAGGGGGCTTCGTAAAGAGAGAGTGCAGAGTAAATGATATTTGGAGGGTGCCAAAGAAAACTTTCAAAATGTTATGTATTAGCTAATTAATTTTTAAATAACACCATTTATTATTTTGGGATTACTTTCTCAGATTGCATCAACCCATTACAGCAAGTAATGGTGGGCATTTATCACTTCTAATGATCCAAATGAGCACTCCCTGTCCCTCCCATACCATTCCCAGAGTTATTCAGAATCAGTACTTGGGAATGCAGAGATTCTATGGAACCCTCACTTTAAGTTGCTCATAGGACTCCTTGGTTTGAGAAATAAGCCTTTAGAAACTTAATAATTTTTTATAAACACTTTTAGTGCCCCCAACTGAAGCAACAATTCTAGAAGGGAGTATCCTTCTGGGGACTCTAAGTGCACCAAAGAGGTGGTATTGATCATGGAGGTAAAAATAATCCTTAGAGCTCTGTTCTTAAAGCCCCAAACTCTTGTTAGATCAAGTTGTCCCACAGCTAGAGGCCCCAAGGAATGAAAGACCAGGCTCCTGGGCATTGCCCCCGAAGTCCTAATTTACATTAAGACTGAAGGAGTTCAAGATTATCACAGGAAGTGTATGTGGAAGTATAGTATTATGTGTGTGTATGTTTTGGAAGAAGAAGTGAGAAAGGAAGAAAGAAGGGAGCCAATTCCAGATCTTGCGTGACTTCAAAGCTTGAACCTTTTTACTGAGCAAATTAGCACCAAATCTTCAACCTAAAAATCTCAAATGCCCTTTGAGTCACTTGGGACCATGCTTAGAACATCAAGAACAAGTCATGGCACATCTTCAACCCCTGCACCTCCTCATAGTTCATTCCTGTTTCCCCATATCCAAGATCTGAGGGCTTATTTTTATGCTAGATTAAGGTGAAGGATGGATTTAGGCCTGAACTTTCCTCCATCTCCCACTCCCAAGCTTCCCATTGTCTTTCTTGATTTTGTTCTTCCAGGAGGAGTAAAGAGAGACCTGATTCCTCTGGCTTGATTTGTAATCCCTTTGTTTCTCCTTGTAAAGATCAAATGGAGAGAAAGAACTTTGATCCCCTTTAAAAATCATACCCTTTTCCCTCTCTCAACCCTCTCTTCCCTCCCAGCCCTTCCCCACGATGATGACAATATTGAATACTGGAGGATCTGGTTTGAGCACTGATCCAGAGAAGGTCCTTCCCCTTCTTAGACTTAGAAGACATCAAGGGAGGCCTCGGCAAGGCCATATCTCTATTGCCGTAGAAAATGAGAGGAGAAAGTTGTTTCAAAAATTGAAAACAGCAATTTGGTGGTGATATATTTTCCCCATATTATGATTTCAGCAAATCATAGTAGTCTTATGTTACATATGAGAAAATTGAGGCTCAGCCAGGTTAAGAGACTTGCCTGAGGTCTCAAAATGGCAGGGCTCAGCCTTCCTGACTGGACTAGTTCTCTTTCCACTACGCCATGGTGACTACTTAACAGTTTATTATTTTATGCTTTATTTATTCTCTTAAAAGTTTGTGGCTAAGGGAATTTCCCCACCATAATTTATGAAGTTAGTCTGATTCAGGTTAAAAGAAAGAAATCTTGGGAACATTTCCCAACAGAAAAAGAAAATTGAGAGGAAGAAAAAAAATGCAGATTAAATATTATATATGAAAGACTATTTACAATAGTCAATAGATACCACATGGTTGTTTTATTAAATATAGGTTCAATTTAAAGATCTACAGGGATTTACTGAAAGAAAAGTGTTGTCCGTCATTGGATTAGAAAAGAACACTTCCACAAATATGCAGTGGCTTTTTGTATTCAGTTTATTTATTTATTAAAATAAATAAATTTATTTATTTATTTATTTTTGGCTGCGTTGGGTCTTTGTTGCTGCGCGTGGGCTTTCTCTAGTTGCAGCGAGCAGGGGCTACTCTTCGTTGTGGTGCTCGGGCCTCTCATTGCTGTGGCTTCTCTTGTTGCAGTGCACGGGCTCTAGGCGCACGGGCTTCAGTAGTTGTGGCTCGTGGGCTCTAGAGCGCAGGCTCAGTAGTTGTGGCGCACGGGCTTAGTTGCTCCGCTGCATGTGGGATCTTCCCGGACCAGGGCTCAAACCCGTGTCCCCTGCATTGGCAGGCGGATTCGTAACCACTGCACCACCAGGGAAGTCCCTGTATTCAGTTTATTTTGATCTTATCTTGGTTTGTCAAATACAATACCTAAATGAACAACTTCCAGAAAACGCCTTGCAAAGAGTAGAGTGTAACAAGTGAAGAGGATGATTTAAAATATCCCCTAGTAAGGTGGTTTTGGAACACTGCATATACATATTTTGCCTCTCTTTTCTCCTACAGCCCACTTCTGCCTTCACCTTCAGTTGCTTTCCAGAGAGGAAGAACCAATATGTATTCCCACTAACTGTGTATACGTGTACCACTTTCTTGACTCTCTTGCCAACACTGTGTACTACCAATCCCTTTACAAAATTTTGCCACTCTAGTATGGTACAATGAAATCTTATTTTAATTTGTGGTTTCCTGATTACTAATGAGGTTGAGTCTATTTCCTTATAATAGTAATAATAGCCAACACTTATTAAGTGCATATACCACAGCGATTATTTGCTAAATCCCTTAAGTGGATTGTCTCCTTCACTCCTGACAGTATCCCTATAAGGCATGATATCTGATTATATTTACAGGTGAAACTAAGGCATAGATCAGTGACTTGTCCAAGGTCACAGCTTGGAATAACAGCCTAGACTTGAATGTAGATAACCTGAGTCTAGAGCCCCATGCTCATAAGGGCTATGAGTTATGCTATCTTTTTTCCATATGTTTATTGTCCATCTGCATTTCTTCTTATGTGAGTAATCTACACATACCTTTTTCTTTGTTTTATTTACACAGCGACTTGATGCAATTTTATTACCTAAATCCGATTGATACTTCTTGATTGTTTCCACTGCCTCGGACTTGTAGCAGATCGAAAGACCAACTTGTAGTAGATCAACAGGAATAGCTCTAATGATTTTTAGAAATTCTCAGGCTTATAAAAGTATTATGTAGCAAAATATTAGGAACTCTTTAATATGTTTTACTCTTTGATAATGGAGAAATTTCTTCATTCTCAATGTCCCCAAATAGTAATTTAGAAAATGTTTATGATATTTAAAAAAGTGAATATTTAGTGATTAGGCCTACTTAAAACATTATTAAATTAAGAACTTAAAAAAACCCAACTCTTTATTTTTTTCCAAGAAGATGTAATTGCTGAGAATATTTTAATCTGTGAGAATATTGCACAATTTTAATTGGCAGAAAACAGTTGTACCAACCAAGTTAAAAATTGCTAAGAGAGGTTTCCAAACAAAATTGTCAATTTGAGATGTTGACTTCTTTTTTCCCTATTGAAATAGTGAAGGTCACAGGTTCCAGTTATTATGTTTTGGTTAGTTTTACAAAAATGAATACTAGGACCAACTTCTGCCCTCCCTTTCTCTTCTTTTTTTCTGGATTCATTTGTTCATTGGTTAACAGAGTTTTTGCCTTTCAGTTAATTTCATTATTTAATTGGTTTTTTTTTTAAAGAATACAGAAAAGTTTTCTTCTTGACTTCAGTAACATAAACCAGCCAGAAATCACACACACACACACACACACACACACACACACACACACACACAGCCTTTTATTTGAAACCAAGTGAATATTTAAAATATTTTTCTCAGTTGTTTGAGTTTAGTATTATATGACACTGAAATTATGCTATTAAGGCAGGAAGTAGTATGAAACTGTCGGTAAAATAGTGGCTAACCATGGATATTTCTTTGGAAATGCTTAGTTCACATCACTGCTATGGTGTTTACAGAGCACCCACCATGAATACAGGTGAAAGGCTTGCTTGGCTGACATTTGGCCCAAACAGATGATGGATCTCCCATTCATCAGAATGGCCACGCAGACATAGTCCCCCGGCCTCAGGCTGCACCCTTCCTTCTATCTACTTCAGCCTAGGATCTTCTCACCCTTGTGTGTTTCCTTTCCTCTTGCTACCTCAAAACTGTCTCATCCACTGCTCATTCTCCCACTATCTTTTAATATAGATTCTACAGAAACAGGAGGGTAAAGGTTGAAGAGAGGTGGGGAGAATAAGGCTATAAGCCACAGAGGCAGCTGCTGTTCTCTTTTCTACCCTTGTCCTCTCTCAGCCTCAGGGCTAATCTCAGATTGTTTGAATATTTTCCACTATTTCCCCAAACATACCCCTTTCCCTGTTCCGCTTCCTACTAAGAGACTGTGTCCCATGTACTCTTATGAAATGCTTCAGGATTCTTCTGAACACAAGGCAAATTTTACTACATAAACCTGCCCTATCACTTATGTCATCTTTATCCTTTCTTTTTTTTTTTTTAATTAATTAATTTTTTTTTTTTAATTTTTTTATGGCTGTGTTGGGTCTTCGTTTCTGTGTGAGGGCTTTCTCTAGTTGTGGCAAGCGGGGGCCACTCTTCATCACGGTGTGCGGGCCTCTCACTATCGCGGCCTCTCTTGTTGCGGAGCACAGGCTCCAGATGCGCAGGCTCAGTAATTGTGGCTCACGGGCCCAGTTGCTCCACGGCATGTGGGATCTTCCCAGACCAGGGCTCGAACCCGTGTCCCCTGCATTGGCAGGCAGATTCTCAACCACTGCGCCACCAGGGAAGCCCTATCTTTTCTTTTTAAAATGTATTTTATTGAAGTATAGTTGCTTTACAGTGTTGTGTTAATTTTTACTGTATAGCAAAGTGATTCAGATATATATATACACACACACACACACACACACACACACACACACACACACATTCTTTTTCTTATTCTTCTCCATTATGGTTTATCACAGGATATTGAATATAGTTCCCTGTGCTATACAGTAGGACCTTGTTTATCCATTCTATATATAATAGTTTGCATCTGCTAGTCCTAAACTCCCAGTCCATCCCCTGCCTCCCACCCCTTGGCAACCACAAGTCTGTTCTCTATGTCTGTGAATCTGTTTCTGTTTTGTAGATAAGTTCATTTGTGTCATATTTTCAATTCCACATATAAGTGACATCGTATGGTATTTTCTTTCTCTTTCTGACTTACTTCACTTAGCATGATAATCTCTAGGTCCATCCATGTTGCTGCAAATGGCACTATTTCATTCTTTTTTATGGCTGAGTAATATTCCATTTCATAGATATATAATATATATATTATATATATAATATATATTTTATATATATAATATATACACACACACACATATATATATATATGGCACATCTTCTTTATCCATTCATCTGTCGATGGACATCTAGGTTGCTTCCATGTCTTGGCTATTGTAAATAGTGCTGCAGTGAACATCGGGGTGCATGTATCTTTTCAAATTAGAGTTTCGTCTGGATATATGCCCAGGAGTGGGATTGCTGGATCATGTGGCAACTCTATTTTTATTTTTTTGAGGAACCTCCATACTGTTTTCTGTAGTGGCTGCACCAATTTACATTCCCACCAACAGTGTAGGAGAGTTCCCTTTTCGCCACACCCTCTCCAGCATTTGTTATTTGTAGACTTTTTAATGATGGCCATTCTGACCCGTGTGAGGTGGTACCTATCTTTGCTACCAGAATTGAAGCAGAAGGATGAATTAAAAAACTAGATACATAGTAATCAATCTTTTAAGTTACATTTTTATTCATTCATTTTTTTTCCGTTTTATTGATGTATAAATGATAAAATTGTAAGACATTTAAAGTGTACCTCAGGGTGATTTGATATACATATACATTGTGAAAGTCACGTTTTATCTTTAAGTAACATTTTGTCTTTAACTTTAAAAGTAGAACTGTGAGAAAAACCACAAAAATAGGTTCATACTTGCTTAAGGCCAAAAGAATAGGGTAAATGCTGTAAGATCACTATGTTTCTCATTTGTCCAGAGAAGAGCCCTAGACAGACACAAAAGATGTGGTACTAAAATAGAAGTAGCTTGGCTGATTCTTGAGGCTTTTAGGAGGTAAGGACGGTGGTGACAGGGCTGTTGACTGAAAAAAAAAAACCACAACCTAAAAGTTGAGATTTATGTGTCATTTGTCAGACTTGCTGAGGACTTAAGCCCTGGAGGCAGCCTCTCAGATAGCTCTGAGGGACTGCTCTGAAGAGGTAAGGGAGGAGCCATATATAGGAGTTTTGCAAAAAAACCCAGTTAGTCGGAACATCAAAAGATTTCTGTTAATTAAAAGAAAAGAGACCGCTCAAGTTAATGAATTTAGTGCTTTTCTATCTATATATGGGAAGATGCAAGAGTCTGGGCTCATTGAATTCATTCCTTTGATATGTACCCTTTGATATCTAGGGCCAGTATCCTGCTTTTCTCCATCCTGAATCCCCTCAGGGTGCATACATAGTCAGGGTAGCTGCAATGACTAATGGCTTGATGGCCGCAACATCCTTTGTTTACTGATATGGCAGGTGATACTCTTTGTTCACTGGGCATTGGCCAAGATGGTGGCCTTATTTATCCTCACTCCCAGGAACCCCTGACTCCAGTTCCCCAAGTCCCCATCAGACTATATTCTGTTGGAGCCCCTCCCCAGGCCATGATAACTGCATCAGAAACTGGGATTTGGGAGTGTGAAGAGGAACCTTAGGGAGCCAACTGATGGAACCACAGCTGAGTTTACTCTGTTGATGTATTTTCATTGCCCAACATGGTGTTTCACGTTTTTTCTTTAAATTTGAAGGCTTTCAGGTGTGGAGTCTTTAGTATGCCACTGTTTCCACCCCTCGCTGTTACTAAATACACAACAGCTTCAGTTATTTACGTACTTGCCCAATATTGAAGACATTTACGATCCTGATTACAATTCCATAGCTGGAAATGGAGTATGGGGAGGTATGTTCTTACTTCTTCCCAGGACTTATGTAGGGTGAGACCTTTTATGGCCAGACCTTGGGGAGAAGGGGAAGGGGTTGCTCTGAAGCTCTGTGTTTTATTTGTTTTGTTTTTAATTTTTTTAAAGCTTCATTTCTAGAGCTAGCCCCATAGACTTGCATTCCCCATCACTGTTTACCTTGTTTCACACAGAAGCCTCCATTTTGCTCTGTACTGACAGTGTTCATGCCAAAATGCTGAACAGTTCCCTACAGGAGTATAAATGTATGTGTTTATATTTATTATTCTTTTGAAAAACCAGTAATAACAAAATAGAGCAAAATTCTGATACACGCAACCACATACCCCTGACCTTTGTATTTTTTTTTATCCAGCAAAAATAGCTCAATTGAGAAGAAATTCATTTGTTGAAAGTTGTAGTTTTTAATTTAAATGAAAAGGCAGTATTTATTAATTAGGACTTCAAATACATATGTCCTACCTTAATGCATTGCCTATAATTTTTGATGAAACTGAAAAGTATTATTGTAAGGAATTTCAAACCTCAACCTCATTACTAGCAATGCAGTCTATTTTCTTTTTGCTGCTGGATTTTACTGGTAGATTCTGTGGATAGTTTGACTCTCTGGCTATAAAGAATCAAAAACTGAAAGAAAAAAAAAAAGAACTTAGAAGGAGTTAAAAAGAAGAATTTTTCTTCTTTCTTGGTAATTTCCCTGCAGAATCGACCAAACAAGGAGCTGTGTTAACTTCATCTCCAGGGAGGAGTGGGGGAGAGCTGGACACAGACTGAAGAAAAATGTCAGATAAAAATAAATCAACAGCTTTATTATTTGGGGTGAAAATGAAATCTAATGGAAAATAATGTGTTTTTTTGTACCTGTGAATGATATCCTATAGAAACAAGTAAGAACTGAAAAATGGTCAAGATAGTAAATTTTAGTTATGTGTATTTTACTGTAATAAAAAACGTGGCAGGAAAAAAAAAAGAAGTCAGTGAAAAATGAGACAAGCCATGAATTGTGATTTGATAGGAGAGCTTTTATTTCAGAAGATCACAAACTCAGTATGAGAATGGCTATTCAAATAAAGAAGCTAATTAGCATGCGTTTAAGTTCTTCAATGTCAGCTGTGATTAAGTTTGGATTTTACCCCTTTAAACTATGATAGCTTAATCAAAACAGTAGCAACAGTAAAGCGAAGGAAAAGAAACTTAAAACTTGTGGCAGAGAATATTCTTGGAAACTGATACCCTCCACTGGCATCCTGTGCAATTTGAATGAATGTTTTAATTGGATGAAAATCAATTAAATATCCACTAAGGAGCTGTCTTAGAATATTGTACCATTAATTAATAGAAGTTGCTAATTTTTCTTAATCACAATTGGGAAATGTGAAGAAAAAATTGGAGTAAAGAGGACATTTTGGAATGCCGTAGTTGACCTGTAAAACCTGCTCTGAAGTAGTTATAATTCTGTCTGGCTCATTCATTGTACTTTTCAGGATTTCAGTGGTGCTTATCGGTAGGGAGAAGCAAGAAACTAAAACTATGAGGGACCAGAACAGGAAGAATGGACCTCTCTTCTGGATGGTGGATCTTAAGCCTCTTCTGGGCTATGGATCCTTTGAAACTTGGAAGAAAATTCATTTGCATGTATCCAAAACTATCTGTAATAAAGTTAATGTTGAGGGTTCATAGATTGTCAGAAACTCATCCGTGTGTTATCCAGAGTTCTGTGGACATAGTGATAGGAATCTTTTCTCTTAGTTTGCCTTCAAGTTGGATAATCAGCAATAATGCCCAGAGTCAACTTTGGCCCGATGGTGGCCCAGTCTAGAAGATGGTAGATAAAAGTAAGAGAATTTAGGCAATGCTGACATGCAAAGCTAGGGAGGCATCATAACAAATTCTCCAGATCATCACATTATTGCAAATCAGACTCCAGATTGCAGCTGAGACTACAGGGGACAGGGCTCAATGTCTCCATAAAATAATTAACCAGGATCACAATCCTTATTAAACAAAACAGCCCTAATAACAGAGTAGAGTACTGAGTGAGAAATTGAGGCACATCTTGTAGCTTGGACTAGCTAATGCAGTAGGGATTTGGAGAGTATATGCTACTTGGAGGGTCCACTGGTTTGCCAAACACCATACCTTTAGCATCAAACTAAATTTACAAGCATCAAGGAGATTCTTTTTGTACTTCGTGCCCTGGTTATAATTGTTTTAGGAATTTCTGAACTCAAACTTGTGGGTAAACACTATCAGAGACTGTAGTTGGGTATGGCTAAGAATGTGAAGCGTTAACTGTGCCTGTACATTTTATTCTGGGCATGAACTTGGACTGAAGTATGTAGACGGTATGGCAGTAGCATTAACCCTTTATATGCAAGACCACACATAAAGCCCCTTCGTATAGAAATGATATCTTAAGCACTGACATTCTCCTTGGGTGAACAGCAGATTAGATCTCATTATATTATGTTGTTTCCTAGCAGACTTTCTGTATCAACCCAGTTCTTAACCATTACTTTATTTTTTCTCTTCTAAGTAGCAGACTTTCTGTATCAACCCAGTTCTTAACCATTACTTTATTTTTTCTCTTCTAAGTCAGTAATTGAGGCTGTGCTTTTAGGAGAACATATCTATTATTTGGTATTCTTTCCTCCCTCCAAATGTTTTGCATCATCAGACTCATCCCTCTGAGCACAGTCTGACTCAGTGTGTCATCTGGCATATCCACACCTGCCACATTTCAGCCCTGCTCTGTCATGCATAAAAGTACAAGCAACATGCTGTTTAAATGGAGCCACCCTGACGGTTTCCATTCATTCAAATAACATCTGTGAGGTTTGCATGGATTAACATTCAGATGACAGAAATCTAGTTCTTATTCAAATAAAGAGATAAGGATTGGTTCATTTTAACCATGGGCAGGCACTAGAGAAGACTCACATCTCATTGGAATGAATTGGTGACTATCATTTTACCACAGGTTTTCCATCTAACGTACCGTGTGTTTAGGCCAGGGTCCTGGTACCTTTATAAAGAAAACATCACTGGACATGCAAATAATACTATGTTTCTTATTACTGGGAAATTGCTCTCAAGAATTAAAAACTTCAGTAAGTGTCTTCTCTGCTCACTGCAAAGGAAGAATATCTTTTTGAAAATTGTTAGGTTTGCCCAAACTCATCCACGTAGCTGCTTCATTCTTTAAGAGATGTAAAAGACTGTGTAGGTTAGAATGACAGACACCCTTCAGGGATTGATTTTGGTCAGTCAGATAGCTATTATGTGCTCTGTGACCTGAATGAGACTGAGGAGGATTGATGGAGGGGATGGTAGGGATCAGGATGTAGAACACAGCGGTGCCTATAGATTCTGTATATTGTGGGAGCTGATGGCCTTATCTCCGTGTTGGAGTACAGATGCCTTGCAAAGAGCTGCCCATCAGCAAGTGTAGACCTAAGGACAGTTTACAGAACACCAGTCATAAGGAAAGTGACTTTATGTAAGCTTCTTATTTGTGTATCATAGGCCAGGTTGTGTTATCATAGGCCAGAGTGAGGAGTTGCTTTTTTATTGTTATAAATGCTGAATCATAAATATAAGCCTAGACATAGCCCTAGAGTCTAGAGTTTCTTGAAATCTTTTCCCCAGGCCATCTCTAGGAAACATTGGAAGGTAGAGTAGATTAATGTCTGATGCCTCCCTGTTCTTGGTTTCCACCAATGCTGTCTTCCCCTCAGACACTCCCTCAGGTCGCCTTTCTTTCTTATCCCCATCAAAGTTTGGATCTTGTTAAAAAAAAAAAAGTCGGAATCATATTCACCTCCACATTAAGCTTAAAAAAAAACTGAGTGCTGACTTTTGCTTTGCCTGAAACAAATAAAAAACTGGACAAAATATATGAAACAATGGTTTTCAAGACATCAGATGATGAAGGACACTAATTTCTGAGAAACAGGAATAAATGAGGTGAGCCCTATGTTGGCCCCAACTGACTGCACTGAGAGAGCCCCCAGACCGTGGTGTGCTGGCAGGGGAAACCCAGGTGTAACCTGGTGGACTAAATTGAGAAAAATGAGTATGTTTTTAGTTGTTTCTATGACTGGAGAGGCTGTAGATATCTAGTGGACAGCAGTTGATGGGAAGTTCCTGAATAACAAAGAACCTTCCCAGCCAATTTGTACAAGTGCCCCTGAGGAGAAATACTGGTGGATGATCTCTGCCAAGAATGCTGAGGAGGTGAGGGAATATCCATGACTCTCTACTGGAAGGACACTGGGATGGTGAGGATAGAACAATTTCTAAAAACACGAACAGCATACAATTAACTCTTTAGCTCAAGAGTTATTTGAAGAAGAAAATATTATGACATTGTATGTATTTCAACCAGTCTGAAGGCTTCAGGGAGAATTTTCTTTGTTTAGGATGTTGTAAAAACCCATGATCCTGAAGCACTCTTTCATTAGTCATACATTCTGATCTCTTGTGAATTTCAGTTTTTTATCCTGGCATGGCCTTTGGTGAACAATTGTCTTTAAATAAAGAAACATATGGTTTTATTGTGGCTTCATGAACTGAGAGTCGCATTCCTGCGGATGAAACGGCACTTCAGGCAAAGTGCAGGCTGCCCGCCTCAGAGCATCCTGGTCATTAATTATAAGTAAACATCTTGCCCTCTCGGTGATAAATGAAAAGAATCAACTCTTCCTATTTAATGACTACATTCATTATGAAAGCAAAACACAATTATGCTGGAAAAATAAATCTTTGGTTTCAAAGGATAAGATTATTTTGTCTTAGAGCTCATTAACGTAGGTAGAAATCACTACTTGTGTGCTAATAGATGATTGATATATTCAACAGAATTACTTTTATAAATACTGTAGCTTGCCTTTGCCAAGGAGAGGTGGAGATAACTGTTGGCTAATATGCATTTCCCTTTCTTCCCTTGATCAGTGCTCCTTGAGTGTGCTCTGTGGAGAGGGATGGTGCCAGATGCTGAGACACAGGGGAACAAGACAGACACTGCTTTGGCTCTCTTCCGTCTTTGAGTTGCTGTCAGTTCATAAAAGTGAAGGGATTGGAGCTGAAGAGGGTGCTTCTCAAGTGGGTTTGGTGTGGAAACGATCCAGGGAAAGAATTACTCTGGAGTAGAGTAGGACTTAGGGTCTGGGAGACAGCTCTGGCACCAACACATGACCCTGAGCAAATCATATTAGCCACTTCATCTGTGAAATGAAGGTATTACTCTTTGATCTCAAAGGTGGTTTTTTTTTTTTTTCAGCTTTAATTTGTAAATGAAGGAGATCTGCTCTTTGCCCCAAGTAATGGGTTTTCCTCCCAAAGCAAAGTTTATGTGCTAAGCAGAGACCTTACTTGACCCTCCCCTGATGATTCTTTCTCTGTTACACCCAGTTGTACAGAGCAAGACGACAGAGTGCCTGAAATCATGGAGTATACATTCTTTTCTCCTGACCGTTTTCCCTTAGGTGAGAGTCATGGTTGTCTCAGATCCCTTAGGAGAATTTTCAGAAGGCTGAAGGCTTTTCAATTCCAATGATTATTTATTCAATACAATGCATGGACAGGCCCAATGTTTTTGTATACGTAATTCAACTTAGTGACCTCAGACAGTCTGACCTGGCCTAACTTAATACATGTGTAGCTTTATTGTGTATCTTTCCTATTATTCTGGTTTACATTAATGCCCTATAAATATTACTATAAAAGCTTAGAAAATTACTTTCAGATTTTCGTCTGGAAGCATGAAGTATAATAGCATTATTTATTTGTCATGACAATACTTCGAACAATGCCTAAGACAGTGTAAGCCTTCAGTAAATGATAGCTGCTATTCTTTTCTGATTCCTAAAGTTTAGGGATGCTTCAATGTTTGGTAGGGCAAGTATTCCCTCATTATTTTAGTTTTAAAAAAATTATTGGCTATTATCACTGACTATTCATAAAGATGACCTTAAGATGCTTTTATTAAGGCCCGAAGGAGGTGAAGAGAAAAGAATAACACTGTCATCTTTGCAGTGTAAGTTTCCCCCTCTGTCGCAGTTACCTATTGCTGTGCAACAAGCCGCCATAAAACTTAGTGCTTTGAAACAGGAGCAATTAATTATTTCTCACAGTTTGGTAGGTCGATTAGGTTGAGTTGGGCAGTTCTTCTGCTCCATGTAGTATAGGTTGAGGTTGCTTATGTTGTCCTATTCAACTAGGAGATCTGCTGCAGCTGGGCTAGAAAGTCTGAGAAGGTCTCTCACATGTTTGGAAACTTAGTGCTCACTGTTGCTTGGATGCCTCAGGTCTTCTCCACATCGCCTTTCACTCCAAGTAGATAGCTTGGACTTCCTTCCAGCATGGCAGCATGCTTCTAAGAGTGCAAATGTGGAAGCCACAGGTGTCTTAAAACCTGGGCTCAGGGCTGCACAGTTTCACTTCCACTGCATTCTATTAGTCAAGTCAAGTCACAAGTCTAGCCTAGTTTCAAGGGGAGGAGAAACAAATTCCACCTCTTGGTGGAAAGGGCAACATGTACATCCAGGGAGGGGAGAATTTGATGGTGTCTGGTAATGGGCTGGAACCCATGTTGGTTAGCATGGACAGCAGTCAGGAAGAAGTGCTGGACATGGAACAAAAGAGAGGGAGGACAAGCTGGAACTCATTAAACCTCTGTATCTGTCACTGCAAATAACCATTATTAGCAATAGCTGCTGCTTCACTTCTACCTCCCAATTCCCATTCAAATATTTCTTTTGGCCAATTCTAACTCAGGACCGACCGTACAGAGATGAGGCATCTGGGAACATAGATCTAGCTTAACAAAGTTGAAAATATAATGATCTAGTACACTATTTAAGATCATGGTTTATCTCTCCATTTATTTAAGTCCTCTTTTAGTGGTGTTTTATAGTTTTGTTCACATAAGTCTCTTCATACTATTCACATGTGTTTAGGGAGGTTTCATTGTCTTAACAGCTTTTCGTTGTCTTAGCAGCATGTCTTTTTCTTATTTTTTGTTGATGTTAATATTTACGTAGTGCTTTTCAAAACATGTTTATAACTGGACAGGTTATTGATATAATTAGTTCCCATAGCCTTTTCACCAGGACAATTGTATTTTTTAGACAATCATGTGAAGACATTCAGAGTTACACTTTCTTCTTTCCAAAATTTATAACTTACATGTTTTTAAGACTGGATACATTGGTTAGCACTGACAAGGAGGCCCTCTGATTGAAATTCATACTTTATAGGGCTCCACGTATCTCAGGAAAATACAAAAATAAATTTATTAAAGAGCTTATGAGTGTCACTGCTGTTTGAGATTGTATACTCAATCCTGATATAGTACAGCCTGTAACCTTAAACATCCACTTTTCTGACTAGCACTGTTCAGGATCCAAAAGAAATGCTTCTCCCCAACTCTTGCCCAATATCCTTGAAACAAAAACCAATAACATATTTTGGAGATTGTGCCAGTGTGAATGTTTGTGGATTGTGCCTCTGCCGACATTGGTGATGGGCTCTGTTTTGAAATGCAAGGAGTCTTTGAACCATGTAAGTGCTTGGGTCATAGAAAAGACATATTCATTAACTCAAAAAAATCCTTTCTGTCATATAGCATGGATAGAATAGGATTTTGTAAGCATCTGTTTTCTTGCTTTTCTTCATGTTCTAACTCACAGTTCTGGAGGTGCTTATAGATTAGCACAACCTTTGCCACAGATACACTTGGCAGCTGAGGAATATTTTGCAATATTAAACAATTCTTATTACTCTAAATTTTGTATATATGTAAATATGAATATAATGTATGAAAACTAATACAATTCTTTACATTACTCTATGGATCTGATGTTGTTTTAACGATGGTGAAAATTGCAATATAAGTATCATAAACTGACACGAAAATAAATATTTTGTAATATTTTCTGTAATGACAATTTATAATATGTAACCCATTTTAATATTTGAACATAATATAGGGACTTTATGGACATTTCTGAATCCAAACATTGGTTTAAGATTTTTATTTACATTTCCAGTTGCTACTGTCATGGCAAAATGAAGTTTCTCAAAATTGAAATTGTGAAAAAAATTATCTGAAATTTACAGTGAGTCAAGGAAGGTTGTCCACTTTGTGTTACTGTCAATAGAATACAAATTATGTGAAAGTCTAGACCATAACAATGTAATTTGTGATTTCTTTGAAATGAACTAAGAGAATGGATTTATGGAGTAAATCTATAATGATTTATAAATTGTGTATATTTTTATTTTCTACTCATATATCTCCATCCCATCAACAAAATATGAAGATAGGTGCACTAATATAAAAATCTAGCTGTCTTTGATATTTTGATGACTTTTAAGTCATATAAAATCATTGCTTTACATAGTTTAAAAGTTTTTTGAAATCAGGGCTGGTAAGTGGATGGGTGGAACCAAGAAACAGATTCTAGATTATGGATGCACCTGTGTGTCTCCTTCAATACATGGACTCTAATGCTGTGTGGGAAGTGAAACCGCAGAAATGCATCTCAGAGGGCTCTGAGGAGCTCTGGTTCTTTATGTCTCAGCACAGAAAGAATTCAGTGAGAGGCAGAGTGATAGATAAGAAGTGATTTATTAGAATAGGACACTTGTGAGGTTTACAAGTGGGAAGGCAAGAGGGTGCTGCCCCAAGAACGTAGTGGGCTACAGTTTTTTTTTGTTTGTTTGTTTGTTTTTTGAAAGCTTCTTTATTTATTTATTTATTCATTCATTCATTTTTGGCTGTGTTGGGTCTTCGTTTCTGTGTGTGGGCTTTCTCTAGTTGCGGCAAGCGGGGGCCACTCTTCATCGCGGTGCGCGGGCCTCTCAGTATCGCGGCCTCTCTTGTTGCGGAGCACAGGTTCCAGACGCGCAGGCTCAGTAGTTGTGGCGCATGGGCTTAGTTGCTCCGTGGCATGTGGGATCTTCCCAGACCAGGGCTCGAACCCGTGTCCCCTGCACTAGCAGGCAGACTCTCAACCACTGCGCCACCAGGGAAGCCCTGGGCTACAGTTTTATAATCAAAGGAAAAGTGGGGAGTAGGAGAAGACCACCTTCTTCCTCATTCTTGGGTAGATGTCGAGCTTCCATCATCAGTTCCTCCTCCACATTGGGCAGGGGAGTTTTCTTGTCCGTACATGGTCAAACTGGGACTGTCATGGCACAATGGAAATGAGGAAAAAGGCAGTAACATATACTAAAGTATGGTAAATCATATTAGGTTTCAGTATAAAGTCATCTTTTCCTTATATTTTTGTTTTTAGTGTGTGTAGAGGAGCATGTCCTAGGAATCATTAACTTACTTAGCTCACTGTGCAGGATGTAGGTCTCATTCCACCATTGTTTTATTGTTTTGGCGCATGTCTCATGTTTCTGTTGCATGATTCTATTGCTAAGCAAGCCTTCTTGGTTTTGTGGTTAAGCAAACCTGCTTTCTTGAGTGATCATTAACTTACAGGGGTCTCTAATACTTTTTTCTTTACTTATGATCCCTTAGTGGGATTAACTATTTAATCACCTACTTTGTCCCTTTACTCTGTCCCTATCAGAAGCACCCTAAGACAGTGACCTAACACACCTATGTCAAGTTATGGGATAGAACAAATTTTAATTAACAGCTTTTTAGTCTGATTTTTATTTATTTATTTATTTATTTATTCTTTTTTTTTATTAACATCTTTATTGAAGTATAATTGCTTTACAATGGTGTGTTAGTTTCTGCTTTAAAACAAAGTGAGTCAGTTATACATATACATATGTTCCCATATCTCTTCCCTCTTGCATCTCCCTCCCTCCCACCCTCCCTATCCCAACCCTCTAGGTGGTCACAAAGCACCGAGCTGATCTCCCTGTGCTACGCGGCTGCTTCCCACTAGCTACCTATTTTACATTTGGTAGTGTATATATGTCCATGACACTCTCTCACCCTGTCACATCTCACCCCTCCCCCTCCCCATATCCTCAAGTCCATTCTTTAGTAGGTCTGTGTCTTTATTCCCATCTTGCCACTAAGTTCTTCATGTCCTTTTTTTTTTCTTTTCTTTCCTTAGATTCCATATATATGTGTTAGCATACTGTATTTGTTTTTCTCTTTCTGACTTACTTCACTCTGTATGACAGACTCTAACTCCATCCACCTCATTACAAATACCTCCATTTCATTTCTTTCTATGGCTGAGTAATATTCCATTGTATATATGTGCCACATCTTCTTTATCCATTCATCTGATGATGGACACTTTGGTTGCTTCCATGTCCTGGCTATTGTAAACAGAGCTGCAATGAACATTTTGGTACATGACTCTTTTTGAATTATGGTTTTCTCAGGGTATATGCCCAGGAGTGGGATTGCTGGGTCATATGGTAGTTCTATTTTTAGTTTTTGAAGGAACCTCCGTACCGTTCTTCATAGTGGCTGTATCAATTTACATGCCCACCAACAGTGCAAGAGTGTTCCCTTTTCTCCACACCCTCTCCAGCATTTATTGTTTCTAGATTTTTTGATAATGGCCATTCTGACCGGTGTGAGATGATATCTCATTGTAGTTTTGATTTGCATTTCTCTAATGATTAATGATGTTGAGCATTCTTTCATGTGTCTGTTGGCCATCTGTATATCTTCTTTGGAGAAATGTCTGTTTAGGTCTTCTGCCCATTTTTGGATTGGGTTTTTTGTTTTTTTGTTATTGAGCTGCATGAGCTGCTTGTAAATCTTGGAGATTAATCCTTTGTCAGTTGCTTCATTTGCAAATATTTTCTCCCATTCTGAGGGTTGTCTTTTGGTCTTGTTTATGATTTCCTTTGCTGTGCAAAAGCTTTTAAGTTTCATTAGGTCCCATTTGTTTATTTGTGTTTTTATTTCCATTTCTCTAGGAGGTGGGTCAAAAAGGATCTTGCTGCGATTTATGTCATAGAGTGTTCTGCCTATGTTTTCCTCTAAGAGTTTGATAGTGTCTGGCTTAACATTTAGGTCTTTAATCCATTTTGAGTTTATTTTTGTGTGTGGTGTCAGGGAGTGTTCTAGTTTCATACTTTTACATGTACCTGTCCAATTTTCCAAGCACCATTTATTGAAGAGACTGTCTTTTCTCCACTGTATATGCTTGCCTCCTTTATCAAAGATAAGGTGACCATATGTGCGTGGGTTTATCTCTGGGCTTTCTATCCTGTTCCATTGATCTATATTTCTGTTTTTGTGCCAGTACCAAACTGTCTTGATTACTGTAGCTTTGTAATATAGTCTGAAGTCAGGGAGCCTGATTCCTCCAGCTCCATTTTTCATTCTCAAGATTGCTTTGGCTATTCGGGGTCTTTTGTGTCTCCATACAAATTGTGAAATTTTTTGTTCTAGTTCTGTGAAAAATGCCTGTGGTAGTTTGATAGGGATTGCATTGAATCTGTAGATTGCTTTGGGTAGTAGAGTCATTTTCACAATGTTGATTCTTCCAATCCAAGAACATGGTATATCTCTCCATCTATTTGTATCATCTTTAATTTCTTTCATCAGTGTCCTATAATTTTCTGCATACAGGTCTTTTGTCTCCTTAGGTAGGTTTATTCCTAGATATTTTATTCTTTTTGTTGCAATGGTAAACGGGAGTGTTTTCTTAATTTCACTTTCAGATTTTTCATCATTAGTATATAGGAATGCAAGAGATTTCTGTGCATTAATTTTGTATCCTGCTACTTTACCAAATTCATTGATTAGCTCTAGTAGTTTTCTAGTGGCAGTTTTAGGATTCTCTATGTATAGTATCATGTCATCTGCAAACAGTGACAGCTTTACTTCTTCTTTTCCGATTTGGATACCTTTTATTTCTTTTTCTTCTCTGATTGCTGTGGCTAACACTTCCAAACTATGTTGAATAATAGTGGTGAGAGTGGGCAACCTTGTCTTGTTCCTGATCTTAGTGGAACTGGTTTCAGTTTTTCACCATTGAGGACAATGTTGGCTGTGGGTTTGTCATATATGGCCTTTATTATGTTGAGGAAAGTTCCCTCTATGCCTACTTTCTGCAGGGCTTTTATCATAAATGGGTGTTGAATTTTGTCGAAAGCTTTCTCTGCATCTATTGAGATGATCATATGGTTTTTCTCCTTCAGTTTGTTAATATGATGTATCACGTTGATTGATTTGCGTATATTGAAGAATCCTTGCATTCCTGGAATAAACCCCCTTGATCATGGTGTATAATCCTTTTAATGTGCTGTTGGATTCTGTTTGCTAGTATTTTGTTGAGGATTTTTGCGTCTATGTTCATCAGTGATATTGGCCTGTAGTTTTCTTTCTTTGTGACATCTTTGTCTGGTTTTGGTATCAGGGTGATGGTGGCCTCATAGAATGAGTTGGGGAGTGTTCCTCCCTCTGCAATATTTTGGAAGAGTTTGAGAAGGCTAGGTGTTAGCTCTTCTCTAAATGTTTGATAGAATTCGCCAGTGAAGGCATCTGGTCCTGGGCTTTTGTTTGTTGGAAGATTTTTAATCACAGTTTCAATTTCAGTGCTTGTGATTGGTCTGTTCATATTTTCTATTTCTTCCTGGTTCAGTCTTGGTAGGTTGTGCATTTCTAAGAATCTGTCCATTTCTTCCAAGTTGTCCATTTTATTGGCATAGAGTTGCTTGTAGTAATCTCTCATGATCGTTTGTATTTCTGCAGTGTCAGTGGTTACTTCTCCTTTTTCATTTCTAATTCTATTGATTTGAGTCTTCTCCCTTTTTCTCTTGATGAGCCTGGCTAATGGTTTGTCAATTTTGTTTATCTTCTCGAAGAACCAGCTTTTAGTTTCATTGATTTTTGCTATTGTTTCCTTCATTTCTTTTTCATTTATTTCTGATCTGATCTTTATGATTTCTTTCCTTCTGCTAGCTTTGGGGTTTTTTTGCTCTTCTTTCTCTAATTGCTCTAGGTGCAAGGTTAGGTTGTTTATTCGAGATGTTTCCTGTTTCTTGATGTAGGCTTGTATTGCTATAAACTTCCCTCTTAGAACTGCTTTTGCTGCATCCCATAGGTTTTGGGTCGTCGTGTCTCCATTGTCATTTGTTTCTAGGTATTGTTTGATTTCCCCTTTGATTTCTTCAATAATCTCTTCGTTATTAAGTAGTGTATTGTGTAGCCTCCATGTGTTTGTATTTTTTACAGATCTTTTCCTGTAATTGATATCTAGTCTCATAGCGTTGTGGTCGGAAAAGATACTTGATACGATTTCAATTTTCTTAAATTTACCAAGGCTTGATTTGTGACCCAAGATATGATCTATCCTGGAGAATGTTCCATGAGCACTTGAGAAAAATGTGTATTCTGTTGTTTTGGGGTGGAATGTCCTATAAATATCAATTAAGTCCATCTTGTTTAATGTATCATTTAAAGCTTGTGTTTCCTTATTTATTTTCATTTTGGATGATCTGTCCATTGGTGAAAGTGGGGTGTTAAAGTCCCCTACTATGATTGTGTTACTGTCGATTTCCCCTTTTATGGCTGTTAGTATTTTCCTTATGTATTGAGGTGCTCCTATGTTGGGTGCATAAATATTTACAATTGTTATATCTTCCTCTTGGATCGATCCCTTGATCATTATATAGTGTCCTTCTTTGTCTCTTGTAATAGTCTTTATTTTAAAGTCTATTTTGTCTGATACGAGAATTGCTACTCCAGCTTTCTTTTGATTTCCATTTGCATGGAATATCTTTTTCCATCCCCTCACTTTCAGTCTGTATGTGTCTCTAGGTCTGAAGTGGGTCTCTTGTAGACAGCATATATGTGGGTCTTGTTTTTGTATCCATTCAGCCAGTCTGTGTCTTTTGGTGGGAGCATTTAATCCATTTACATTTAAGGTAATTATTGATATGTATGTTCCTATTCCCATTTTCTTAAATGTTTTGGGTTTGTTGTTGTAGGTGTTTTCCTCCTCTTGTGTTTCTTGCCTAGAGAAGTTCCTTTAGCATTTGTTGTAAAGCTGGTTTTGTGGTGCTGAACTCTCTCAGCTTTTGCTTGTCTGTAAAGGTTTTAATTTCTCCATCAAATCTGAATGAGATCCTTGCTGGGTAGAGTAACCTTGGTTGTACGTTTTTCTCCTTCATCACTTTAAGTTTAATATGTTTTCTTTATATTTAATTTTGGATAGTTTGATTAATATGTGTCTTGGCGTGTTTCTCCTTAGATTTATCCTGTATGGGACTCTCTGTGCTTCCAGGACTTGATTAACTATTTCCTTTCCCATATTAGGGAAGTTTTCAACTATAATCTCTTCAAATATTTTCTCGGTCCCTTTCTTTTTCTCTTCTTCTTCTGGGACCCCTATACTTCGAATGTTGGTGCGTTTAATGTTGTCCCAGAGGTCTCTGAGACTGTCCTCAGTTCTTTTCATTCTTTTTTCTTTATTCTGCTCTGCAGTAGTTATTTCCACTATTTTACCTTCCAGGTCACTTATCCGTTCTTCTGCCTCAGTTATTCTGCCATTGATCTCGTCTAGAGTATTTTTAATTTCATTTATTTTGGTTTTCATCGTTGCTTGGTTCCTCTTTAGTTCTTCTACATCCTTGTTAAATGTTTCTTGCATTTTGTCTATTCTATTTCCAAGATTTTGGATCATCTTTACTATCATTATTCTGAATTCTTTTTCAGGTAGATTGCCTATTTCCTCTTCATTTGTTAGGTCTGGTGTGTTTTGACCCTGCTCCTTCACCTGATGTGTGTTTTTTTGTCTTCTCATTTTGCTTATCTTACTGTGTTTGGGGTCTCCTTTTCACAGGCTGCAGGTTCGTAGTTCCCGTTGTTTTTGGTATCTGTCCCCAGTGGCTAAGGTTGGTTCAGCAGGTTGTGTAGGCTTCCTGGTGGAGGGGACTAGTGCCTGTGTTCTGTTTGATGAGGTTGGATCTTGTCTTTCTGGTGGGCACGTCCACGTCTGGTGGTGTGTTTTGAGGTGTCTGTGGCCTTATTATGATTTTAGGCAGCCTCTCTGCTAATGGATGGGGCTATGTTCCTGTCTTGCTAGTTGTTTGGCATAGGGTGTCCAGCACTGTAGCTTGCTGGTCGTTGAGTGAAGCTGGGTCTTGATGTTGAGATGGAGATCTCTGAGAGATTTTCACCGTTTGGTATTACCTGGAGCTGGTAGGTCTCTTGTGGACCAGTGTCCTGAAGTTGGCTCTCCCACCTCAGAGGCACAGCCCTGATGCCTGGCTGGAGCACCAAGAGCCTTTCATCCACACAGCTCAGAGTATAAGGGAGAAAAAAATAGAAAGAAAGAAAGAAAGAGGATAAAATAAAATAAAATAAAGCTATTATAATAAAAAATAAGAAAAAATATTATTAAGAGTAAATGTATTCAGAAAAAATTTTTTTTTAATTTTTAAAGATAGATTTATTAATTTTTTATAATAAAAATAAGAAAAAAAATTGTTAAGAAAAAAATTTATTAAGAAAAAAATTTTTTAATTTTTTTAAAATAAAAAATATGAAAAAGCTTATTAAAAATTTTTTTAATTTCTAAAAATAGAAAATAAGGAAAAAATTATTAAGAAAACATTTATTAGGAAAAAAAATGGACGGACCTAACCCTAGGATTAATGGTGGAAGCAAAGCTATACAGACAAAATCTCACCGAGAAGCATACACATATCCACTCACAAAAAAAGGAAAAGGGGAAAAATTAATATAACCTGCTCCCAAAGTCCACCTCTTGAATTTGGGATGATTCGTTGTCTATTCAGGTATTCAACAGATGCAGGCACATCAAGTTGTTTGTGGAGCTTTAATTCGCTGCTTCTGAGGCTGCTGGGAGAGATTTCCCTTTCTCTTCTTTGTTCGTACAGCTCCCGGGGTTCAGCTTTGGATTTGGACCCGCCTCTGCATGTAGGTCGCCTGAGGGCATCTGTTCCCTGCCCAGACAGAACGGGGTTAAAGGAGCAGCTGCTTCGGGGGCTCTGGCTCACTCAGGCCGAGGGGGAGGGAGGGGAACAGAGGAGGCGGGGCGAGCCTGCAGTGGCAGAGGCCGGCGTGACGTTGCAGCAGCCTGAGGCTCGCCGTGCATTCTCCCGGGGAAGTTGTCCCTGGATCACGGGACCCTGGCAGTGGCGGGCTGCACCGGCTCCCGGGAGGGGCGGTGTGGAGAGTGACCTGGGCTCGCACACAGGCTTCTTGGTGGCGGCAGCAGCAGTCCTAGCGTCTCTTGCCCGTCTCTGGGGTCCGCACTGATAACCGCAGCTTGCGCCTGTCTCTGGGTTCCGCGCTGTTAGCCGCAGCTCGCGCCCGCCTCGGGGATCCGCGCTGATGGCCGCGGCTCGCGCCAGTCTCTGGAGTTCATTTAGGCGTCGCTCTGAATCCCCTCTCCTTGCGCGCCGCGAAACAAAGAGGCAAGAAAAAGTTTCTTGCCTCTTCGGCGGCTGCAGACTTTTTCTCGGGCTCCCTCCCGGTTAGCTGTGGCGCACTAGCCCCCCTCAGGCTGTGCCACGCCGCCAGCCCCAGTCCTCTCCCTGCGATCCGACCGAAGCCCGAGCCTCAGCTCCCAGCCCCCGCCCGCCCCGGCGGGTGAGCAGACAAGCCTCTAGGGCTGGTGAGTGCTGCTCGGCGCCAAGCCTCTGTGCGGGAATCTCTCCGTTTTTCCCTCTGCGCCCCTGTTGCTGTGGGATCCGCGCTGATAGCCGCGGCTCGCGCCCATCTCTGGAGTTCATTAAGGCGGCGCTCTGAATCCCCTCTCCTTGCGCACCGCGAAACAAAGAGGCAAGAAAAAGTCTCTTGCCTCTTCAGCAGCTGCAGGCTTTTTCCCGGACTCCCTCCCAGCTAGCACCGAAGCCCGAGCCTCAGCTCCCAGCCCCGCCCGCCCTGGCGGCTGAGCAGACAAGCCTCTCGGGCTGGTGAGTGCTACTCAGCACCGATCCTCCGTGCGGGAATCTCTCCGCTTTGCCCTCCGCACCCCTGTGGCTGCGCTCTCCTCCGTGGCTCCGAAGCTTACCCCCTCTGCCACCCGCAGTCTCTGCCCACAAAGGGGCTTCCTAGTGTGTGGAAACCTTTCCTCCTTCACAGCTCCCTCCCACTGGTGCAGGTCCCGTCCCTATTCCTTTGTCTGTTATTTGTTTTTTCTTTTGCCCTACCCAAGTACGTGGGGAGTCTCTTGCCTTTTGGGAGGTCTGACGTCTTCTGCCAGCGTTCAGTGGGTGTTCTGTAGGAGCAGTTCCACGTGTAGATGTGTTTCCACTGTATCTGTGGGAAGGAAGGTGATCTCCGCGTCTTACTCTTCCGCCATCTTGCCCCTCCTCCTGATTTTTATTTTTTAATTAAAAATGTTTTTAATTGAGATATCATTCACGTATGACATATTAGTTTCAGATGTATGACATAATGATTTTATATTTTTATACATTGGGAAATGGTCACCACAATAGGTCTAGTTATCATTGTTACCATATATAGTGTCGACAGAAAAAAAATGCACAACCTAAAAGTTGAGTTATGTTTGTTATTCAGTGGACAAAACTGAGAAGTTAAGCCTGGGACACAGCATCTCAGATAATTCTGAGAGACTGCTCTGAAGAGGAAGGGGTGGGGGAGAAGCCAGGATATATAGGAGTTTTTGCCAAAAAAAAAAACCCAGGTAGCTGGAACGTCAAAAGATTACTGTTAATAAAAGAAAATCTGATATCTCAAGTTAGGGAATTTAGTGCTTTTCTATGTATGGGAAGATGTGAGAGTCTAGATTCACTGAAATCATTCCTTTGATATGCACCTTAGCTACCTGGGGCCGGTATCCTATGTTTTCTTATCCAGAGTCTCCTCAGGATAAGGGGGGGCGTTGGCTGCAGCAGTTGACTGCTAGATGGTGGCCTTCTTTGTTTCTGTCCTGAATTCCCTCAGGGCTCACCGCTGGAGGTGAGGGCAGCTGTAATGTGGTAGCTGGATGTCTGCCTTTGTTTACTGATATGGCAGGCAGCATTCTTAGTTCACGATAGTTACAAAAAAATTGTTAGTTTGTGATAAGTTTTAAGATCTACTCTCTTAGTAACTTTCAAATATGCAATACAGTATTCTTAACTATAGTCACCATGCTGTCCATTACATATCTGTGACTTATTTATTTTATAAATGGAATTTTGTGCCTTTTGACCCTCTTTTCTCATTTGTCCCACCCCCTGCCTCTGGCAACCACCAGTCTGTTCTCTGTATGTATGAGCTTGTTTTTTTTTTGTTTTTTTTTGATTCCATATATAAGTGAGATCATATGGTATTTGTCTTTTTTCTGTCTGACTTATTTCACTTAGCATAATGCCCTGAAGGTCTGTCCATGCTGTCACAGATGGCAAGATTTCCTTCTTTTTAAAGGCTGAATGTATATACACCATTGTGTATATATATATATATATATATATATATATATATATATATATATATATATATATATATATACAACGCATTTTCTGCATCCGTTCATCCATCGATGGACACTTACGTTGTTTCCATATCTTGGCTATTGTAAACAATGCTGCAGTGAACATGGAGGTGCATATATCTTTTCAAGTTAGTGTTTTAATTTTCTTCAGATAAATACTCAGAAGTAGAATTGCTGGATCATATGGTAGTTCCATTTTTAATTTTTTGAGGAACCTCCATACTGTTTTCCATGGTGGCTGCACCAATTTACATTCCCACCAACAGTGTACAAGTGTGCCCGTATCTCCACATCCTTGCCAACGCTTGTTATTTCTTGTCTGTTTGATAATAGCTATTCTAACAGGTGTGAGGTGCTATATCATTGTGGTTTTGATTTGCATTTCTCTGATGATTAGCGATGCTGAGCATGTTTTCATGTACCTGTTGACCATCTATATGTCTTCTTTGGAAAAATGTCTATTAAGATCTCTCTGCCCACTTTTTAATGGCGTTGTTTGTTTTTGCTATTCAGTTTTTAGGAATTCTTTATATATTTTAGATATTAACCCCTTATCAGATACATGATTTGCAATTTTTTCCTCCTATTCAGTAGATTGCCTTTTCATTTTGTTAATGGTTTACTTAATGTGAAGAAGGCTTTTTAGTTTGATGTAGTCTCACTTGTTTACATTTTTGCCTTTGCTTTTGGTGTCAAATCCAAAAAAATCATTGCCAAGACTGATGTCAAGGAGCTTACTGCCTATATTTTCTTCTAGGAGTTTATGATTTCAGGTCCTTACCATTCAAGTCTTTAATCCATTTTGAGTTAATTTTTGTGTATGGTATAGGATAGTGTTCCAGTTTCATTCTTTTGCATTTGGCTGTCCAGTTTTTCCGAACACCATTAGTGCAGAGACTGTCCTTTCTCCATTGTATATGCTTGGCTTCTTTATTGTCATGAATTAATTGATTATATATGGGTGGGTTTATTTCTGGGTTCTCTATTCTGTTCCATTGATCTATGTGTCTGTTTTTATGCTTATACCATGCTGTTTTGATTACTTCCGCTTTCTAATACAGTTTGAAATCAGAGAGTGTGATACTTTCAGCTTTGTTTTTCTTTCTCAAGATTGCTTTGGCTATTTGGGATCTTGTGTGGTTTCATACAAGTTTTAGGATTATTTGTTCTATTTCTGTGAAAAATGCCATTAGAATTTTGTTAGGGATTGCATTGAATCTGTAGATTGCTTTTGGTAGTATGGGCATCTTAACAATATTCTTGCAATCCATGAGCATGATATGTCTTTCCATTTATTTGTCTCCTTCAGTTTCTTTCAACAATGTCTCATAGTTTTCAGAGTATAGCTCTTTCACCTCCTTGGTTAAATTTATTCCTAGGCATTTTATTCTTTTTGATGCAATTGTAAATGGGATTGTTTTCTTAATTTCTCTTTCTGGTAGTTTGTTATGATTATGGGAAAGAAACAGATTTTTATATACTGACTTTGTGTTCTAATAGCTTGATTTTTTTTTTAAACATCTTTATTGGAGTATAAATGCTTTACAATGGTGCATTAGTTTCTGCTTTATAACAAAGTAAATCAGCTATACATAAACATATATCCCCATATCTCCTCCCTCTTGTGTCTCCCTCCCACCCCTCTAGGTGGACACAAAGCACAGAGCTGATCTCCCTGTGCTATGTGACTGCTTCCCACTAGCTATCTATTTTACATTTGGTAGTGTATATATGTCCATTAATAGCTTGATTTTTAACTTCTAATTATTTAAGTCATATGGTACATGGGCCTCATTTTGTTCTCTTGTCCCAGAACCCACAAAGTTACAGGAAAGCCTGACCAAAACTCTATTAAATAAAGTTGATAGCTAAATCCCTATCTTGATTCTTAGTTTAATAGAAAGGCTTATTTTTTAATTTTGTGATTTCATATGGTGCTGGTTATTTTGCTGCTTGAATTTGTTATCTGTTTGATTCTAGTCACCAGGATTATTTCCTTGAGTGAATGTTTTAGGAAAAGTTCATATTTGTTATATTTTCTGTATTAAGGGATATCTGGGAATGTCTTTCTGTTGCCCTTAAATATGATCTCTCACTGTCCGTTGAATTATTATGTCACTACCTTTTTCCTAAAATGCTTCAATTATTTTTATATTTGAAGAGGATATATTGATACCAATATGATTTCTATTTCATTCAATTCATTCAACAATTACTTACTGCAAGCCTCCTGTGTGTAGTGTAGGTAACTTGATTTCTCCTCCTTGGGTGTTTATAATTTTGACTGTTGACATTTAAATTCATTTTCACTTACTATGTTTACCTCCTTATCCTTTTCTTCTGAGTTTGAGGAGCATTTCTTGAGCTGTTATTCACGTTGTGATATTTCTGCAGTATGCAGTCTGCTGTTTGCTATCCACATAATGTTTGTAATTCAGCTCCTTCCTTTCGTACAAAAGCAGTTTTTCCTGATAGCAAGCAGAGTGTTCTCTCTTCATAGATGCAACGTTCTCTTAAAGATCTTTGACAATATAAATGGATATTTTAGTTATTTTAAAAATCTGTTTCGTAGGACAACATTTGCTTTATCCCTCATTCATTCAACAAGTATTTACTGGATGCCCATTATGTGGCAGGCATTGTTCTAGGCACTGGGCATGTATTAGTGGGCTAAAGAGGTCTTATATTGATATACGATATGTCAATGAGCTGAAGGGATTTTTAAATCCCTGGCCTTGGGGAGCTTATATTCTAGTGGGAGAGGAAATATGATCAACAGTGAACATAATTTTTTGAAGGTCACATGATCATTCACATGTTTGGTGACTTGCTGGGAAGACTCACTGGACTCAGAGGTAGTTGTACTCACAGCTCTTTCCCCCCTCTGTAGGGGGAAAGACTCATCAGGCAGATTCTGGAGGGGTCCAGGCACAGCCTTCCAAAGTTCTCTCACCTGGGCGTTGGTATGTCACAGAGAAGTTGCTGCTTCTTCCAGCGATCAAATGAAACAACACGTGTGCAATGGCATTGTTTCTGCCCAGGGAAGCCCGCTTGAGACTTAGAGTCCAGAGTTTTTATTAGGGGCCAGTCACGTAGGCATTCTCTGCCTATGAAACCAGCTGCATATTGACAAAATTCCAGACTCCCAGAAGGAAAGGAGGTGTTTCATTGTAAATCATGCTGTTTTCACAAATATAGGCAGACCTTGTTTCATTGTGCTTCACTTTATTGCTCTTTGCAGATATTGTGTGTTTTACAAATTGAAGGTTTGTGGCAACCTTGTGTGGAACAAGCCTATTAGCCTCATTTTCCCAACAGTATTTGTTCAGTTCATGTCTCTGTGTCGCATTTTGGTAATTATCCACTATTTCAGAGTTTTTCATTATTATATTTATTATGGTGATCTGTGGTCAGTAATCTTTGATGCTTTTATTGCAAAAAGATTATAACTTGCTGAAGGCTTAGATAATGGTTAGCATTTTTAGCAATAAGAAATTTTTAAAGTATGTACTTTTCTTTAGACATAATGCTATTGCACACTTAATAGACTACAGTATAGTGTAAACATAACTTTTATATGCACTGGGAAACCAAAATATTCTTGTGACTCACTTTTTTGTGATACTTACTTTATTGCTGCGGTCTGGAACTGAACTCGCCATGTCTCTGAGGTTTGCCTGTAGCCTAGGCAACCAAACTTATCAGTAAGTAAAATAGGGAACATTCTAAAATCCAACTTCCCAGGCCCAGCCAAAGACCAGGCCCCTAAGCAGGCCCTTTTAAAGACTAACATCAGATGTTCTATGTGAACAATTTCCTGCACAACTGTAAACAAATAAATCTTATAGTTTAATATAACATGATAAATACCATGAGAAAATAGAGCAGGGTAAGGGGGAATTGTGGGTGCCAGGTGGGGATGCAATTGGCAAATAGATTACAATTTTAAATAGCTTCTTTGAGAAGGTGATATATTTGAGCAAAGGCAGAAAGGAGGTGAGGCAGTGGGCCATGTGGATAGCTGGAGAGAAAGCTGGCTTGCAGAGGAACACCCAGAGTGCAAAGCCCCCTAGCAGGAGGGTTTCTGTTCTTTTCTTTTTCTCCCCCCACCCCCCACCCCGGATACATTTATTTATTTATTTATTTTTGGCTGTGTTGGGTCTTCGTTGCTGTGCGCGGGCTTTCTCTAGTTGCAGCGAGCAGGGGCTACTTTTCGTTGCAGTGCACGGGCTTCTCATTGCAGTGGCTTCTCTTGTTGTGGAGCATGGGCTCTAGGCGTGCGAGCTTCAGTAGTTGTGGCATGCGGGCTCAGTAGTTGTGGCTCGCGGGCTCTAGAGCGCAGGCTTAGTAGTTGTGGCGCACGGGCTTAGTTGCTCCACTGCATGTTGGATCTTCCCGGACCATGGCTCGAACCCATGTGCCCTGCATTGGCAGGCAGATTCTTAACCACTGCGCCACCAGGGAAGTCCTGTTATTTTCAAAGCACAACAAGGAGTACAATGTTGCTGGAGCAGAGAGTATGGAGGAAAGATTAGGAGAGGTGATCAAAATGGCAAATTTGGATTTTCCTTGACTGCAGATTTTCATATGCTATTTTTTTGTTTGCCTTTCCTTATGTGGAGATTTCTATTACAGGGAATTGCAAGTGGTTCTGCAAAAATCTCATGGCTTTCTAATCAAAATTTTAGTCCTAAACAAAGAAGAAATTTTACAATTTTAACGTTTTTATATTGATGGATTAAAGGTTTTCTTGCCTAGAGGGTAGGGTGGAATGGGGGTGGGGACTGTTTACAATTCATTGCCTAATTTCTATAGCAAAAGAGAGTTCTTTCTTTTTTTCTTTTTTTTTTTTAACATCTTTATTGGAGTATAATTGCTTTGCAATGGTGTGTTAGTTTCTGCTTTATAACAAAGTGAATCAGTTATACATATACATATGTTCCCATATCTCTTCCCTCTTGCATCTCCCTCCCTCCCACCCTCCCTATCCCACCCCTCTAGGTGGTCACAAACCACCGAGCTGACCTCCCTGTGCTATGCGGCTGCTTCCCACTAGCTATCTATTTTACGTTTGGTAGTGTATATATGTCCATGCCACTCTCTCACTTTGTCACAGCTTACCCTTCCCCCTCCCCATATCCTCAAGTCCATTCTTTAGTAGGTCTGTGTCTTTATTCCTGTCTTACCCCTAGGTTCTTCATAACCTTTTTTTTTTTTTTTTTTCCTTAGATTCCATATATATGTGTTAGCATACGGTATTTGTTTTTCTCTTTCTGACTTACTTCACTGTGTATGACAGACTCTAGGTCCATCCACCTCACTACAAATATCTCAATTTTGTTTCTTTTTATGGCTGAGTAATATTCCATTGTATATATGTGCCAGATCTTCTTTATCCATTCATCCGATGATGGACACTAAGGTTGCTTCCATGTCCTGGCTATTGTAAATAGAGCTGCAATGAACATTTTGGTACATGACTCTTTATGAATTATGGTTTTCTCAGGGTATATGCCCAGTAGTGGGGTTGCTGGGTCATATGGTAGTTCTATTTTTAGTTTTTTAAGGAACCTCCATACTGTTCTCCATAGTGACTGTATCAATTTACATTCCCACCAACAGTGCAAGAGTGTTCCCTTTTCTCCACACCCTCTCCAGCATTTATTGTTTGTAGATTTTTTGATGATGGCCATTCTGACTGGTGTGATATGATATCTCATTGTAGTTTTGATTTGCATTTCTCTAATGATTAATGATGTTGAGCATTCTTTCATGTGTTTTTTGGCAATCTGAGATTTCTTTCTTTGCCTTTTACAAGTGGGGTCTGCTGCTCCTTGTGCTGACTTCCATTGTGCTCACTGGAATTTGTTCTCAGGTTGACCTTTGCCCCCCACCCCCAGTTGCCCCACGACCAGTCTTCACATCAAGCTCCTGAATTAGGAGTAAGTTAGATTGGAGTTCTAGATGCCTGCGGAAGGTAGTAGACCTGATCTGGGAGTGCATTTCAGGTCTCTGCTTGTTGTGTGTGCTGGTCCAGGGTCAGCTGGAACAAAGACCTCTTACTCTAATTGGCAGCAGAATCTATTGGAATCTATCATGGCAATTCCCTTTTGAATTTAGATATTTGGATTTTAAGAGGGTTTTTTCAGCCAGGACTGCTAGGTAGATGGCACCTAGAAACAGTCTCTAAAAGAGGGATGTGCCTGTGAGCTTTCTTCAATAGATGGATCGTAATGCTGTTTTGGGAAGCACCCCAAGGTGCTGAAGAGATGTTGTGATTAATAATTGATGCCTGCTCTTACACAGGGGAAATGAGTAGGCACACATCTTCCATGTATTGGGCATCTCTGTTCTGGATCTGGTGAAAGAATGACTATGACTGCAGTTGCAAGCACTGTTAAAAGCAAATCAAGGAGCTCTTTGGGAACTGGAAAGGGACCTATTCTGGTATCCCTCAAATGGTACCGTAGAGTCACCATTACATGTAATCTCCACATTGGGTAGTACCAGCAGCAGCATAAGCCTTCTTGCAGTTAGTCCAGAAAGGCTAGGCTAGGTTTCCTATAACTGGATCCTGCCATCCTGTAATTGGGGAAGAGGTCCAAGAGCTGCTGCAATCATTAAAGCATAGCACCATGCTCAAAAAGAGGGCCCTTCATACTGGTATGTAGGAGATCTAGTAGATGTCATCAAAGACCAGAAGCATTGCTGGGATTTGTTCTAGTTACCTATATTAACAAGGCACTTGGGAGAAGTTTGGTTTAGAAAGAGAATGAGAGCAGATTTTTATGGAAACCTAAGTTAGCGCTTAGCTCTTAAGTAACTCTCTATACAAGTCCTAAGTTTTCAGCCCTTTAAAATCAGGGACTCAGTTCCCAGCCAAGGCCTCTGTGAGCCCTCAATACACATTTGTTGAACGGCCAGCTCTTGAGGGCCAATCCTGTGGCTTCTAAAGTCCAAATTAATCACTTAGTTCAACCATTTTTCCACATAAAGAGATTAGAAATATGCTGTGGAAAGATTGTTGCTCCCGGGTCAGTCTTTTTGAGCAAACTGATAAATAGCATAGCATCATTATTTTCAAATCTGAAGGTCCTTGGCTGCACTCTCTGGAAAATAATGTATTCTTTCCAGAGAAATTACAAGGGTTAAATAAGATAATTCACAGTTTCTGAAGACACTTTACTGGAACATAATAAATGGTAGTTTCCTCTTCTTTTAAACATGGCAGCTTAAGAAAAAATATAACAATAATCTGCAGATTGAAAATAAGGTAATAAAATTCAAAATGGCTTTTGAAGTTTGTTAAAGTTGAGTACTCTTGACTATATATAGTTTTGCTTTTTTTGTTTAAATGTAGCTTAAATCAAGAATCAATCCAAACAACTTTTTCAATTAATTCCTGCACAGATAGAGCTGGTTTGCTCATTATGTTATTACTGTCTGAAATCCTGTTTTCTAGTTTAGTTTATGACTCTGGAAGAAGCTTTTTGGTCTGATCTAATGTGACTTTTGAGAATTATTAGACTTGAGTGGATTTCAAAGAAGAATTCTATGAAAGTTTTGACTATTATTTTTGTTCTCTATTACTCTTAAAAATACATTGATATGTAAGTCTTTAAGATAATTAGAATTATGTTCACTATCCCTAACATTTGTAGGATTATCACAAGATTATAATGGTAATGATATAAAGTTCTTTCAGTTTTTATGTTATAGAGACCATGCCAACTTCTTTACTTCCAGGTAGGAAAATACAACGTAAGCTGAATGGCAAAATTGCTATCAGCAGTGCATAGCCTCTGAAAGAATGTTTTTAGTCCTTAGAACTGTCAGAAACTGAGTTCCTGTTTTGTGTGGGTACCAGACAACAAGAAATGAATTTTTTAAAAGAATTAATTAATTTTTGGCTGCATTGGGTCTTCATTGCTGCGCGGGCTTTCTATAGCTGTGGTGAGCAGGGGCTACTCTTCGTTGCGGTGGGCAGGCTTCTCATTGTGGTGGCTTCTCTTGTTGCGGAGCACAGGCTCTAGGCACACAAGCCTCAGTAGCTGTGGCGCGTGAGCTCAGTAGTTGTGGCTTGCAGTCTCTAGAGCGCAGGCTCAGTAGTTGTGGCGCGCAGGCTTAGTTGCTCTGCGGCATGTGGGATCTTCCCGGGCCAGGACTCGAACCCGTGTCCCCTGCATTGGCAGGCGGATTCTTAACCACTGCACTACCAGGGAAGTCCCAACAAATGAATTATTAAGAAGATAGAAAAGGAGTATTATTCAGCTTTAATGATGCTTATTCCCCAAAATTTATAGTTGTCTCCACAGCATGCACATTATGGGGGAAAAAGACAAAATTAATTCATGAATCAGGAATCATAAAGTCTCCAAGGATGATATTGCTGTTTAATAAATAAAGTATTAAATACTAAAGATTTTAAATTTTATTAGAAAACTACTCTCTGGATTTTTTAGCTTCTGGCATTTTTTTTCAAATCTGAAAATTTAGCAGTTTTGATATTCACTTGAGCTCTAAATTTTTTATATTTGAAAATAGTATTTTTTTTTCCAATAAGCCTCTGGCAACATCAGCCTGAACAAGAATATAGCAGAAATAAATTGACTTCATATTTGAAAATCTCAAAGGACTTAAGATACTCACAGTTGAAAAATGCTTTAAAAGACATATTTCCTTCGATTTATAAAAATGGCCAGTTTGAAATTATGCTTTTAAGAAACAATTTTAATATTTATGATGATTGTGAAACAGTATAATTGAATGCTGAATTGATACTCTATTAGAATATCTAGAGACCTCTTAAAATGATTTTAAGATTACCTAATAGGATCTCCGTGCTTTGCATTACATTTCTGGGAATTTTAATGAAAAGTTCAGCAATTGCAGTCAGAAGATCTTTAAAGCTCATGTGATTTCTGTTATGTTATGCTTAGCTTCTCAAAGCTGTCACATTGTTTAAATCCCAGTGGATGGACTGGAGCCAGGTAAAGTCAGAGTTGTGAAGTATAGTAGGTGAAGTTCATATTTACTGCCCAGAACTTCTATATTTGGTGCTCTTTTTACATTCTTGATGTGAGTACCCCCCAGTCCTCATTAAATTATAGATATACAGTGTTCACATATAGCCCTCTGTGTCAAAACCTGTTTACAGATGAAGAGTAGATAAGAGATAGCAGTAAGTTTATTTAAACAAGTAAACTGGTAACATCGTATGCCTTTGGCTGAGAAATTAGAAAAACAAATTTTCTTTGCTGCTATCAGTGATCCCAGAAGGCAGGCACCAAAAATACAAGATCCCACATTTTGCATCAACTTAATAGCTGCTTTCATAATGTTGTCATGAATTATGAGCCAAAGAAAAGCCTTGTACATTACCTAGTCTAGTTCCTTTATTTATGGAGGTGACAGGTAGTGGGTGGTTAGTGGTGGTGGGTCGGGGGAGGCCCAGTGTCACAGGTGTAGTGTCAGTGGAAGATTGAAATTCAGGCAGCCTGAATGCTAGTTCAGAACTCAGCCTTGTAAAAAGCAGTGTATTATGCAGATTAAGTGCACAGGCTCTGGAGTTAGACCTTCTGGGTTTAATTTTGGCTCCAGCCCACCCCTTGCTATTTATTTAACCTAAGTACCAGTACCTATCTTACAGTCTTGATGAGAAGATTAAATGAACTAAATGAAGTTTAAGATAGCCTGGCGTGTGAGTACTCCACAGATGTTAATAACACCACTGGCCTTGAGGAGGCTGGTCTCCTCTGCCATTTGATCTATATTTAGAATCATTTCAGCCCGTTAGTAGTTTCAGCCCATGCTGTAGTGTTATGTTGTACTTTTTCAGCCCATTAGGAAGGTTATTCCTATTGACCTATGACTTGACCCATGAATAAAAAGCCATTAGACCCCACCATAAAAAGAAGCCCTGGACTATATATCTTTGCTACTTGTATATATTAAACTGAAGTTCGTATAAATCAATTCTTTAAGCATGGGGTAGAGAACTCTTTGGAATAATTCTTGCTGTCTGTTTCCAGGGAAAAAGCCATTTAGTTTACTTGATATTTCCCAAATGAACCATATTAGGGTGATAAGTAACACTTGATTTTGTTTCTTTTGCACCTACTAATTGCTCCTGCTGCTAAAACAGCAATGTGCTCCCTAATCTGCTTCTAGAATAAAGGCAGCTTGAGTGGCTGGGACTAGAACTACACATCTGTTCTTTCTACCCTGGTTGGCAGACACTTCATCTCTACATCTGTGTTAACCCACGAACTTTTTGTTTTAGGAATTATTCAAGTATTTCCGGAAATGTAGTACTATGATTTTTTTTAAAAAATAAATTTATTTATTTATTTTTGGCTATGTTGGGTCTTCGTTGCTGCACACGGACTTTCTCTAGTGGAGGTGAGCAGGGGCTACTCTTCATTGCAGTGTGCGGGCTTCTCATTGCAGTGACTTCTCTTGTTGCGGAGCATGGGCTCTAGGCACGTGGGCTTCAGTAGTTGTGGCACATGGGCTCAGAAGTTGTGGCTCGTGGGCTCTAGAGCACAGGCTCAGTAGTTGTGGCGCACAGGCTTAGTTGCTCTGCGGCATGTGGGATCTTCCCGGACCAGGGCTCAAACCCGTGTCCCCCTGCATTGGCAGGTGGATTCTTAACCACTGCACCACCAGGGAAGTCCCAGTACTATGATTTTTTTCCCCAATGGCTATGAGTTACAGTTGACATGGATGCTAAATTGCTTTAATCTTGACATATTATTAAAAGATGTTCCGTGGCACCACCTCAGTGAATTACATACATTATGCATTTGACAAAGGGATTTTTTAAAAAGAAATACTGCCCCCTTGTGCTGTGATGTGGTACACTACTGAACGAGGGTAATTTTAAGAAGATCTTGTAAATTCTCTGAATTCTCTTTAAGTATAACAGATCTCATTTAGAAGGAACACTAAATGATGTGCGTTGTGTATAATATGTTTTTACACATTAGCAAGTAGTAATAGAAGCAAAACCAGACAGGATGACTATTTCTTTTATCTAGTATTACAAAGAGCAGCACAAATGTTGCATTTTAGAAAGATTATAATCTATCTATAGTGAAAGTTCTTTGTATTTTTGTTTTGGTCTTTGCACACCATTTCACCTGGAAGAAATACTACTATATAGTAATAGATTTGTAGTAGTGCTTTACAGATGACCATGGGACCTCATTTAGTCCTCAAATCAAGTGTGTTAGGAGAGATATTAGTATTATTCTTCCCACTTTATAGAATAAAATGAATGAACATAAGAAATATTGAATAACTTACCCAAATTAATACAATTAGAAAGTACAATTGGTAAGAACATAAAGCTAATGTACTCAAACTCATACAAATTAAGATCTTCTGACCTTAAATGCTGAGCCTTTTCTACTATAAAGTACTGACTACTAAGATGTTCAAAAGTCAGTATAGGGGCTTCCCTGGTGGCGCAGTGGTTAAGAATCTGCCTGCCAATGCAGGGGACACGGGTTCGAGGCCTGGTCCGGGAAGATCCCACATGCAGCGGAGCAACCAAGACCGTGCGCCACAACTACTGAGCCTGCGCTCTAGGGCCCGCGAGCCATAACTACTGAGCCTGTACACCACAAGTACTGAAGCCCGCATGCCTAGAGCCAGTGCTTTGCAACAAGAGGAGCCACCACAATGAGAAGCCTACACACCGATACGAAGAGTAGCCCCTGCTTGCCGCAACTAGGGAAAGCCAGCAACGAAGACCCAACGCAGTGGGGGAAAAAAAAAATAAAGTCAGTATAGCAGTCACACTACTGAAATTGTAGAACTAGTATTTTCAAATCTTTAATCAAACTGATGTTCTGTTGTAATTTAATAGCTCCATATTCTATACTTATCTCTTTGCTTTATGAAACACAACATTAGATTGATATTCAAGTCAGTTGGTAAATTTAATTCGTGGGTTAGCATTGTGAAAGAATGCCAAAAAAAGAAAAAAAAAATCAAATGGGTTTGCTTGTATTCTTTACTTGGAAGTACATTTTATAGTTCAAAGAAATCATTTGAGCTGAAGAAGTTACTCAAAGGGAAATGTACCTATAAAATATGCTAAATAAGACACAAATCAAGTATTACATAGTTAAAAAGCTTTTTTAAAAAAAACTTGAACAATGAATAAATAAATTCCCATACTTAAATTTTTCAACAATATGAGAAAAGGAATTAAGGGGTTAAGGATTTTTCCCCCTGCCCAAATCCCATTTTCTTCCCCAGAAGTAAACACTGTTAGCAGTGTGGTATACATTTTTTCATTCTATTTTCTATTCATTTACACATATTTGCATGCATATGGACAAATATATTGTTTTTGGAGGTCATGTGTAGGATCCATTTGTAAGTATTCTGTTGACTGCTTTTTTCACTTAAAAGTATTTTGAAGATCACACATACAAGTGTGTATAGATCTTCCTTTGTTCTTTTTAATTGCTGCGAAGCAGTTCATGGTATTACTATGATTTAATTCTTGCATTATTGGTGACCCTTTAGGACGTTTCTTGTTTTTCACTGTTACAACTGTTACAGGAATAGAGCACATTCATGGCTATTTTTTCTAGAATAGATGCCTAAAATTGGAATCACTGTATCAAAAGGTATGCATGTATTTAGCATTGATAGATGCAGCTAACATCACCTCCAAAAAGCCGTTACATGTTTGTATTTTGACAAAGCATGTCCATTCCCAACACTCTTCTCAAAGCCAAATCATATTAATATTTTATTTTATGCCAATTGGTTGGGTGAAAATTTTTATTTCCTTATAGTTTTAATTTATATTTTTCTGATTACTGGTGAGGTTCAGAAACTTAACTTCTATTTATTTTTTATGTTTTTTCCTCAAAGAATTGCTTGTTCCTCTCTTTGTCCCTTTATATATTGAGTTTTTTTTGTCTTTTACTTATTGATTTGTAGGAATTCTTTTTATACTTAGATTTTAATTTTTTGTGTTTTATATATAGTAAATACTTTATTTTCTTTGTCTATGTAAAAAATTTTTGTGTCCTGTTTTGGACAGAAGTTACATATTTTTATATTCAAATATGTTAATCCTTCTCTTTGGGTCAATTGCTATTGTGTCAATTGTTACATTGATTTGGTGAGACATTACATATTTAAGACATTATGAGTCTTTCCATTTATCAGTTTTGCACATATCAATCCATTTATGTTTTTGATGCAACTGGATATCCAATTGTAAAGAAAAGTTAGGTGTTAACCTCATATCATACTAAAAAATAAATTTTAGATGGAATAAAGAGGTAAATATAAAAGTGATATGATATGTCTTTATATTTCTTATTAGAATCTTTTTAGGTATCTTATTTTGTCTTGTTAGTAGAATCAACTTTTCTGTGTTATTTTATAATTGATCATTGCTGGTATATTAGAGATCTATTATTAGTGTTTGTATTTTGATCTTGTATTGGCCCCCTACAGAACTCTTATTAGTGCTAATTATTTCTCAGTTGACCTTCTGAGAATCATTTATTTCCTCCATAAATAACGATGTTTGTCTCTTTTTCACAGTGTCTTTTTTTTTTTTTTTTAATTATTGCATTGACAGCTTCCAGTACAGTCTGTAAAGCAGGATTGCTAGATGACATTCATGCTTTATTCTTGACTTTAATTTGAATGCTTGTAATCATTATCATTACATTTCCACTTTCATATATATGTGTGTGTGTGTATATATATATATATATATATATATATATATATATATACACTTCACCTTGTTAAGGACTTTCAATTTACATTTAACTAAGAGTTTTTACAAGAAATTTTATTAGACCTTTTCTTGACATGATTACATGATTCATGATTACATTTTGGACCCTATAATATGATAATATAATGAATTACAACAATAGACTTGTTAAGTTGAACCACCCTAGCATTTCTGGGATAAAACCCAAATGGTCAAGGTAGATTTTTTTTTTTTAATCCACATTTTTGGATTTAATTTCCTAATAATTTATCACATTGCACCGAGGTCCTTAAGTTAGCTTTCCTTTTTTGATCTTGTTCAATCTTAGCATCACAGTAATGATTCCTTTGTAGAATGTCTCAAAAAGTGCTTTAAAAATCTATTTATTTTATGCTCTGGAAAGGAAAACTTATATGTAGTAATTATTTATTGAAGATTTGGTAAAACTATCTGAATGTTATCCTTCTTAAGTGACAGACATTTGACCACTTTTATAGTTTATTCTAGGATTATTGGCCTATTCAGAATTTCTTCATTAGGTTGGAATAATTTTCACAATGTGTATTCATTCAAACAATTATTCAAGCATAGATGATCAAATTGATTACAATAAAGTGATAGTACAAAGTATTTTATTACTATTTCAAGTATATTTTCTATATCTGTAGTTATATTTCCTTTTGCATTTATGCCATTATTTTGAATATAACTACAAAGATTTAAAAGTTTTATTTTATTCACCTTTTTAAAAAGGTGGCTTTTGGTTATAATGGTGAAAGTATTATTTTTATTTCTATTTTTATCTTTATTAATTCATTTTTTACTTTTCTTGGAACTTTTTGTTAGTAGCTATTGGAGTTTTAATCTTAATTCACATTTTTCTTTTTTTTAAACATCTTTATTGGACTATAATTGCTTTACAATGGTGCTTTAGTTTCTGCTTTATAACAAAGTGAATCAGCTATACATATACATATATCCCCATATCTCCTCCCTCTTGCATCTCCCTCCCACCCTCCCTATCCCACCCCTCTAGGTGGTCACAAAGCACGGAGCTGATCTCCCTATGCTATGCAGCTGCTTCCCACTAGCTATCTATTTTACATTTGGTAGTGTATATATGTCCACATTTTCTTTATTTCCAACAAGTACAAGTGAGGCTAAGTATCTTCCTAATATTATTACTTTGGCTTACATCTCACAGATTTTGATATGCAGTGCTCTTATTTTTCATTCACTTCTAAATATGATTTCTGTTTCCTTCCTTCCTTCCTCTTTCCCTCCCTCCCTTCATTCCTTCCTTTCTTCTTCTCTATTTCTTTCTTCCTTCCTCTCTCTCTCTTTCTTTCTTTCTTCCTCCCTCCCTCCCACCCTCCCTTTCTCCCTTCCTTCCTCTCCCTCCCTCCCTTCCTTTCTTCCTTCCTTCCTTCCTTTCTTTCTTTTCCTCTCTTTCTCTCTCTCCCCCTCCCTCCCTTTCTTTCATCCTTCCTTTCCTCCTTCTTCCCTTAGAGTGAAGGGTCCTTATTAGCGAGTGCCCTCAGGATCAACACCTGCAGGAGGGGGAGGGAAAGGAAGCAGGAAGGACGAGAGGGGGCAGTTGAGCCGCAGTGCAGCTCTAATGACAGCCCTGGTTGACCCCACTGGGAGTTAAACAGCCTGCCAGGATTGTCCCAAGTTTGTCCAAAATGGCTAAGCCTCTATACCCCTGCCTTGACCAACTATTAGATGTGGGCTGCCCTTTGTCCTTGAGTAAGGTGCTTCTCTTTGACTGGGGCCCTCCCTGGAGGGGCCGATAGATGAAGGATGTCTGCTGACAGCTCTCCAGCTGTTGGAGCAACCAGCCCTTTTCTGAAAGGGACGCTGTATAATTCTTCACCATGGCCACCAGTCTTCTACATGCTCAGCACTTTCTCTGTTCACCATTCATTTTATACCTTCTTCTGGGGACATTTTTCTTCTGGAAGTACATCTTTTAGAATTTTCTTTAGTAAGGGTATACTTACTTTCTCTCATTCTTTTTTTTTTATAAACACAGGGAACCCAAATTTTATTTATTTATTTTTGGCTGCATTGGGTCTTCGTTGCTGAATGGGGGCTTTCTCTAGTTGTGGTGAGCAGGAGCTACTCTCTGTTGTGGTGCGCAGGCTTCTCATTGCGGTGGCTTCTCTTGTTGAGAGCATGGGCTCTAGGCGCATGGGCTTCCGTAGTTGAAGCACGCGGGCTCAGTAGTTGTGGCACGCGGGTCCTAGAGAATGTAGGCTCCAGTAGCTGTGTGGTGTGGGCTCTGTAGTTGTGGCTCACAGGCCCAGTTGCTCTGCAGCATGTGGGATCTTCCCAGACCAGGGATCGAACCCGTGTCCCCTGCATTGGCAGGTGGATTCTTAACCACCACGCAACCAGGGAAGTTCTCTCCCTCATTCTTAAACTGGGTACAAATGTCTAGCTAAGTGTTCTGTGTTTTTTGCCCCCAACACTTTGAAGATACGATTTCAATATCTCTGACTTCCATTGCTTCTGTTTAGAAACCTCCTGTCAGTTTAATTGTCATTCCTTTCTGTGTAATTGCTTTTCTTTCTGGCTGCTTTTAAGATTTTTTTTGTCTTTAGTATTCTGCTGTTTCCCTCTAATATGTCAAGTGGATTTCTTTTTATTTATCTTGCCTATATTGTCCTTCCTGCACCTGTATCTTCTACATTAAAAAAAAATTCCAGACACAGGCTACATCTTTTCTTTCTATTATCTATACCTTCTATTTCTTCTCTGTATGTCTCTCTTATCTCTTTCTCTGTCTCTTTTTCTCTCTCAGTAACTTTAAATTTTGATATAAATTCAGATTTCTAGAAAGTCACAAAAACAGTAAAAATCACCCCTATATACCCTTTACCAGGCTTCATTAATACTTTATATTTGAATCCATTTGCTTTATCATTAGTACTTTCTCTTTATGTATGTGTGTGTGTATTTCATTACTATGGCTACATAATACATTTTTTCCCCAAAATTTAGTGGCATTAAACACCATTTATTATACAAATGGGTCCTCTGGATCAGGAATTTGGATAGGGCACAGTGGACATGGTTGCGTCTGCTCACGGTGTCTGGAAGACTCAAAGGCTAGGTGCTAGAAACATATGCAGGCTTGTTCACTCACGTGTCTGCCAGTTGATGTTGACTAAAGGCTGGTGGAGACTCAGTTCCAGTCTACGTGGGCTTCCCCATGTGGTCTGTGTCCCTTTATCTAAGGAATGAGTCCTTTCATCTTGGACTTATTAACGTCATCTTATTTTGTGTTTCTGTTTTCTTTTTTCCTTCTTATTTCTCTGTCTGCCTTTTGTGGATTAATTGTGTTTTATTTACACCTTTTAGAAAAACTTCCTTCGGCTATTTGAAAGTTACATGCTCCATTTGTCTTCTTATGGAAGTTACCCTAAATTTTTTTCAAACACATAAGATCAAGGCATAAGCTTTGTCTTCTAACAAAGTCTAAAATTAATCTAAAGAAAAACTTAACCACTTTTTCTTTCCTGTTTTCTCTCCTACCTGCTATTACTAAGGTTAAGATCATCTGGTATTATAGACCAGATTGTCAATAATTCTATTTGCGTTATGCTTAAAGAATTATTTTTGCTAGATTAAGTACATGTGTTCCAAGTAATTTCAGAAGTATAAGTAAAATAGACAAGCAGCCTGAAATCCAAAACAGAGTTCTCAGGAGTCATTTCTGAGCTTGAGACACCCTAGTGAATAGATGTCCTTCATGGTCTAGAGCCTGATAGATCAAGCAGGAGCTTGGACTTTTGCCAGTTATCTAAAATCAGTGCCTCATTGCTCCAGCTTCCTGTTTTCCTCTCAAATATCTCTGGGGAGAATATTCTCTTTAGTAGAACATGCATTCTTCCATTCACATTTGTAAGTGCCAAATGCTCTTATGTTTCTATATCCTCTGATAAGTTGGCTTTATTTCATAGACAGACACAAATTTTAGACAGAAATGTTGTTCTTTATAAACAATTGATTTAAAGTAGTAAAGTATACCACTAATAGAAACTAAAAGTTATTTTATTAACAATGTGATAAGAGCTCAATTCATTTATGCCTGTGTCCTCAATGCTATCTTAAGAAGACATCTTAAAATCTGTCACTCTCAGTTTTCTTATAGGTAAAGTTGGAAAACAAGAAAACCCAAACCCTAGCTCTCAGAGTCATTATAAAGGTTAGAAATAATGTTAAGTACAAAGCACAGCACAGAGAAGATGTTCAATAAATGGTGGTGGTTTTTTATCATATCCCTTATTTTAGCACCATTTTGCCCCCATGAAGTTCTTAGGGTTCTCTGCTGTCCACACTTTGATAACTGTTTGAGAGTCCATCTGTTGAGAAAACACTGGCCTATGATGTGTGTGTGTGTGTGTGTGTGTGTATAATTTTTAATCCCTTGGTCTAGAGATGAGCTGCTCTTCTCTAGTCTGATAATTAAAAAATCATAGAATCATAAGAGGGACTATGAATTCAAGAGAATGGCAGCAAAATGTCAGAGGTTTATCTTGTCCTCATATTTTTTCATGTTCAGTCATTTTAATGCCACCTTCATGATTTTTGCTTTCTACACCTAACAGTTATAGTATTATGTAGTAATTTTTAAAATTGACCTTAATTCAACTCGCTTATTTTATGTCACCTTATCTTAATCAATAATATATATAATAGATTATATAATAATATAATCAATAATATATAAAATACTTTTTATCTTAATGGCTATTATAAATATTATAATTATTAATATAAAATGATTCCTTTGTATATCACCTAAAATCATATTACAGCATATTTGATCAGTGCTATACTTATTTGGGGGAGCTCTGTTCTAATGAATGCAGTGCTCACTTTCTCTCCATACTGTGATTTGTTATAGGCCTGAGAATTCAACTAAGCAACTAGCTGACTTCCTGCCTCCCTTCTTTCCCACTTGCTGTTTATCTGACCACCCATTTATTCATTTATTTACAATTTAGTGTCCTGTACCGTGCTTGGCACATGGTAGGCACTCAGTGAGTAGTTGTTGAACAATGAAACTGATGCTTTTCAAAAATGGTTTGAGGCATCTAATTTTATTAAATTTGTCCTTCCTATTTAAATTTACATTTTAGCCAGTGTTTAAAAATACGGTAAACAAGTAGAGATCACAATTGTGCCTTGTACACGATATACTCAGTTTATCTGAAAATAATAATAAAATTCCTGGATATAACAAAATCCAGCCATTTATTATTTTTTATGGCTGAGAATCTTGAGTCTTAAGGATGTGAAGTTATTTTTCCAGAGACCTCAGAGTAAATTAGTCCTAGAGCTGATTTTGAACCCAGGCTACTTGACTACTGAATCAGTTTCAAAACTCTTGGAGGTATTTCCCAACCACAGCTTGGAGATTAGGGAAGCAGAGTTTTATTTTCTGTTGTCCATTGTCCATTCCCTCTTCCTTTCTCTCCCCAACACAATTCCCCTTCCGTGTACCCATACACACACCAATATTATATTTTCTCCATCACTCTTGGGAATTGAGCTAGAAATTATGTTTGTAATTACACTATGATTTGGAATAGGTAAAAAGTACACTATGGCATATTTTTCCAATTTAGGGTGGAACGGCATACACTTGTCCGTGCAGACTACAGTGAGCAAGTTTGGGTTTCATAATCAAATAAGGATTGCATTACCTCCAGAAAAAAAAAAATCTCATTGACTTTGTATTCAAAAGCTCTTTTATATAAGATAATTTATATCTGGCAAAAGATGCGAGGTTCTGATTGAAAAGCAATCAGATGAGAGCAGAGTGCAGTTTGTAATACTGTATAATCTGATAAGCTGTTCCCAGTTTACCCCTGCTGAGCACAGTGGGCAGGAATACAGTTCTCCTAGGAAGAGATGAGCTATAATGTATTCTAATGCCAAGGACAAATTCACGCTGCAGCTTCTAGTACAGAAAATTTAACAAGAGGAACCATCTTTTAAAAAAAATATGTAAAATTCCTTATTCCTTTCATTGATTAACCTGATGCTCTTTTAGTTTTCACGAAGATCTCCCACCATTGGAATATTACTCTGTGAAAATTATGGCTTAGGGCTTTTTTTCCGGAATATTTGTGACAGATGCACACAATAAATTATTTCTGAAAGTAAGAATCAGGGCTACCCCTCTGCAAAACAGACATTTGTCTTTCACATCCAGCTCCTCATTTTATGTTCACTGCCTTTGTTGCAGGCACAGACATGGACTTCCCCCCTCTGTCTCTCCATGCCTCACACACATGTGTATGCTTGTGTGCACACACACCCTCCTTCTCTACCCCTTTCCCCCTTCTTCTTTTTGGTTTATTGGTCCTTAATCTTTTTTTTAGGTGCTTTCTGGACTGGGACCTGCCACTAACAACCCATACAGTTCAGTGATAACCTTCTGACAGCTCAAGTCTTATGTGTATCAGCTCCCTTTCTCTGTAGCTCTGTGTTTAGGTTAACACATACTTTAATAATAGATCCACTTTGTAGCTTGGATGTCAGAGTAAGTGCTCTCACCTTGTCTAATGGCAATTAGTTGATCTCCTAAATGCACTGTTAATTGACATGCTAAGGGTAAAAAGCTAGAAGAGTACATATTATTTTTTGAAGCATGTGAACTTTCATGTGTGAATTTATAATCTAACTTCTAGAAACGGAAAATGTTAAGCAGGAAGAGAAAGGCTAGAGGAAGAGCTGACTTTGGACATCTGCATGGTCTGATAATACCCCTCAAGGCAGTTGTTATATATATAGCCTCTGGTAACTGTGGGGTATATTGCACTGACTACATTAAAATTTCCCCAAGAAATTGGATCAGACATTTATAGGGAAAGTCTCTTCTCCTCTTCCTTTTCCTCTCCTTTCCTTCCCTCCATCCCAATCTCATTCATGTGCCTATTGGCAATTTTTCTTCTGTATCATTGTTTTTAAGGAAAATTTGGTGTTTGTGACTATAAAGAACCTGGCGGCCTCAATTTTCTTTCTTTTCACTAATATTTTGGCTTCTTGCCATCCTCAGCCGACTGTGCATTAGAGTGATGCTGCCAAAAAAGAAATAAAAAAGGAAGTTTTATGCTGATGTAGAATTAATTCATAAAGACTGGGGTAGAGAAGTTAACCTCTGTGCACAAGACTCCCTTCTGATGGGCAGATGGCTGTGGATCCTACATCCCCAGAAGATTGGATCCTATTATAGCAGGTGTAAAACTATCACTGCTCTGGGTGCATCTCTATGGAGTTCAGGTCTTAAGTCTGCTCTTCCCTTAAATTCTGTGGGTGCTTAGATTTTTAACATGAAACTATGGGATGAGCTCTTATTACAAAGAATGTTTTGAATTATTTTAAAAATATAGTTTCTTTGAACAGTATGTTTGTTCCCTGTGAGATTTTTATTGGGAGATGTTAGATACATTTTAAAAGGTTTACAAGGTGCTGCTGTAACAGTGTAAATTAGAACTTGTGAGGTGAATTTTCTGTTTTCGCAAGGTTAGTTCTCTTCAAATAACATTAAGCACCAATATATTCTTTTCATAATCTTTCCTATGACCAGACCTTCATGCACACAAACACAAAAGACATAAAAATATAATTCTATGAAATTTTAAGCTCTCCTAGTAGAGATATTTTCTAGATATATTTATTCTCTCTCTCTCATATTTATTCTCTATCTTTATGGAAAATTCTTGTGACAATAAAATTCTTGTACAGAATATTTATCTGATAGGGTTTCTCTGCTGAGACAGAGCTGGGTCTCTCCTAGAGCCTTATGAAGAATCTACCCCAGAGGTTTTCAGGATTGTCTGGACAAACAATCTTAAATATCAGAACGTTAGAAGACCCTGAAATAGATACCCAGTCTTATCCCTGATTTTCATGGGGGTTCAGGAGCTTTATGTGAACAAACTTGGATCCTGGCCGTGAAAGAGATCCAGCTGTCTACAGACATGTCAAGTGAAAGAGGCTGAGTAGACAGAAAACCGATTGCAGGGGAGGGCAAAGGAAACTCTGAAAGAAAAATCTTACACCTGGGTCTAAGGAGCCTGATCAAGCTTCACAGGTTCTGAGGGTTAAGAAGCAGCTGTAATTCAGGATAAATTGTGAAGCTGCTCTTTGTGACACCTCTGACTCCAATCCCCTGTGACAGCCTGTTGAAAGCCTCTATGTATCCTGTGGAGTGTGCTAGGTGTTGAAAAGAGGGAATTGTGTTCCTAGAGGCCCTCTGCAAGAGCTGGGCATTAGGAACGGAGGGTTGGAGAGAGATCAGACAGTGTGCTGCAGAAGGTGGGGGTTTTAGATCAGCGGAAGTGGAGAAGGAAAAGTGCAGAAAAACACCTGAGACCAAGCTTGGGTCAGGGCCACACTGAGGGTGACCATGTTAGTCTGCTAGGACTGCCATAACAACAACAACAAAAAAAACACAGACTGGTTGGCTTAAACAACCAAAGTTGATTTCTCATGATTCTGGAGGTTGGACTTCCATGATCGAGGTGTGGGTAGGTTTGTTTGCTCCTTGGCCTGCAGATGACCGTCTTCTCCCTGTGTCTTTACATGGTCTTTCCTCTATGTGTATGCAGTGTCTGTGTCCTACTCTCTACTTCTTATAAGGACACCAGTCATATTGGATTAGGGCCCACCCATATGACCTCATTTTAGCTTAATTAGCTCTTTAAAGGCCCTGTCTTCAAACAGCCACATTCTGAGATACCAAGGGTTAGGACTTCAACATGAATTTGGGAGGAACTCAATTCAGCACATGACAGTGACCTTGGTATGACATCTGCAACCGTATTACATTGCCAGAGGTTTAGACAGGCAGTACGAACAGAGTACAACCGTGGCAGGAAGAGTTGATGAGGACTCCCTTTCAGCTCTCCTAGAAAGACACAGGAGGGAGAGCTATGGTCCAGCCACGTGGCAGATAGAGCAAATGGTCCAACAACTTGGAGGTAAACTGTGAAAGCGGCCTTTCTCAGGATCTGCAATGGATGTACTCTAGGGTTATTCAGATTACATATAAAATACCAGTTACAAATTATATAAATACATAATTTAATATCTCGGAATAAATGCTACAAATGTCAATGAAATTTTAAAAATCAAATTATTTTAACATTATTCCTATTTGCATTGGTTCTGAGTTGGAAATAGCTTTAGAACACATTCTATTCAGTTTTCATAAGGGTTTTCTTATACTTCATTTCCTTCTGAAAAGTCTGTGGGGAAGGCAGAGCAAACATTCTCAGTGTTAAACAGATTAAAAAATTGAATCTAAAGGAAGTTAAGATGACTTGTTCATGGTCCTAAAACCAGGAAACAAAAGAGCTGAGACTCAAAGGGGAATGTTTTGAAACACTATAATATAGAAATACGTAGTGTTGTAGTCACCTCTGGCTGCCATACAAAATACCATAGGCTGGGTGGCTTAAACAACAGACATGTATTTTATCACAGTTCTGGAGGATAGAAATCCAAGATTAGAGTGCCATCATTGTCAGGTTCTGGTGAGGATTCTCTTCCTGGTTTGCAGATGGCTGCCTTGAACCTTATCTTCACATGGGGGAGAGAGAGAGAGAGAGGGAGAGAAAGCTCTTTGGTGTCTCTTCTTATAAGGGCACTAATCCCATCATGAGAGCCCCACCCTCATGACTCTACCTAAACCTAATTCCCAAAGGCCCCATTCCTAATACCATCACATTGGGAGTTAGGGCTTCAACATATGAATTTGTGTATGTATGTGTGGACACAATTCAGTCCAAAGCACAAACACAGCATAAACAAAATAAAAGGGAAAAGAAAACAATCATAAGCAACTATAGAATACCATCTAGCCATTAAATTATTTTAGAATAATTCTATTTGCTTTGCATTTATAAAATGTAAGTCATCAATTTTGGTGAAACTTAATACATACAATTTTTTATGAAATTTCTATAATAATGTGGTATTGGTATATACTATAAGATGCTTTCTTCCCTCCTTTGTTATTCAGATCAGCAGGAAATGTATATTGTTGAGAGCTGATTTTGGCCTACTCTGTGTGTTTTATTATTTATTATGGATTTTCCTCAGTACTTTGAAGGGCCTGGTAGGTGGTGCTTTATAAATAAGGTGACTGTTGTCTCATGGTTCCATGCAGAGATGACTCGCAGGGACAATTAATTCAGCAGGACACTCCATTGTGATGAATCTGGAAAAAGGCCTTTGTCCCAAGCCTGAGGGCTTGGACCGGATGAATTTCTTAGAGCTGTGCTAAGGCCTGTTCTTCAGAGGGGAATGCTAAAGCAGCTTAAGACATTTGCTCAAATGTGGATGAAGAGTAGAGTGTTCGGAAAGAAATCTTATTGTATTGGATTTATTATGACATAAAGTAGTAAGGAGACGTTAATATAGAGGAGGTAAAAAGTTTTTAAATTTTTACTGTGAATGTCTTATTCTCAAGTTACATGTTTAAAGTATTCATAGCGGAGGGATCAGCAGTTTTATTTACTTATTTATGTAATAAGTACTTACATTGAACTTACTCTTTGCTAGGTGCCCTTTTAAGCTATAGCAATCCTCTGAAACAGGAACTGTTATCTGTACTATACAGGTGATGAAGTAAAATACCTTGCCAAAGTCACACTTAGCACTAGTATCTCCCAAACCAAATGAAAAAACATTATAGAGAATTAGAATAATTGTGCTGAAGAGAAAGAACAGATAATTTTTCCAATAATAATGTATTCCCACCTAGCTTGAAAAACTGTCAGGATGTCCTTGAGAAGAGGATTTTAATCCATGTTCAAATATTGTAGAATCTCATATTATGCACATTTAGTTAATATGAGTTAAACCATATACACTGAGCTGGAGATTATTCCAGAGTGAGTGTCTTATGTGAACTGTTAATCTCCTGTTCCTTCCTTCTAACTCAGTTTCTCCGGGCCTCTTGCCTTGATAGTATTATTCTAATATTTAAAGTTATGAATTTTTAGATACCATAATCCCCTACATAGTAGCCAATACATTCTTCAGGTTCTCAGTCAAAGAAAGAACAATATGTTCCAATACTAGAAAAAAAAACAGACTTTATTAGATTTAGAGAAGGCACATGGGTCTCCAATGTTTCACCATTTTAAAGGACTTTTAAGGGTAATTTTTAACAAACTGCAGTTTTTCTATTTAAAAAATTTAAAAGCCATCTTTATTTTCTAATTTCCACCTAAGATGCAACTTTACTCAGGAAAGAGCCGGTAGGATTCTATAACACACAAGAACACACATGTCAAGAAAACCAGCAAAATCTACATATCCTCTCCCATTCTAGGTCATAATTTCAAATTTCCCAGTGTGTCTTCCTGCCCCTTCAGTTTTGTCTTGCCCAAAGCACTTAACTCATTTATAACCCAATTGATATCTTGTGTAATGCTTTGTGAGTCAGCTGACCAGATAGTTTAGGTGCAGCCTCATTCTGCAATGACTTTCCAGGATGAAAGTTCTAATCTAGAAAATCCAACCTTTCCTCATCTAGACTAGTGGTGTCCATTCCCCGAGTAAAGAGTTAAAACAATCTTATAATTTAATATAATTTAATTTACTGAGGTGTTTTAGGATCCTTGGAACCAGAAAGCACTGGATCAGTATCAGAAAGCACCAGAAATTTGTTGACTCTTCCCATATAGCTATCTCACAAACTTTTTAAAAAAGTAAAATGTTTATTGAACTATAATAGAGTGCACAAATTATAGGTGTATATCTGTAAACTTTGCTTTTTCACGAAGTTTCTGAATGGACCCATTAACCACATCAAGAAACTACCAAAAAAAAAAAAAAAAAAAAAGAAACTACCAAAGGCACCCAGAAGCCCCTCATGCACCATTCTAATCATTAACCCCTCTGTAGTGATTACCACTATTCTTTGTTCATTCTCATCACTGTATAGTACAGTATTCCATTGTATGATACGCCATAACCTATTTATCTGTTTTACTGTTGATAGAAATTTGGGTTGATTTGTATTTTAGCTATTGTGAGTAGTGCTGCTATGAACACTCTTTTGCATATCTTTTGGTGAATATTTGCATGCATTTCTGTTAGGTGTATATACCTAGGAGTCATGTTTCTATTCAGCTTTAGTAAAGACTACTATTTTCCAAAGTGATTATATCAATTTACACTCTTCCCAGCAACATATGATCCATATCTTCATTAAAACCTCAATGTGTTCTGCCACTTTGAATTTTAGACATTCTGGTGGTTGTGTAGTGTTATTCTATTGTGGGTTAATTTTATTTTCCTGATAATTAATGGAGTTCAACATTTTTTCATGCTAATTGGCAGTTTAGATACCTCTTTTTTTATGTTTTCTTTTTCTTTGGCCACGCAGGGTGGCATACCTGATCTTGATTCCCCGACCAGGGATCAGGGATCGAACCCGTGCCCCCTGAAGTGGAAGCGCGGAGCCCTAACCACTGGACCGCCAGGGAATTCCCTAGATACCTCTTTTAGGAAGTTTTTGGGCCCATTTTTGTAATGAGTTGTGCCTTTGTATTACTGATTTGAATGAAGAGATACAGATATAGGTATAGATACTGATACAGATTTCATACTTTGGATACACGTCCTTTGTTAGAAATATGTATGGCAGTTATCTTCACCTCTCTGTGGTTTGCCTTTTTGTTCTCTTTTTGGTGTCTTAAGTTGAATGGACTTTTAAAATTTTAATGTATACAATTGTACCATTTTTTTTCCTCTCTGGTTATCATTTTGGGGGGCCTCTTTAAGAAATTTTTGCCTACCCCAAGTTTATGAAGAGTTTCTTGTAGGCTTTATTCCAGAAGTTTTATAGCTTACCTTTCACATTTAAATCTTGAATTCATCTGTAATAGATTTTTGGATGTGGTGTGAGTAAGGTATCAAGACTCCTTTTTTTGGAAGTACAGATGTAAATTGTCCTAGTTTTTGATGCAATTCTGATAGTATAATTTCAAAATTTTATTTTTTTATGTTTGTTGTTGGTGTATAGAAAGATACAGTTGTTTTAAATATTGACCTTATATCCTTGGACTTGCAAAATTCGTTTATTAATTCTCAAAGTTGGTAGAAATTTTTGGATTTCCAGAGTGTACAATTAAAACATTTTTAAATGACAATTATTTTTCTTCCTTTCCAACCCTTATTTATTTTCTTTTCCATTGCATTTTTTAGAAGCTCCAGGATAAAAGTTGGATAGAAGTAGTGATAGGACCACATATTTCTCATTCCTGATCTTAGAGAAAAAACCTTCAATAATTCACCAACAGAAACAATGTTTGCTATAGTGTTTTTGTAGAGGCTTATTAACAGATTAAAGAACTTCCCTCTTATCAGATGTTTTTATGCATTTATTGAACTGCTCGTATGATTCTTCTCCTTTATTTTGTTATTGTGGAAAATTACACTGATTTTCAAATGTTAAATAATCTCATCTTTCTGGAATAATTCCTAGAGTCATGATATGTATTATCCTTTTTATATATTGCTGTGTTAGATTTGCTGTTATTTTGCTTAGGGAATTTGCATCCAAGCTCAGTAGAGGTTAGCTTATGATTTTCCTAACTTGTATTGCCCATTAAATTTTGCTTTATAGTGAGTGACCTAATGAAATGAGTTGAGAGTGTTTCCTCTTTTTTAACTTCTGGAAGAGTTTGTGTGAGAACAAAGTTGTTTCTTCCTCTGGTGATGTCATATAAGCCTACAGATTTCTTTGTGTGAAGGTTTTAAACTACAGACTTAATATATTTAAAAATACAAGAAAATTCAGACTTCTCTATTTTTTGCTGAGTTAAGCTTTTCTAGGAATCCATCTACATCTAAATTCTCAAATTGATTTATATAGAGTTTTTTTTTTTTCTTGGTAATAAAATCCTCTCATCTCTTTCAATATCTGTATGATCTGTGGTGGTGTCCTCCACCACATTTCTGATATTGCCTCTTTGAAACTTCCCAATATTTTTTTTTCTCATTAGTCTTGCTAGTTTCTTTGATTCATGGACTAGAGAAGTCTATTCCTTAATTTTTAAGAATGTGGAGATTTTCTGGTTTCTTTTTGTTATTGAATTCTGCTTAATTCCATTGTGGCCAGAGAAGATACTCTGAAAGATTTCAATCCTTTAATTTGGTTGAGATTTGCTTTATGGCTCAACATGTATTTTATTTTGATAAATGTTTCACTATTCTTGAAAAAAATGTACATTTTGACATTCTTGGGGGCAGGAATGTATGTGTGTATATTATATGTGTATATATATGTATATATATATGTATACATGTATATATATAATATAGCCTGTCAAATCTTCACAGTTTTTTTGCCTAATTCATTTATCAGTTATTAAAAGATGTATATTAAAGTCTCCCACTCATGCACATTTCTTTTATATATTCGAAGCTGCATTATTGAGTGCATATAAATTTAAAATCGCTACATGTTCTGGGTAAATTGATCATTTAATCATTATGAAATATTGGTCCCTATCTTTAGAAATACTTAGTGTCTTCAGGAATACTTTGTCATATTAGAATAGCTACACTAACTTTTCCTTGGTTCATGTTTGCATGTTTTTTCCATCCTTTCTTTTCAACCTCTGTGTTCTTATATTTAAAGTGTGACTCTTGTAATCAGCATTATAGTTTTAAAAATTCCAATCTGATAATATTACTGTTAATTGGACTGTTAGTCCAATTACACTTCATGTGGTTACTGATTTACTTGGGTTTATATATACAATCTTAGTTATTTTTTAATTTTCCACTTGTTTTTATCATTTTTTTACTTTCCTATCTTCTTTTGGATTAATCACTTTTTTTTTTTTTTTTTTTTGTGGTGACACTGGGTCCACCTGGATAATTTAGGATCATCTTTTTTTTTTTTTAAGTAACTATTTCTTTTTTTTTTTTTAATTTTATTTATTTATTTATTTATTTATGGCTGTGTTGGGTCTTCGTTTCTGTGTGAGGGCTTCCTCTAGTTGCGGCAAGTGGGGGCCACTCTTCATCGCGGTGCGCGGGCCTCTCACTGTCGTGGCCTCTCTTGTTGCGGAGCACAGGCTCCAGACGCGCAGGCTCAGTAGTTGTGGCTCACGGGCCCAGTTGCTCCACGGCATGTGGGATCTTCCCAGACCAGGGCTCGAACCCGTATCCCCTGCATCGGCAGGCAGACTCTCAACCACTGCGCCACCAGGGAAGCCCCTTAATCACGTTTTAAAAATTATTCTGTCTCCCCCAGTCAGCTTTTTAGTTATACATTCTTTTTTCTGTTCCTTCAGTGGTTAGTCTAGCGTTTAAAATATGCATTCATTACTTAATAGAATCAAATATATTTGTAATTTTCCACTTCCCAGACATGTAGACTACTTAGAACGCCTTAACTACTTTACTTCCCTACTCCTGCCATTTATATTATTTTTGTCAGTCATTTTAATTCTACATATACCTAAACCTTTACAAGACGTCTTTATTATTGTTTAGTACAATCAGTATTCATTTATATTTTTCTTCATACTTACCATTTCTGCTGTTCTACATTTCTTTCTCTCTGCAATAGTATTGCTAAAGCTCTGCTGGGTTCTCTACCTCTTATAAGGGTTTTTTTCTCTGATAGGAATACTGATCTCTAATTTCACAATCATTAACCTCCAGTTGGCAAATACTTCAAGGGAAAATTAACTCACAGAATGTTGGCTTACTCACCTGTGGTTCTTTTCTATCTGTGATCTTGCTCCTTCAGTTACTGTCTCTATGGCTCTCTGATTATTATTATTAGTAGTAATAGTATAGTGATAGTAGTAGAAGTAGTAGTACTTTATCCCATGTTTCTTGCTGTTCTCAACAGGAGTCTTCCACAAGCTACTTTTTTTTTCTAAATAGCAATACATTTGTGCTGGGTTTTCCAATTTATAGGATGCCTTGAGATAGTTAAATTTTTCTTTCTCATTACTCTGTCTTTTTTTTTTTTAATTTTTATTTATTTATTTATTTATTTATGGCTGTGTTGGGTCTTCGTTTCTGTGCGAGGGCTTTCTCTAGTTGTGGCAAGTGGGGGCCACTCTTCATCGCGGTGCGCGGGCCTCTCACTATTGCGGCCTCTCCTGTTGTGGAGCACAGGCTCCAGACGCGCAGGCTCAGTAATTGTGGCTCACGGGCCTAGTTGCTCCACGGCATGTGGGATCTTCCCAGACCAGGGCTCGAGCCCGTGTCCCCTGCATTGGCAGGCAGATTCTCAACCACTGCGCCACCAGGGAAGCCCCACAAGCTACTTTTTAAATCATATCTATAAAGGAGAAATATTCTGACACATTTTTAAAGTTCAAATTGACAGAGTTAAATGATGAATGAAGCACATAAACAATTCCAATTTAGAACATAATATAGAAATGATTTGTTCAGTCATGTATTTATTCATTTAAAAATATAATGGGTCCCTAATCTTGCCAGGTAATATTCCATATTAGGTAAGTAAATGATGAATGAGACAAATGAGGTTTCTTAAGTTCATATTCTTTTGGAAAGCGTTTGACTGGAGGGAGACACAGGTAATGTATATGTAACATATATTAATGGGATAATTAATAGAATTGTAAATACTATGAAAAAATAAAAGAAGGGGATGTGATATATAGAGACTGGGAGTAGGTGGAGTCAGGCTGTTGTAGATTGAGTACTCTGTGGCTAGGAACATCCCTGAAGAGGTCATATTTGAGCTGAGAACTAAATGAAAATAACTGGCCTTCTACAAACTTAGGGACAAAAGATTCCTATAAGGATCAGCAAAATAAAAGGCCCTAAGGTAGAAATGATCTTGGCATGTTCAAGGAACATACAAAAATCTAGAGTGGCTTAAACGTAGAGAATTAGGGGACAAGTGATGTGGCTCAGATCATGTGTGGACTTATGGACCATGATTAGGGGGTTGAATTTTATTCTAATGCAATGGAAATCCATTAGAGGGTTTAATATAAGGAAACATGGACTATGTTTTAAAGGATCATTCTGGCTGTACTGAGAATGATTTATAGGACACTGGAGAGGAAGTTGAGAGATCAGGTAAGGGGGATTGTAGCATTAACTTCCAGTTAAATATGGTAGATTGGATACTTATGTTTACCTTTGTTCCCTCCTATAACTTCACTAAGATGACAGAGAAGGGACAAAAAGGAATGAACTCAGACAGGAAAAAAAACCCCATGGAATGGAGATGACAATAGCTACATTATATGTATTGAGCAGGAGAATGGAGGCTTATTCTCTGGAGCTTTGGGTGTCATCTTGAAGAACAGTGAGATTAAATGAAAGTGTTCATGTTGAATGGTAAAGCTTCCAGCCTTCTCCCTTCCTCCCTCAGTGGAGATTACTCCTAGACAGGCTTATTCTCCCCAGGCAGGAAATTGGAGCATTCATCTCTGAGGAAATTTAGCAGCTCAAGATTTTGTGTCGATTAGATTTTAGTGAGAGGCACCATTTAGCATCCTCTTATGCTTTTTATCCAGTTGAAAGAATATACTGGGTGACCTGATAACATTTAAACTACTCAGAGGTTTTGTTAATGGTTATTACAACTATATTATTACTTTGATCCTTGCTTAAGATTGAATTTTAATGAGCTTTCCTTATTTTAAGACTTTCTCAATTTTATATTTGACGGTGTTTGACAATCAGTTATCTCTTCTAACCTAACATGTCTTCAAATTTCTGGACACATTTTCTTTTATCTTTTTCATTCCTACTTGAAGCCTGGACAGTTCTTTTCTGATCTCATCTATTTCATATAATATCTTGTCAAACACTGCCCACAGAAACCTATCACAAAATTCAGTTCTCTTTTTCCTACTGCTACCTTTGGAACTACAGGATCATTGATAACACAATCTGTCTCTCAATTCATAGTTGTACAAATATTCTGCAACCACATAGCATGAATCACCATCTTTATTGCCTCTGATACCAGTTTCTTTACCACCTGCTATCCAACCACTAAGCCAGTGTTACATATTAGATGTTTATTGTTATGGTAGTGCCCCACTTGTGGTACCAAATATATACACTGTTAACAAAAAACCCCCAAATCTGGGTGCCTAAATACAACTAAGCTTTTTTCCTTGCTCATGCAAAGTCTGCTTCAGGTCCACACTTTTCTCCTGGGTTGCTGTTTTCTGTGTATTGGCTCAGTATTCCAAGCTGCCTTGGTCTTCTTATCAATACTTGCTTTCACCATCAATATGCATTCCACCATAATAAGAAAGAGAGGCTGGAGATTTGAGCACAGCATTTAAATACTTCTATCTAGAAATGACGAGTCATTTTCTCTCAAATTATTTGGCCAAAGTAAGACTTATGGCCATGCCAACTTCAAGGGGCAGGAAAGTGAAATCCTCCCTGGGTCTGCAACAAGAGGGGAATCAGATATTATTTAACTAGCAATAAGTGCCACAGAAGATATTGCATCTCAAAAACAAAGGGATACTAGAAATAAAGTATTTTTTCAGAATAAAAAGAGCCCTTGGAAAAGAAGTTGGAACAGAAATTTTAAAAAATCATTATGAGCATTAGAAGGATTAAGAAATTTCTGGAAAGTAGAGCAAAAATAGAGCCAGTACATTTCTTGGAATTCTATGTTCAGCCAAACTATCAATGAAGTGCGAAGGTAGAATAAAGATATTTCTGAAGGCAGGGTCTCAAAACATCTGCCTCTGATGCATTCTTTCTTAGAAATTTACTAGGAAATTTTCACCAAAACAAATAAAGGTGTAAACCAGGAAGACGGCATGGGGTCCTGGAAACAAAGGTTCCAAATTTGATAAGAGGCTAAGGGAATTCCCTGGATGAAGGTGATAGAAAACCAATGGATCACAGACAGATGTGCTGCCAGCGTAGGGAGCGACCAGTCTGGGTAAGTGCTAAATAAAAGGTTTCAGGAGTAATCTCTCCAAGAAAGACAAAAGGAAATTCAGAGATGATCTGATGTGTTTGAATCTGTTGGAAGGGAAATTCACATTTTGGGCTGTGGGTTTAGAGATTAATTAATGCAAATATCCACTGATAAAATGAGTCAACTGACTCAGGGTGAGCAAGGTATTCAAGAAAGGAAACATCATCATAGTTCACAACATGGCTCAGTTGTGGACAAGATTTACAAAATCACAATAGCATAAACACAGTATTTATACCAAAAACTATATTTATAATGTGGCATGGGAAATAAAAGTGACTTATAAATGATTAAAGTAATTTTCTTCTAGTAAGTAAATAGATAGCTAAAGCTGACAAACAAGAAGTGCGTTGTTTAAAAATACGGCAACAAATACCAGAAGGAAAAATTAAACGGATTGAAAGCAATTGCCTCTTCAGCGTGGCAGTTGATAGTGGGGATAGTAGACTGCTGGTTTTTGTTGTAAGTCTAACTTTTAAAACTCTGCACCTGTTAGGAGGATAATCAGTAATTAAGAGAAGATATTGTCTTGGATCAGAATAATAATAATCGAGGTGGTAAAAAAGAAGTATGTCCCAGATTCTGGATACATTTTGAAAGTAATGTCAGCAGTATCTACTGACAGTTTGGATGATGAACAGTTAAGGGGGAGGAGCCAGTTTTAAAGGGAGGAGCAGGGGTTCAGTTTTGAATGTGGAAAGTTTGGGATGCCTAAAACATCTAAGTGTGGAGGATAGGTAGAGAGTTGGCTGTAAGAAGGACATTTTGAAGGGAGAGGTCTGGGCAGGAGATCCACATTAAGAAGCTATCAGATCTTAAAACTATGACACTTAGGGAGTGAAGAAGCAGTCAAGGATTGAGTCCTGGGGTACTGTGAAGGTTAGGGAGGAGAGGAGGACACAGTAAAGAAGTCTGAGAAGAGGCAGCCAGGGAAGTAAGAGGAAAATCAGGGAGACTGTCCTGGGAGTCAAAAGAAGAAAATGTTTCAAGGAAGAGAGAGCGTTAAATGCTAACAGTAGATCAAATAAGATGAAGCCTGAGAATTGGCCACTGGATTTGGTAATGTGGAGGTCATTTGTGACCTTGATAAGGACAGTATTGGTGGAGTGGATAAATGAGGGTGATATAAAAGTGTTCATCCAGTGCTAAATCTTTATTTCATAATATATATTAGGTTTATATAATAAATATAAAATGTCTTATATAACATACATTTTAAATGTGTAATTTCTTCATGTTTTGTGGTTATTAAATAATATATGTTCATGATATAAAATTTTAAAAATAGAAAAAATATAAAAAAAGAAAATATAAACACCAACAACCAAGGAGAAAAAAAATGTTTAAAAAGAAGAAATGTTATTAGTCCAGTATAAGGGATGATAGTGACTTGGAATAAGGAAGAGGTAGTGGAGATGAGGAGAAATGGGCAGAGACGATGTGGATGTAGGGAGAGCAGCGGGCTTGCTGATGATTGGCTGATGGGCTGCGATGAGGGAAAGAAAGGTATTGAGAATGACTCAAAGATAAGCTGTGTGAGCCTTCACTCAATACCTCTCAGAAATCCCTCAAGAGTGTTCTCAGTGCATATTTTTCAATGAAAAGTTTAATTTTTCTTTTTTAAAAAATATTTTATATTTTATATTTATTTTATTTTAACTTATTTGGCTGCGCCGGGTCTTAGTTGCGGCATGTGGGATCTTTTATTTGCGGCATGTGGGATCCTTTATTTGCGGCATGTGGGCTCTTTATCTTTAGTTGAGCATTTGGGATCTAGTCCCCTGACCAGGGATCAAACCTGGGTCCCCTGCATTGGGAGCACTGAGTCTTAACTGCTGGACCACAAGGGAAGTCCCGAAAGTTTACATTTTCTTAATTAAAGATAACAGTTAAAATAAATTTGTTTTAAAGATAGGTTTACCACCAAAATGGCTGTCTTAAACATTGACATTAGGAATTTGTATCTTTTGCTATACATGAAAATGGATTGCTTATTTATTATTTATATTTTGCTGCACCGGGTCTTCGTTGTGGCACACTGGATCTTTAGTTGCGGCATGCGAACTCTTAGTTTTGGCATGCGTGTGAGATCTAGCTCCCCAACCAGGGATCGAACCTGGTTCCCTGCATTGGGAGTGCAGAGTCTTACTCACTGGACCACCAGGGAAGTCTCGAAAATAGATTGCTCTTATCCATTCTTCCTCTTGGTGATTGTGCTTTCCATGGTGTAATTCTTAATTTCTTTTTCCAGCACATTTCATCGTTTAGAAAATTATTCAGATAACTTCAGTGTATCTTGGAATTTTTAAAAGATCGGAAAAACTTATTTGCTATCATATGAGAACTAAAATATCCTAGCAATCTTTTCCCTTAAGGTTTAGAGGAAAAACAAAGCAGTAGCACAGGGAGATCAGCTCGGTGCTTTGTGACCACCTAGAGGGGTGGGATAGGGAGGGTGGGAGGGAGGGAGATGCAAGAGGGAAGAGATATGGGAACATATGTATATGTATAACTGATTCACTTTGTTATAAAGCAGAAACTAACACACTATTGTAAAGCAATTATACTCCAATAAAGTTGTTTAAAAAAACAAAACAAAACAACAAAGCAGTAAAATATTTATTTTCAAAAAGTAAATCTTAAAACTGTATCTTTCATTGAAATATCAAGGTCCTAGGTAAGGGAAAAGGGGACATGTGGCAGAACCTTATTAGCTTGATTCTATTTTAAATAATTCAAAATTGGCTTTAATGGTACCCTAGATTTTGTCATAATGAATCAAGTTTTATACAATGAAAATAGAACCTTTTTTTTGATAATCATTTGTATGTCCTTTAATGAGAGTCAATGCAAGAAATGATACTCATATTCTCAACTAAAGTCTGATACTAACCAGAAAAATAAGCGAACATGTTTGAGCCTTGGTTTATCTGACATTGTGTTTTGCAGACAGGGGTTCTTCAGTAATATGAGTCCTGTCTCATATGCAGGCTGTGGACTCCCTAATCCACACTGTGCCGAAAGGTCCCCAGCATTAATAAATTAGAGAATAGTTAAGGCTTAGTTTCTTCTGTTTATTCATTTTGGAATTGGTTGTTTGTGTTAAGAATGGGGAAACTGGGGCTTCCCTGGTGGCGCAGTGGTTGAGAATCTGCCTGCCAATGCAGGGGACACGGGTTCGAGCCCTGGTCTGGGAAGATCCCACATGCCGCGGAGCCACTAGGCCCGTGAGCCACAACTACTGAGCTTGCGCGTCTGGAGCCTGTGCTCCACAACAAGAGAGGCCGCAATAGTGAGAGGCCCGCGCACCGCGATGAAGAGTGGCCCCCGCTCGCCGCAACTGGAGAAAGCCCTCGCACAGAAACGAAGACCCAACACAGCCAAAAATAAATAAATAAGTAAATAAAACTAAAAAAAAAAAAAAGAAGAACGGGGAAACTGACATTTATCCCCTCAGGACTTCAGAGTGATATCCTAGATGCTTCCAGTGAACAAGTTCACCCCTATTCCTCACCTGTTCGTCACAAGGGGTACAGCCACCTTTTCTCCTCTTTGGTATGTGGGTCACAATAGTAAAAAAGATCCTAAGGCCAGTTGATTTCTCAGTGCTGCTGTGCTGTGGTTATGTTTCCTTTAAGTAGAAAATCAATGTATTTTGGATGAATGTCTCTCACAAGGAAGATACTGAGGATGATGAGACATACAGGACATAGTGTAGTTCTCAAAGAATTTATAATCTCTGTATAAGTAGAGATAAGTCAAGTGTGCATAAAAAATAGCCAGTAATGTGAAAAGTGATGGGAACAATAACTGCTGTAAGAATTCACGTCCAGGAGCAATTGTGGTGAGCTAGTATGGTCAGGAAAATTGCCTGGGGTGGGACTGGGTGTATTTAGATAGATTACTCTAAGTCATAGGCGATGTCAGGGATTGAGAGTGGGGAAGAGATGGCGTGAATAAAGACCCCAGAGTGGTAGTGGGAACAATAGTTGTAGTACTAAAACCACAATAATAATTTTCATGAAAAACTTGTTAGCTAATCTTGTTAGCTAAATTGTTAGCTAAAAACTGGCTAGCTAAATTGTTAGCTAATCAGGACCCACTTCCTACCTCTGTCCCCAACACTATATGCTACAGTACAGGATGTTTGCTAGCAGAGTATTAGGAAATTTTTGTAGTTCTTAGCATCCCTCAAGCCACGAGAATCAGGCATTGTCCTAAAAAGATCTCTCTCAGAGAGAAAAGCTTTCACAAAGATTGTACAAATCCCAAATCTCAGTTACTTCCCAAGTACTCACAGGTCCTTTCTCCTCCCAATACACCACGGAATCACCCATATCCCTGACAAGCGCACTTGAAGTAGGGACAGAGGGAACATTATCAGTAGGACTCTGCAACCTTCAACCTTGGTCTGGAAGTTCTCTGATCTCACCTTGTGAGCCCTTGCCGTTTTTGATCTTCAACAGTGAAGAATTCTGGCAGCGTAGCACAGACATTTACAACGTTGGCTTTGGCATGAGACTGAATTCAAATCCTTACTCCACCGGTCACCAGCTTTGTGACTTTGGGCAAGTTACTGAGTGCTCTAAGCTTCGTTTTCTTCACATGGAAAAAAGGATAATAATAGTAATGCTTACTTCATTGTCTTCTGGAGATTGAGAGAGATAGTCCATATAAAACACAGTGTTAAGCACATAGAAATACTTTCCCCCTGTTGACTATTTTTGACTATTGTTTACTTGACACTAGGCAAAATATTGGTGCCTTGTGTCAGATTCCAAAATCTCCAAACTAACTCCAAAAATGTATATTTTAATTTTAGTATCTCTTATATATCTTATATATCTCTGGGAGTACTATAAATTAGTCTGAGGGTTTGGAAATATTTTAAAAAATATGTATTACATAAAAGAAAAGAAACACTAAGTAGTCAATCAAAGTCCTCCTATTTTTTTATTTTATTATTTTTAAAAATTTATTTACTTATCTATTTATTTATTTTTGGCTACGTTGGGTCTTCGTTGCTGCACACGGGCTTTCTCTAGTTGCAGTGAGCGTGGGCTACTCTTCGTTGCGGTGCGCGGGCTTCTCATTGTGGTGGCTTCTCTTGTTGCGGAGCACGGGCTCTAGGCACATGGGCTTCAGTAGTTGTGGCTCACAGGCTCTAGAGCACAGGCTCAGTAGTTGTGGCACACGGGCTTAGTTGCTCTGCGGCATGTGGGATCTTCCCGGACCAGGGCTCGAATCCGTGTCCCCTGCATTGGCAGGCAGATTCTTAACCACTGCGCCACCAGGGAAGTCCCAGTCCTCCTATTTTAAGTAGCAGAAAATATTAAAAGAAAGTGCCTATCAGTTCTCAAACTTCTTTATAATTAATAATATTACAAAGCAATAATAATAGGCAACATTTATTGAACACTATGTATCAGGCATTGAGCTACCTTATAGATGATATCTGTTATGAGGTAGGTGTTATATTATCCTCATTATTGTATTATCCCCAGTGCTTTACAGATAAGGAAACTGTTAAAAAGGCTGAGCAACTTAGCCACGGCCACATTGCCAGTAAGCGTTAAGTATGGCGACAACCCCAGCAGTGGGTTCAAAGCTCTGTTAACCGTTTTGCTGCAGGGCACCGTGCCGTTATGGGGATGATGGCTAGACGTTCTTGTTGGAATAGCAGGTCAAATGGGAAAGTAGTGGAAGATAAGATTGGTTGGTTCATTTGGGGCCAAATTATGAAGAGTTGAAATGAAAAGGGTCTCTAGAGAGTCTACTTGATCACTCTTGAAAAAAAACTTAGTTAATCTGTGTGTTAGGGACATTATCACGTGGAATGCGTGTCTCACTGTCTGCTGAAATATTTAAATCAGACGGATGGTGGGTAAAGCACTTGACATAGTGCCAGGGTCCTTAGCGAACCCTCCACAGATAGTAGCTGTTTGCTTATTATATTGTGGAAGTGTTCTTATCTGACCTCCATTTAATAGACTTGCTACATTGACCAATGCCCTCTATTTCCCTTGCAAAAGATTTTGACTGATACTCGTGAGATGCCATGGTTATGCCAGTGCAGATCAGCTCTCACCAGGGGTCCTGATGTGTTGTTGTATGCTTCCAGAAGATGAAATGTGCTTGTTCCTAAACCTGTTTCTCAGTTACATTTGTTATTTTTATCATGTAATCTAAGTGAATTGTTATGTAAACCAATGAAACTTGAATGTGGGAAGAAAGAGAAATTTCTGTACAAAGCTAGCTGAATGCTTTGGGTACATTTGATAAAGGCAGGTTGTTAAAAAAAACTGTCAAATTAGTTGTGGGAAAGCAAGTGTAAAAGATAAAGAATTCTTATAAAAATCTAGAAATATTCTCACTCACATTTCTTCACAAGGGATTTATAATTCTTGGTTCAATTTAAAGGCACATTATATCATGGTATATTTTATGATATGGAACTTGGGTAAATATGGAATTTACCTGATCCTCCTGTAAAAATAAAAAGGCATTCATGTTATTGTTGTTTACTTAAAAATTGCTGTGACATCTCTCTTAAATATCCTGTATTTGGTTTACATTTCTGAAAATAGGAAATAAGAGATGTAATATTGTGCTTTTCTTTATGATAGTGACCTTTTTATAAAGTATCTCAGTCAGCTCCTGAAGGGAGATGAGTGCCCTGTGGTTGGTATACAGTCTTCTATTCAATGCAGGGTTTCAAATTTAGAACTTTTCTGGTTTAGAAACTATAAATTATTTATGGTGTATCAAGCTTTTTAAACCCTGTTTATGACAGGTTGGGATTTTGCCAATCTCAGTTGAAACAGTCTAAATAATTTATCTTGTTGTTCCTTCAACTTACAATACATTCTGAAGCTCAAGAAATGTTAAATAACTTTTTTTTCTTCTCTGCTATGCTGAGGTCAGGGAGGTTAAGCGCTCAGACATTCTTTGAACATTTCTTGGTCCCTTGTCTTCTCTCAGTGTGCTAGATTTCTTTTTTTACTTTCATATTGTGCCTTTCTTTTATATGACATTTCCACTTAATTGAACTTTTTTTTTAAAGAATCCCTTATCTCCCATTAATTATCTCTACTGAGTTTCTATACATTGTAATTCCAGTTATAAATAAGGGAATATCTTTGCAAGCAAAGAATTCAATTGTTTTTAGATCCCAGTATCTTCTGAGAGTATGAACAATGAATTAGTCTGATTTGATTTTACTGAAATGTGTGAAACATTAATGATAAACATCAAGTAGTTCAAAGTTCTGTTAAACCCCTATAATTTGGGCATTTATTTGAATTCTATTTGCAACATGTTAAGTATGAGATAATGCAAATATAGGGTTTTTTTTGCTTTCTTCATTCAACAGTGTTTTCAAGATTTATTCATGATATACAAGTAGATTCTTTTTAAATTTCAAAAGCTAGGTAATGAATATACCACAATCTATATATTCTGTAGTTGGTGGATATTTATATTGTTTCAATTTTTTGCCACTAAAACAATGGGCATCCTTATTTATTATTAGCAGTTCTCTCAGGTATACTCATAGAAATGGAACTGCTTAGCCAGACTGTGTGTATTCTTAAATTCTAATTTTTTATTTAGGTATAATTGACATATAACATTATATTAGTTTCAGGTGTGTAACATAATGATTTGATATTTGTATCTATTGTAAACTGATCACAACAAGTCTAGTTACCATCTGTCACCATACACGGTTACAAGTTTTTTTCTTGTGATGAGAACCTTTAAGATTGATCTACCCTCTTAGCAACTTTCAAATATGCAGTACAGTATTATTAACTGTAGTCACCATGCTGTACGTTATATCCCTGTGACTTATTTATTTTATAACTGTAAGTTTTATCTTTTGACCCCCTTCACCCATTTCGCCCACCTCCCACCTCTGGCAGCCTGTTCTCTGTATCTATGAGCTTGTTTTTGTTCGTTTGTTCATTTAAAATTTTTTTAAGATTCCACATACAAGTGAGATCATATGGTATTTGTCTTTGTCTGTCTGACTTACTAACTTATTTCACTTAGCATACACCCACAAGATCCATCCATGTTATCACAAAAGGCAAGATTTCATTATTTTTAATGGCTGAATAGTATTTCCTTGTGAATGTATAAATGTATGTGTGTGTGTGTATATCTATCTATCTATCTATCTATCTATCTATCTATCTATCTATCTATATACACACCACAGTTTCTTTATCCATTCATCCATTGGTAGACACTTTCCATGTCTTGGCTATTCTAAATAATGCGTGTGCGTATATCTTTTTGAATTAGTGGTTTCGTTTTCTTTGGATATATTCCCAGAAGTGGAATTGTTGAATCATATGGTAGTTTGATTTTCAATTTTTTGAGGCGCCTCCATACTGTTTGCCATGGTGGTTGCACCAGTTTATATTTCCATCAACAGTGAAGTTCCCTTTTCTCCCTATCCTTGCCAACACTTGTTATTTCTTGGCTTTTTGATTATAGCCATTATAACAAGTGTGAGGTAATATCTCATTGTAGTTTTGATTTTCATTTCCCTGGTGATTGGTGATGTTCAGATATAGATAGTTTTACTTCATGAATCCTAATCACCTGGAACTACCAGTTTCCAGTAAATGTGGAATTTTTATTAATTTTGAAAATGGAGAGGTTTGAGAAAAAGGAAAGGCATGTTATCGGTATTTGATTACGACAGCAAGTTCTGCCAATTTTAATAGCCCCATTTCATTAAGTAAGAAGCAGAAGAATGAAAAGGATGGACATTAAACATGTAAATATGAAATTCTTATACTCAATGAAATGCACATGTGATATTACTAGCTCCATTTATTCTTTTCTGTCATCTATTCAGCTGTTTTAAGTAATACTCTATTTTTAAATTTGGGATCCACATATCACTCATTCTCAGTAAATGGGGTTGGGTGGAGGGCTAGGGGTGATATGTAAGTTAGGTGTGGCTAATCAGGTCCCACTTTTCCCTGTCCTCAGTGATTAGTTCAGGGATGCCCACGTGATGCCATCAGAGCCAACGAGATGTCTTGAGAGTTTCTGGAGACTAGGGATAGAGGGAGATACAATTTGCTGCCAAAATGGGAGCTGAGATTATGTAAGTTTCTGGAATCCTTTAAGCCATCTCGCTTCTGTAAGGGAAGAGGCTGTCTGCAAATGGATCAGGAAATAGAGTGGGAAATCTGCCAGGTCCTGGTGACATAGTTTGAGCTTCTGCATCAAGATAAACCTATCCCTAGAAGTTCTAATTTCATTATCATTAAATTCTTTTTTGCTTAACCTTTTGAATTAGGTTTTCTCTTACTTGCAAGGAAGAAGTTCTAACTGATAAAAATTACACACAAAGAACAATAAACCAACTACATATTGTGGCATGCATGCTGGGCTCACTATGCTTTCATTTATGGATTACTGATTAATAAATATGAAACTTTATGTCCACTTCCAAACCCAAAGCAATTCCAATTACACAAACCTGTTAACTAAATGGAAACAATAGTTTGAACAATGTCTGTATCTTAATTAAATTTAATACTGATGTTTAAAATATTCTTTTTTAAGAATAAACCAATTTTGTGTGACTGGGGTTTTAATTTTTCATTTAAGATTGTATTTATTTGTTCCCAATTTCATTTTTATGAGAGATTGGGGTCATTTGGAAAATTGATGAAAACTACACACTCAATACTGAGAAAATACTCATAAGCACAAAATACAGTGTCAAGAGGTACATAGATTTTCTGAAGCCCATACATAGACTCCTGATTAAGGCTCTCAGCCCTACAGTCAGAAAACGGGCCCTTGAAATTTTTTATTTCTGGGATTTTCTTGAAGTTTTCTTTATTATCTTCTATATGATCAAATTTTAGTATGTTCTAGGGATGCTTGAGAAAAAGGTGTATTTGCTTTCTTTACATAGGATATTGTACCCTAAATAAATCAATCTTACTCAAAGTTCAGTAATTTATAAATATCTATTCTTTCATTTTTATGTATTTATAATACTATTTATATATTTTGATGATGTTCAGTAATAATTATTCACAACAGTTTTGTATTTCTTACTGATTTATCTTTTCTAAAAAATAGAGAGACCACTGAAGCTTTGGGTCTTTAATTATATAATAATAATGCAATCCTTGATTCCTTTTGCTTCTACTTGCCTAATAATTTTTGACCATTTTATTTTGGACAATTCTCTAATGTGCCATTTTAGATATGTTTCTTGTTAGCCACATATAGTTGAAATTTGTTTTGAACTTAATGAAAATATTTGCCTTTTACCTGAGAGATTTAACTCATTTAATTTTTCTGTAGTGAGTGATATGCTTGATCCTCTGTCACCTTGTTTTTATCTTCCTTTTGGCTTTATTTACTCTCTTTATAAGGACTATGATTTTTTTCCTTTATCTTCTACAGTAGGTATACTATTTTCTAAAAACATTAGGAATGATTTATTTCTGTATAACAAACCAGCTTAAAATTAAATGACTTAAAACAACATTTATTTAACTTAGATTCAGTGAGTCATCAACTTAGGGTGAACTTCAGTGGCTCCATTGGACTCCTTCATGCATTCACAGGGTGGCTCTTCTTCTTCTGGGGATGGTCTGGCTGTCAGCTGTGGTGACAAGTGTCAACTGAGCCAAATGTCATTGAGCAGGCTTGTACTCATGGTGATATGGCAGGATTAAAAAAGAAAGAATATCTAGAGGCTACAGCCAAGGGTCGTTTATTGAGAAACTACTTCCAGGGATCAGAACTGTGCTGTAATCAAGGAACACTTCCTACCTCTGAGTAGAGGGACCTAGGAATATTTGCTTTATTGGATTTCAGAATTTCTATGGACCATGACTGTTGTGTGCCTTTGACTTCTCTCTTTGTTGAATGGGAGTGTCTATTGTGGTTATTCTGATGTGGTTCACTATTGTAGATTGGGTATGATAGGGATAGGTAATTTTTCTTTTTAGGTCGGAGGTCTCTAGGTCAGGAGAAGCTCCATCCAGACCAGATGTTCAAGATTCTGAACCTGAGCATTATGTAGTAATTAGATTAGACTTTGGGATGTCTCAGGGGAAGTGAGTATATTTTGTCTGTGAGGGGGATGTAAATAAGTATGGCCAGATGTCAGGCCATGGTAGACTGTTTGCAAAATTGGCCACAATTATTTCTCTCGCATCTCCATTCCCTTTGCAATGTAATTTTGCAGAATTTCCCATTAGGAGTTAGAGTCAAATTTTCCATCCCTCAAGTCTAGGCTGGCCTTGTAATTTGCTTTGACCAACAAAATGCAGTGGAAGTGTAATCATGTTCTGGGACTGGACTTCAAGAGGCCTTTAATGCTTTGAATTGCTCTCTTAGAAACTGCCCTCCTGTTCCCACGTGAAAAAGCCTAGGCTATCATTACTGGAAAATGCATGACGGTATGCAGCAAAGACGAGCTGTCCCAGCAGAGACCAGAGACCATCCTAAACTAGTTATTTCCCAGCCCACCTGACAGCTGACCTCAGATGAATTAGTGAGGCCACCTGAGAACAGAACAACTGCCTGGCTGAACACAATCTAAATTACTTACCCACAGAATCATGAGCTAAATAAATGATTGCTGTTTTAGCCCAGTAAGCTTTAGGGTAGTGTGTTGCACAGTAAAATTTAACTGAGAAATTCTTCTACTGGTTCCCTTTCACTTTTCCAAAAACATTCTAGAACATTCTTTGTAACCTAATCTAAGAATGACAGCTCATCACCTTTGTTGTATGCTATTTGTTAAAAGTGAGTCACTAAATCCAGCCTGCACTCAGGGGATGGGATTACACAGAGGATTACAACAGTAGGAGGCAGGGATCAGTGGGGGCCATCTTGGAGGCTGCCTGCCTTTGGAATTTTGCTCAGTCACACAGTATTATCCTACCCCTGTCTTCTCTGCCTCCCAGTTTAGTCAGATATAATCTTATTTCTAGGGTTTCTGTTGCTTACTATTATGACTTTTAATAACATTCTCAAAACTTTATCTTATAGGCTATTACCTTAAAACAGTTTCTCTTCCCTCTATGCCATTTGATGTAAAGACAGCTGGGTTCTTATACTTCCATAAGATCTCTTTTCCTGTCTCCACCTCTCAAACTATCAGCGTTAAATTACAATGTAAACATTGTCAGGGCTCATAGGATTTATGCCCAATTCTAGTGTTAAAATGATGTCTTCTGAGACTTGTCCATGGACTGATTCTGTGAAATAGAAATCAGTAAACAGAGATTACTATACAATAAATATGTAAATGTTATTCACTGCAGAAACTACTCTGGGAAATTTTATTATTTCTTTGATAATTTTCATTCCTCTTTTTCTCTTCCTTCCCTTCCCTTCTCTCGTTTCTTTCCTCCCCACCCCCCACCCCTTACTCCTATTATTTGGATGTCGGACCTCCTGGGACTCCTTTATATCTCCCATCATTTCTCTCTTATTTTCCACCTTCTGGATTTTGTTTTGTTTTGTTTTTGCTTTTTATTCTGGGAGATTTTCTCAACCTCATCTCCCAACTTTTGTCATATATTTCAGCAATCCACATTTTCATTTCTGAGATCTCTTTATTCCATGTACCTATAATATATGAAAATATTAAAATATATAAATGTATATAATAAATAGCTGAAAAAATATAGGCCTACTAAATTCTTACGATTTATTCAGTTTAATCAAATAATGAAAAAGACAGGAAAGTGTATACATTGTATGTCATAATCTTTTACATACTTAAATAATTCCACCAACATTTTAAATATCAAGCTCACTTTTATGTACTATAGAAGCAATTTAGGGGTTCAGAGCTTTTGCCTATGTGCTTTTCTTTGTACATTCATGCTAGCTTAAATTATCACCTTCATTCTAATGACTACTGAATGAATCTATAACTTTGCCTTCATCTTCCAGTCTGGCTCTAGTTTTGCATTCCATCAACCTACAGAATATTTTCTACTGCCTATCTTGTTACTTAAACTTGACATGCCCCCAAGCCAGATTCATCATCTTGGTGCCACCATTTTTCCTGTCATATTAGCTCAAAACCTTGTAAAGTCAAAGTGATTTTCAAAGAGTGAAAATTCATGTATAAAATGTAGCATTCTTCATTTTCCTATAATGAAAATGTTATATTTTCACCTCATGCAACATTCCTCCTCAAAGTAACAAAGCAACCCAATCACTTCTAGGGAAACTCAGTTACTCTAATTGTTAATCTCAATCAAAATCAGTGATCTCCCATTCATATTTAATATTTATGTTATATATATACATGTATATTATATTATATATTTGATATTTTGTGCTTTTTCTCTTCACTGCAGAGGTGCATTGTTGGGGGCGGGGGAGTGTCTCTGTCTCAGTCTTGATCTGCCCCATACTGCCAGTGGCTGAGATGTATAATCCTCCTGCCATCATCCTTGATTGTCAGCATCAATTCTTACTTTTGCTGAGATGTCTTTGGGTACCACCACAGTGTATGAACTGAGGGTATCACTTTCTGTTGCCATAATTCTTCATCACCATATCTGATACCTCTTTAGGCCAACAACTCTCAAATAACTTCAGTTGCTTGAGGACCCCTCATCAGGGCTGCTCTCCAGAGATATAGGATCAGTCATCAAGACCTGCATGACTGAGACATCACAAGCCCAATGTCATTGTGGTGGGCAATAAAGGAGGGTAGTCTTCCACTCTATCCTTGGATCCCTAAGGATAAAGGAAGACTGTGGCTCTTCTGACTCTTTCTGATCCACAAGGCTTAGGAGTGTGGAGCAGGCAGAGGAATGGGAGAGGACAGTGTTCAAAGTCCTTACTCTAAGTATCTAAGCTCTCTTCTTCCCATCTAACTATCTTTTTCCTTTCCAGGGAAAGTTTGCCTGGAAGGAGGGCAGTAAAAAAGCTTTCTTAACAATTTTCCTTTAAAATATTCTATGTTATGTAGATGGACATTTAGGTTGCTTCCATGTCTTGGCTATTGTAAACAGTGCTGCAATGAACATTGGGGTGCATGTATCCTTTTGGACCATGTTTTTCTCCCAATATATGCCCAGGAGTGGGATTGCAGGGTCATATGGTAGCTCTGTTTTTAGTTTTTTAAGGAACCTCTATACTGTTCTCCATAGTGGCTGTATCAATTTACATACCCACAAACAGTGTAGGAGGGTTCCCTTCTCTCCACACTCTCTCCAGCATTTATTGTTTGTGGATTTTTTGATGATAGCCATTTTGACTGGTGTGAGGTGATACCTCATTGTAGTTTTGATTTGCATTTCTCTAATAATTAGCGATGTCGAATACCTTTTCATGTGCCTCTTGGCCATCTGTTATGTCTTCTTGGGAGAAATGTCTATTTAGGTGTTCTGCCCATTTTTTGATTGGGTTGTTTGTTTTGATGATATTAAGCCGGATGAGTTGTTTGTAAATTTTGGAGCTAAATGTCCAACAGAGGAATGGATAAAGAAGATGTGGTACATATATACAATGGGATATTACTCAGCCATTAAAAAGAATGAAATAATGCCATTTGCAGCACATGGATGGACCTAGAGATTGTCATACTGAGTGAAGTAAGTCAGACAGAGAAAGAGAAATATCGTATAATATCCCTTATAAGTGAAATCTAAAAAGAAGTGATACAAATAAACTCATTTACAAAACAGAAACAGACTCATAGACTTAGAGAACAAACTTATGGTTACCAGGGGGGAAAGATGGGGGAAAGGGATAGTCAGGGAGTTTGGGATCGTCATGTACCCACTGCTATATTTAAAATGGATAACCAATAAGGACCTACTGTATAGCACAGGGAACTCTGCTCAATGTTATGTGGCAGCCTGGATGGGAGGGGAGTTTGAGGAAGGATGGATACATGTATATGTATGGCCGAGTGGCTTTGCTGTGCACTTGAAACTATCACAACATTAATTGTTTATACCCTAATATAAAATAAAAAGTTAGAAAAATACTCTGTTATATGCACAATGTAGGATTATTATTATTAAATTTTAATTTAAAGCAAATAACTTGGTGTCTTTTTTCTCTTATTCCTCTTTGACATCCCCAGTAGAGCAAAGCCTGCTTCGTGCCCCCTAGCCCAGTTGAAGACGGGTCAGGGGTTAACATACATGTGGAAAAAACACATCAGTTAATACTTCTCATCGCCTTTTAAGTTTGGACTTATCTTTAATACCTTTCTCTTTTTGACTTCTATATCCAAGATCCCAGACCTTTCTTTTCTTTAAAATACCTTTACTTATTTGTGCCTTCCTTTCAAGTCTGACAGCTACTGCCCTAGTGGAGACCTTATCAAATAACCAGGATTACTGAAATGGCCTCTTGGCAGACCTCTGTGACTCAAGCCTCTTGCAATTTGGATCTGTCTTCTGTATTGTTGCTGGAATACTTTTCTTTAAACACCACTTTTATCATTTCACTCCTCTTTTCAAAAATCTACAATGGTTGCCCACTGGGTCAAGTTCAAAAAGTTTTGCTTGACTTCTGGACTAACTGTAATAGGGATTCACTTTCTCTCTAAAACCTTATTTTTCACTTGTCTAAGCAAGACCTTCTCAAGTTGGTTTCCTTATTTTCCTTTATTAGTCATGCTAATTTTTGCCTTTGCATTTATGCTGCATTTCTTGACAGTAATGTCTACCCCTTTTATTTTTTGTTACCCCAATTTTAACCATCTGTCAAGACCCAGTTCAGCCTCACCCCTTTCCTGATGTCTCCTCCCCAGTGAAAACAATTCACATTAGTCTTTCCTGCCTTGGACCAGTTGTTCCCAGACTTTCCTGAAGATTAGAATCACCTGGAGGTGGGAGTGACTTTAAAACATTCCAATGCCCAGGTTGCACCCCAAACCAAATAAATTACAATGCCTGGGATTGGGAGCCAGGCATCAGTATAGTTTAGATCCTCAGGTGGTTTCAATGTGCAGCGAAGTTTTGGGAACCACTGCTTTTGGTTTATTATAATGTGTCAGCTTACCATAACTTTGCGTTTGGCTATATTTGGTCTACTATTTGTCTTCGATTATTTTTTTGTTACTCATCTAGAATGCAAGAAAACAAGATTTATGCTGATTGAAGCAGAGACTGTTGGTGCTCCAACCAGATCCCCTGTATCCCTTTCACCCATCTGTTCACGTCTCCTGTAGCTTTGGCGTGGTTTTGAATCCAATGGCCAGCACCTGTGTACCTTCTTTTCCAGGCCAATCTCAGGCTCCTTATCTCATGAGCAATGTGCCTGGGAATATGAAACCCCAGTTCCCTTGCTTCTAGTTTGGATCGATGTCAGAGTTCCCTGCAGGATGAGGTCAAGACCCTCCCTGGGACTTAGTCTGAAACACACCCTTACATGGGTTTCCTCCTTGTTCTGCTTTCCCTACTCTCTTGCTGATTTCTCCTGGGAGCACCTTCTTAATAAATCACTTGCTCATGAATCCTCATCTCAGAGTCTGCCTCTTGGGAACCTAACCTAAGATACTTATCCTTCCTTCAAAGCAGAGTGCTGAGCACATATAAAGTTCAATGAAGATTTATTAGACAAGGGATTCTTGATATGAGAAATAGAAACAATTTAATAAAACCTTAGTTGAAAGTACTCATATATAATATATTCAGGGTTTCTCTGTAGAATTAGAATTACTTTTTTAAATGTAATTTTAAAATCCTGGGCATATTGAAATCTCACTTGGGGTAGGAAATATGGGCTAGGTAAAAATTTTCTCAGCAATATTTATAAAACTATCTGAGGAACAGTTTGAGACCAAGCAGTGTGTAGTATCAAGGCAACTGCATTGAGAGCACAATCGAACAACAGAATGGGAGACCCTGCATTTAATCTCAAATGACATATATTGAGAGGGACATTTCCTCTAGACTTGGGGCTGAGAATTTGCATTTTTAACAGGTTCCCAGGTTGGCTTCATGACGTTGGAGTTGGAGGAGAAGGGTCAGGCTAGACCCCCTGTGGGTCACCAGTTTCACTACCCTGGGCTTGGTAAAATTTTATGATTTTTATGAATCATGAAAATGATCAAACATCAATAGTATCTGCCTGAGGTATTGCGAGACAGAAATGAGGCCGTCCATCAATTACGTTTGTAACAGTGATTAGAAAAATAAAATTGCTTCTTGTGAATGGTTATCCTTAAACTATCAGCTCACCTAGAATGGAGTTTTTACACATTACATTTTATGGCCAGTGAAGCAGATTTTTACATCTTGAATCGTCTCCTTTCTGACCCCTTCTCAGGGCTAGCAGCAGTGATTTTGTGCCTCTCTTTTCTTCCTTACTCTATCTCTCCCTGGGGTCCGTGGTAGAGAATAGAGAATTCAATTTATTCAGCTGTTTTGTTCATAAGGGCATGTGGTTATATGGATCATTTTACATTTATACAGAACATGAGCTTTTTCCTTCTCATATAATTATTTATCAGTTATTATGAGGAGGTTTGAGGCTTTAGCATATAAACACAGCACATGAAGATAACATTTTGATATAATTTCCCATTTTCACTACCTATTCTTACCAGACTACTCTGGGAAAGCTATTTGTACACACTTCTCTGTGTATGCAGTTCCTCAGCTAATAGCTTTGTTCTGTTTTCATACAACATATTATGTATGATTGCAAAAATGTCTTTCGTGTAGCCATAATTTACTGTTTTTGTTTACTTGCCCTTTTGGGTTGTATCACAATTAGCAAATGATGTGGCCCTCTTCTGTTAAAAGTAAACCACCTCCCTTTAGGTTGTTTGATGTAAAACAAAATTCCACTAGATGGTGGTATTGGAATGCATACTAATATGTCTCTTGTCACCTTATGTCTCTATAAAATCCTCAGTTTGAAATCTATTGTAGCCTGTCATTTTGGCTTTCGAATCAGGTCTGCTCCCCCCCTAAACTAAATGGATTGGGATGATTTGGTATTTAGGTAATACACCACTCAGTGTTTCCAGAGACCCCCTGAGGACAGTGGGCAAAAACAATGAAGAGGCATTTTTTGTCCAGTTCTCATCTAGATCACTTCTTCGCTGGTATTTTTGGTTCCCTTATGCTATTCCACTCATACTTAGGAATAGTCTCACAGTGACACCATCTTTTGACCCTGGTCCCTGCTCTGGGCTACAGATACTTCACCCAGTCTTGTCTCCTCAGCTGACTGATGGATCTATTAGATTACTAACTGTTAAGAACTAATTGATCTTTGCCAGTTTGTCCAGTGCTTCTCCAAGTATGGTCACTGGACCAGCAGTATCACTTGGGAATTTGTTAGAAGGACAAATTCTCCGGCCAGATCTGCTGAATTGGAAACTCAGGCAGTGGGGCTCAACAATCTGGACTTTCACAAGCCCTCCAGGTGATTCGAATGCACACTAAGCTTGAGACCCGCTGTGTTAGATCCTTCCTGGTAAGAAAACTCTAACTCCAGTTGGGCTAAACCTCTCTCCTGAAAGTCCTTAAAGAAGAACTTTGAAGGCATACAGGTGGGTGAAAGAAAATTGTGAGGGCGAGCGTGTGCCCCATTTGGCCTATAGAGAGGGCTGGCTCTGCCCTCCCTTCAGGTTCTGCCTGTCACCGTGGAGCCCTTCCATTGCAGTAATATTTAAGCCTGTTTCTAGTATGTCAATGGTGTTGGAAAGTAGGATTCACATTCCTTTTCCGAGAGAGAGGCCGTGAGATGCCCAGGAAGGCCGCCAGATGGCAGCCTCGTTCCTACGCTGTCTCTGCGTTTCTGAACGGCAGGTTCTGGCTCTTTAGTCAAAGAAAGGCTATCCGGTGGCAGCGGTCATTTATTGGCTAGGCTGTTTGTCGCTTTCGCTACTGCAGCTTGAGTCAGAGCCCACGGGGGGGAAAGAGAGAGGAATTGATTAGTGTATCACAGAGCTACTAATCGCACAGGAGACTGCGATCCACTATTGTCCCCATTTCACTGGGTAATTGCAGGGGAGGCCGTGAAGGTTCCACAGGAGGTGAGCCATCTAGTGAAGCTGGGTCTCGGGCAAGCACAGTCAGCTCCGACAGGTGTCTGGAATAGCTCTGTCTTCTGTCCTTTGATGAATGCTGGGTACCTGCACATCCGAATCACCTGGGGGAGCTTTCAGATATCCTGATGCCCAGGCTGCACCCCAGGCCAATCTCCATCACAATCTTGGGGTAGCTTCTGGCCGTCGGTATAGTTTAAACCTTCCCAGGTGATCCAATGTGTATCTAGGCCTGGGATTCACTATATTAAAGACACACATTAGATTTGTGGCAAAGTTGTTTCAATGGAGAAACCTTGGTTGTTGCCTCATATCCTAGTGTAAATTTCAACAATGGAGTTTTTTGTCTTGGTCAGTTTTGTTATTCAAATGGAAGGATTTTGTTGTACAACAGAAAGGTATCACTCCCCCCTCCTCCAAATTTCTCCTCCCTTTCCTCTTCCTCCCTTCCTTCCACCCTTCCTCCCTTCCTCCCTCCTTCCCTCCCTTTCTTCTTTCCTTCCTTCCCCAGCTGAAGATCCAAACTTGTGGCTACAAATTGGGGCATATTACCGCTACTTAAAAGGAATATTTTACCAAAATTCTATAATCAGTGTTCTGAGTTTAAAATACTCTAATTTCCTTTTTGCCTCTGGCCACATGTTCTTAGGTGCCTTCAGGCTACAGTCCCTATTTTAAAGGATATGATTGTAAAAAAATTTACATCAGGCTTGATGAAACGCTGCTATTTTTATCTCATTACCTAGTATTTGAATAGATGGAATGAAAACATCCTATAATAATTGCTTGCAAAACTCTGTAGAACCACTCTCTGGAGTTGGAAATTGTTCTCTAATACCAAACTCCTCTTGTACTGAACAAGGTGAGTTTCATGAAACTGTATGAATATTTCTATTCTATTTATGTTGGAAAATCCTGTGTGTTTCCATTCAAAACTCTTAATAATAGGTAGAAGGAAACTTGGAAGGAAACAGTTGTGGCCTGTGAAATAGGAAATATGGTTTAACTTGGTATAAAATTGTAAATGAGGCTAAGCTTAGTTGTTTGCACCACAGGGGGACCTAAAAAGCATCTCCAGAAATTCACTGTTAGTGATACATTATGATTCTCTAGGCATCACCTTTAGAAATATACTCCTTACTAGATCCTTCTTTGGCAAAGATTTATCAAGCTGTTCTCTGGGAGTGGAGATTATATGAGAAAATTGGGAGGCTCAGGGAACGGGAACCCGATGAAAGAGAAGAACAGGCTGGGAAGAAAGCAGAACAAATTAAAGGAAGGGGAATCGAGAGGGGGGTTATTTTCTGTTTTGACTTGAGGATAGGTCAGGGCCAAAACTATGGAAATTTTGAAGTGGTTCATTGTAGGACTGATGCTCTTTTTCCAAGTGATAGTTCATTGGTTTGTGGGTGCCTTAGAGAACAAAAATTTCTATGGCCTTCACAGTAAGGTGTCTTGCATTCCAGACAGAGGTTTTCTGGATCTAGAGACCTCTCCCATAGGCAGTGTGACTTATTAATAATTTAGGCAGTCTTTGCATTTGGATCAACATTAGTTAGGAAATGGTGAACATCTGAAATCATGATATAGATTCAGTTTGCATTTAAAATTAACATGCACGGACTTTCTGACAGATGGACGTTAAGCACTTTTGTCTATGAGGGATTGAAAGACTTTTTGGTTTTGAACCTATTTTGTTGTTTAATTGGTAAACTTCTATTACTATGGTACTATACAAATTTTAGGCATCAGTGCCTTTCTGCCTAAAGACATAAACATATTCAATTAGCGGAGAGCCAGATCATTTGTTTCAATAGCTGCTTTTATTTTCTGTTGTTGATATGTTAAAATAGTTAAACACTTGCATTCATCTCATCCTATTAAAGGAACTCCATCAGGGAACAGTGAGGTAACATGTTTGGTGACAGCAGGCTTAGTCACCCTGCTGTGAGAAAGAGATGAATAATGTTTTTTAATCTTACATCTATTGACTTTCTCCTTTTCAAATGTATACATCATTACTGAAAGAAGCTACTGCAGACTATATTTTGTTAACAGTTTATCTTTTTCATATCTTCATTATTAAATCAAATGGTACATTTACTTACATGGATCTACATAAAATGAAATTGCTGCATGACATTTCTTATTGTTTATAATTCCCATTTTGAAAGATCAAGTCATGCATCCTTGAAATTCTATAAAAGCTTTCAATCTTCATACCAGTATTTTTCATTTTTCTTTCTTGGCTATTTGGCTGCCAAAACCTCTCCCATTTTAAGCATTATCTGGCTTATGTTTTGTGATTTACCTGCTATTTGTCAAAACAATTTTTAGAATGATATTTTCTAGTTTCCCATTAGAGCACAGCATGAAGAAGAATTGGATATGAAAGATCATATTGGTGAATATTTTCATTAGCCAAAGTCATTTTGTGAAAATCCAGAATTCCAATAAAAACAATTTGAGAAAATCAATTACTTCATGAATTTAAGAAGAACAAATATTATTCTAAGATAATATTACTATTTTGGAAGCATAGTATTTCCTCTAGAAAGACTACAGCTAAAGTATAATTTCTTTTATATCCAGGCTAATTTCTTCTAGATCTTCTGGGTAATGATTAATTGTATGGCTCATGCAAGTCAGAATTATTCCATTCCAGGATATTCAACAATTTTTCTTGACACTGGTGTAGTGTTTGATAATCTACAGTGTCACAAGAACGTTCTTACTAAATAGTGGCTTACTCAAGTAATAAATTTACTCAACTGCTTCCTTGGTAGAAAGAGAGAAGTCTAGGCCAACTTGGTTATAACTTCCCTAAATACTAGTAAATGATTCATTGATTCAGATTGACATTTCCCCCACTTTAAAATCTCTGAAATTAGGGTGTGTCTTAATAATCAAGTACATCTTACAATTATAATTGGCAGCATTTTATTCTTTCTTAGTGACATAGGATAACATTGCATTATACAACCAATGGCATCATAGATTTAAATTACAAAGAGCTAAATTAAATTTGGAATTAACAGTGAATTAACAGTTTTATGTTTCCAAGGGGATTTTTAAAGTTTTTGCTTTTATGGTTTATTGTGCAGTCAAGATTCTTGTGCCATTTCTTTATACACCAAAAGCCCCCAAAATTCCAAGTATGAGGAAATAGAGAGCACTGTATAGTAGAAATTCATCATAGTTTAGAAGCAATTTAGGCGTACTGCTGAGGATATTGACCATTACTGGCTCTCACCTAATTTGTTTTGAACAAGTTCTCAAGTTACTTGCTATTAGTTGAACCTTAATTTTCTGTAACCATTAGATCATAATTTGATGTTCTATTCCTAGAGATCCATTTTTTTAAACCATAAAACATTAAAACTGATTATGAAATACATGAAGAAATCCTTCACACATATATGTAGGCTCTTACAGGTATGTACTGAGTATTAAAAGCTATTTTATAAGTGACTTTGGGCTAGATACTTAATATAGGGCTAGAATGGTGACTGAAACATGATACTCCTTCAGCACTCACACATATGTACATACATATGCCATTGAAGTGGAATTTTCCTGTAAGGGCAGACTGCCTGAAGCTTTGGCAGGTGAAGTCTGGACTAAAGTCTTCCTTTGCTGGTAAATTTCCTTGTAGTATGCATAGACATTCATCATTTTTCCAAATACCTCAAAATTGCTTTCAAAATAAGGATCATTTCTTCTTGATCTTTTTTTCTAATAAGTTTTTATTAGATACCTGTGAAAATCTTTTATTATAAATGTTGGAGAAGGAGCATTTATAGCTTGATTTCTTCAGTGGTCCCTTACTCTTCCATTCCAATAAGAAATTAAAATCTAATTTTGTTTCTGATCTCTATGAGCTCCTTATGTACAGTTCGTATGTGCAAAGGCCATGGTGGTTCTAATTGTTTGATCGATCCATCCGTTCAGTAATACTGAGTGCATCCTATGTGTCCGGCACTCCTTTTGGGACTGAGATTACAGCAGAGAACAAAAGAGACAAAATCCCTGTCCTTATGGAACTTACCTTCTGGTAGAATGAGGTCAACCCTAAATTGAATAAATACGTGTGTGTGTGTGTGTGTGTGTGTGTGTGTGTGTGTGTGAGTTATAAGTGCTGTGCAGAAGGTAAAACAGAATAAGGGGGACAGGAGGTGCTGGGTGAGAAAGGTTCTGATTGTAAACAGGGTGAGTGGGGTAGACCTCACTGAGACCAGAGACTTTGAGCAAAAAGACTTGAACCCAGGGAGAGAATGAAAAGAGAGTTTCAGGACAAGGGAAGAGTGAGTGTAGTGCAAAAGCCAAGGCAGGTGCTCAAAGAGGGGTGTGGGGGGTCAGGGAAGTAAAGGATGCCAGATTTTACATGGAATTGGTTTTTACCCTGAGAGAAATTGGGGAGGCACTGTACAGTTTTAGCTGAGGAATTACGTGATCAACTGGCCTTTGAAAAGCATCACTCTAGCTGAGAACTTGAGATTGTGTTGTCATATTAGCAGTTTTATATATGACAAATAAAGGTTGCATTAGTGGAGGGGTCATAAGTTAGGTCAGCATTTTTTAATGAAATACAAAGCATTGTGGGATGAAATGTTCTGGTCTTTGGGACACAAAATATTTCTACCCACTGACAGCTATCCTGCTTCAAGAAGTATATTAATCTCCTTAGGAGACGGACTGTAAATTCATTTTTTATTGAAGGCTCACACATTGTGCCTGTGTGTGCTCAGTGATGGGCACTGTCTGCCTCTTTGCAGACTGCCTCTGGCTATGGGAAGCCGAGGTCCTGTGGGCACAATGGCATACGTGTCAAGGCCAAGTCTCCACAGTCCAGATTTGGTTGGTAAACAACTCAGCAAAATTATTCAACCCCTATATTGGACCCTATGCTCAGTGATGGGAATATAAAAATGAGTAATGAATGGCTTCTTCCTCAATGAGCTCATGACCTAGGGAAGATGTAAGAGGGTTGTATGTTGGGATTTGTGCTGTTCTTACTAGACTGGAAACAGAAATATAACTCTGTTCCATTAAATTTTCTTCAGACTATTTTTTTCTCTTCTGTTTCTTTGTATCTTCTTATTTTAAATAGGTACTTCATTTAAGACAAGATACTAATAGAATTTTCCTGAAGATCAGGAAGTGTCTTCTGCTAAAGGTCTTCTCATAAATGTACTCGATCTATCTAAATGGTTAAATGTATAAATAGTAAGGTTACTTAATATTTATGTGGCCCCATTCCATAGGAAAGCTAAACATTTGCTGTGCAGTCTGAGACTGATATCCCTCATCATACTCCAGCGAAGTCAGATCTATGTTTTATCTTCAAATAATTTATTTGATTTTTTGGTAGAGCTCACGGAGAAATCAGTTTCCTAAAACTAAAAATGGGAACTATTAGAATGTCTGCATAAGGATTATTTGGAAAACTATGGGAAACTTGTTTTCAAGCAATTAATCCTGCTCTGAATTGATTTCTTAGTTCTGTTACTGTCTTCAGTTCTGCCTAAGGTAACACAATATTTTTGCCACCTGGTAACCATTTAGTGGCTTGCTGTCTGTCAAATTGGAATCATTAATCTAAGATTCACAAAACACACTGACCTCATCAAGAACTATCAGCCACATTAATCATATGGTGAGTAGTAATTAATACCCTCGCCGCACATCTCAGCAGATGCCAAGTGGTAACTGTGCCCAGAGACAGAGCAATTTGGTGGGTGGTCCGAAGGTGGTATTCTTTTAGGATGAATTGAGACATGCTGGAAACTTGCTGCCCAAGTGAATGAGAAAATCAAGGACTCCCTTCCTTATTTGTCTAGCAGTATAGACTCTAGCGTGCACAATGGTTGTATGCATTTCCTTGATGGCCTCTGGTAAAGCTAGTCATCTTTACTCTGTGCTATCACAGTGTCTTTGCCATATTTCCCCTAATGCAGTTATCATAGAGATTTCCCATTATGCATTTTCCCTTCCTCCTATTAGTCTGTGAGCGCCAAGAAGGCTGAATATATTTTGTATTTATATTTCTAACTCTGGACTAGTACAGTTCCTGGTACCTTATACTATATCATTAAGTACCTCTTAAATGAATAATTGAAAATGCGTATGAATATGCAATATATACAAACTGTGATAAAAGCATGTTCTTCACAGGTATAGGCTAATTGGTATCATATTTATATCCCTGTTGCCTAACAGTTGCTGGGTAGCAGTTGCTGGGTACAGAGAAGGTGCTCAGTAAATGCTTATTGAATGTGTGTACTTCTTGACAAAACTTCAATAGGATACCTCTGCCCTTGGAACGATGATGATAATGTGCATATTGGTAAATGGGATCAGCTGCCAAATGAATTTTTTAAATGTATTTTGTTATTGTAGTATAGTTGATTTACAATGTTTTAGGTACACAGCAAAGTGATTCAGATATATATATATGTGTATATATATATATACATATATATATGTTCTTTTTCAGATTCTTTTCCTTTATATGTTGTTATAAGATACTGAATATAGTTCCCTGTACTGTACTGTAGGTCCTTGTTGTGTATCTATTTTACAAATAGTAGTGTGTATCTGTTAATCCCAAACTCCTAATTTATTCCTCCCCCCGTTTTCCTCTTTGGTAACCATAAGTTTGTTTTCTATGCCAAATGAATTTTTAAAAGACATATTTATGTCAAAGTAAAAGAATTTTATAGGAGGCTAGAAATTACACTTACTGTAAGTGAAAATACTTACGTAAATTTACCTAAAGGGAAGAATCAACAAAAGTCCCAGATATGTTTTCGGAGTTCTCTGAGGACATCTGATGAAAAGGAAGTACAGAAGATCCAAAATATAACTTCCTTCTCTAAAACAGTTAAAAACCATACACACACACCTGGCTCTAGAAAGGTTATTAGATGTTACAATCTCATTTTTACTGTAGCCAATAATGACATCAAAACAAACATAAAACGTATCTTCCTGCTTCCAGCTAAAACAAAGAGAAATAAATATAATTTGTTTGTGTGTGTTAAAGGACTTATGTAGTTTGTACTACGTAGACAGTTTTTGCTGATGGAACAAAATCAATTATACATTAAATACTTATTAATGAATAAATGAATGTATTAAGTAACCAAATGGAATTTCCCTTTCTGTTCTCAGAATGTACCATCTATAAGGAAACTTTGAAATTCCCTTGTGATTTCACTGAGCTTTATTCTTAATAGGACAAGTGTTTAGCATCTATCAGCATATCTGGGGCTGTGGGAGTGTGATAGATGAAGAAAATATCTCTAATTTACCCTACCGATTTAAAGCTTTCTAAAAATTCTAAACAAAAATGACAGGTAACCGTGGTGAAAAGCAAATGAGGCAGATTTAGGGATTCAGGACTTGTCTTTCTAATTTAGTGGCTTGTGCCTTTCTGACCTGCTGCTTTACTCAATTGATATTCTTATCAATTATTCATGTGCCTGGTCTCAGCCTGGCCCTAAATCTGATCATCCCATCGTGTAGTCAGCCGGTTGGGTGTCTCTCTAGAGCTTCTGGTCTCCACTTCCTTTTCACATCTGTGAGAGGCCTGCTGCTTAAAAAGTACCCAGTTTAGGAAGGCAAACACTACCCTTCCCCGTCATTCCCACTTTGTTGGTTTCAATTTTGGAATGAAAATACATCTGAAATAATTAAATTTCATAATTTAATTTTAGCATTAAAATACACATGTTCAAAACAGGCTAGTAGTTCAAGTCGACCATTTCATCAGTTTTCAAATAGTCTTTCACAGCTTGCATTTCACCACTTTTAGCCTCTCTAAGCCCTGAGCTGTTTCTCTGTACTCAAGGTTGCCCCCTCTGGCTTGTAACTAAAAGCACCCATGATATGGGCCCATTTTATTTTTTCACCAGCTTTAAAGAGCTTTTTAAAAGGGTGACAGTAACAGCGCTTTAACTCTTATAATCAAAATATGGAAAGCAGTTATTTATACCTGTGACTTTGTCATGTGCCTAAACATTTTAATATCAGGAAGCTTGGATCATTTGTATTTGCCTTAAAAAAAATGCTGGAGACACTTAGCATATCCTTTTATTAAACAGAAGTAATTTAATGATTCCCACCCTGAGATGATGCTTTATCATAGCACATGTTTCTAGAAATTTACCTTGGGTTCATTGCAAAGAAAATTTAAAATGATCAAACCTATGGTTTATTTTTCAAGGATTCTGATAAATGGTCTTGGCGAATACAGTTTCTCAAGTCATGTTTCAACCTCCTGCCATTTATTTTCCTGGATTGAAACCTGTCAATTTGAAATGTATTGGCACTATTGCATGAAATGAGCTTTGGAAGATATTTGAGGAATGAGACCTAAAATTCAGTAGGGAAAATTGAGAGGATTATATTGAGTAAAGTCAAGTAAATGGTAGTATTTGAACTGAGCTAATAGACAATGGAACAAGAAAGCTTTAAGCTTGACAAATTACAGTATAAAAGGCAATAAAAAAAAGTTGAGTTATCAGAATTTGGCACTGATAATATCTGGGGTAGCTGAGGAAAAAATGAGTACATTTTGATGTATGGTTTTCCTAGTGTTTCTCTATGAGGGGATAAGGTATTTTCATAGCTGATCCTGTACATTATAGGCACATAATTAAAGTAAACTCTACTGGCACTAATGCAAAAATGCAAAGCAATTCATCAGATGGTAAAATAAGCACTGCCTAGCCACAGAGTTGTGAATTTGTATATAAAAGAAGCCATATCTGAAATGGATTATCTTTTTAAGACAGAAAACAAAATAACTTATTCAGATCCCCTATTACTCAATATTGCCAGGGCTTTGGCTTCAAACTCCCAAGACAGCTGAGTGAAATAAGTTAAAATGCATAGCACACTGTTATGTTGTAGATAGATAAACATAAGCATGCCATTTAAAAAAACTACATGGACATAGGACTTTTTGCTTTTGTTGTGGTTCTTAGAGTAAAACCTCTGAAGGACAGGATCATGTTTTATAGGTCTTGTTTAATCATTGGAGTAAACCACATGAAGTGGATTGTGAAAGAGTTAAAGAAGAACAAATATTGAAAATGATTTTTCTGCAAGTACAGCAGCAGTTTGAATGCCAGCTGCAGCTTTTGCAAAATAAGCAGGAACATTCCACCCTTGTCCCATAGTAGTTGTGGAAGGAGCAATTGTGAAAGGAGGACAGGGAAAGGTCATGAAGAGAAGGTGTGTGTGCATGTTTGCGTGTGTGTGTGTGAATATTTGAGTGTGTATCTTGGGAAAGGTGGAAACTGGGAAGGGAAAGGGAGTAGAAGAAATACTCCCAGAAGTACTTCCCTTGACTGCTATGCTTTGTGTCTGGATTCTTTGGGCAGGCTAAATAACATCCAACTTGCCAAAAGGAGAAAGAACAGAGAGACCTGTGGAAACTGAAGGTCAAGAAAAACCCCAAAGGGAAAAACAGATTCAAAAGCATGAACAGACCAGCAAACTGTGAAGCTAGAGTGGGAGGTATAGCTACTGGTGGTCCCAAAGTTCAGAAAAATATGGCCAGTCATGCAATGGAGACAAGTGCCATCTTGAGATTGGAAGGCTACTTCTTGGAACATTTAAACTGCAGTCTGTAGAAGTGTCTGCAGAGAGCAACAGAAGAGACTTAGAGTGAGTAAAGAATGGGTGAACAGTCCTCTCTGCCCAGATGAATACTCTGTACCAAGTGCAAATTGTAATGTATAAATGAAGAGTTTGGTTTTGTGACTGGTCAGGAAGTTTCTCTCATACAGCAGTGCAGAATACTGCATGAACATGGAGACGGATGAATGATAACAGGGCAGTATTAGCAACGGTTGAGTCTGGAGGCCTTGTCCATTAGAAACTGGATTTATGTAAGTACAGATAGAATTTACAGCTTGTTGTATTTAGAGCTTTTACCTCTCTCAGTAGAAGACCACCATGATAAAAGTAAGAAAGATAAAAACAGAACCAGTACTGGTACTTGGACTTTGTGTGAAGAGAGAATGTTGATTAGAAGAGCATTCCACCTGAGAGATACATGTTGTCATTAATTATGTGCATGCTCATATCAATCATTTTAGAAAATTACCGCATATTTTACCCTCTAAAGCATTTTTTCTCTCAAAGTGTATTTTCTTTTCTATTACAATTTAAAGTTGTGCCCCAAATCCCAAGTTGGAAAAGTCCATTAAGTTATCAGGTAAAAATATCTGACTCTGAGTGAATTCAAGCTGATCACATGGTCAGTTGTCTATTTCATTCATTTATTCATGCATCCATCCATCCATCCATCCATCTATCCATCTATCCATCCATCCATTTACCCAGCCAGCAAATAGTTATTGTAAACATTCAGTGTACTTCACACTGGAATACAGGTATTAACAAGATATCCTGCCTGCCCAGGGATTACAGTCTATAGGTAAAAAAACCACCAGTTATTTAAAGCAGAGAAATCAGTGTCTCAAGGGAAGCTTTCACAGGGTGCTATTACAAATGACAGAGGGCTTCTGAGTTTGTATACTGAGACCCAAAATGAATGAAATAGTTTTTCTCATACCTGACATTCTGGGTACAAAATTGCAGGGCTGGTATGGTGGTTCCATAATACCAAAGCTCTAGGTTCCTTCTATCTGGTTGTTTTGCCATTTCCAGTGTGTTGCTTCATCGGCATGGTCCACGATGGTCCGCGCCGGCCAGCAGGAAAGGGAAAGTGGGGGAGTTGCAGCCACTGAGAATTCTCTTAAGGGCACAGCTCAGATGATGAACACATCCTTTCAGCTCACCTATCACTGGCCAGAAATTAGTTTTATGGTCATATTTAACTGAAAAGTAAGTGAAAAATGGAAATATATTCTTTCTTGGGGGTGGCCATGCCTTCAGATAAAAATTGAGAGTGTTATTGCTATTCGAAACAAGCAAATCATGGGTTAGGGAGAGGGTAACCAGCAATCTCTGGTAGAGAACCCACTTCAGTGTGTGAGTTAAGAGAAGGCTCTTCAAGCGTGAGTGGGAGTTGTCCAGGCCAACAGCATGGGAAATGGTGCTCCAGGATGAGCATGTGCATTAGGTCACTATGAACACAGTGACCTGAGCACAGTGTCTTCCGTGCACTAGTTATTTGTACACTTGGGACCCTTCGGACAGCTGAATACGGACCAGCCGTGATTGGGACAAAATGATACTCAAACAGAGACTCTTCCTCTTTTTGGTAAATGTGATATTACTCTTAGCTAAAGGAGCAGAATTATTGCAGGATACATGCTCATAGTCTTTGAACCTGTCTTTACCCTTTAAGCTTGAATTCTTTGTTGTCATTGCCAAGTTCCTGGGCCTCTGATGAACCGACTAGGATGCTGGGTAGAAATGAAGCATAAAGAATTCTGCTCACATCAGAAGATGCTGCTCTTGGAGGTCAATAATGGAACAGAGGGCTGGGGGTGCTTTTGGAAACACAAAGACAGAAAATTCAGGGGATTGATTGCTTCAGTCCATGGGAGTTAAGAGAAAAATCTATCCAAAAAGGATTATAGAAAAAATTTCTTTGTATTATGTGTCGTATTCCTGGTCCCTCTTTTGCCGCCTCTTCAAGACAATTCAGTAAACTCATACATTATTCTTTGGTACTTTGGGTCATCTGACTTTTATTTCTTTTGGATGGAACAACTGTACTAAGATTCGAGACTGGAGTAAGAAGACACCATTTTATTCGAAGGACAATATATTACTCTTGTCCAAGTGTTTTTTGAACTTTTAAAAATCAATAAGTTGAATAGATGGCTGCCCATATAATGAAACCTTGGGTTCTAGAAAAAAAAAAAAATTCACCAACTATCTCCCCTGCCCAGTTTCCTTGAATCTATCTTTTGATATTCTACCTTTTGGATTAAGCGGTGACTTGTAATTCTCCAAAGATGTACCTGTTCCTCAGTGGAGCAACTTACTTTGTCTCTAACATTGTAGTGTATATTGATTTAAATTTCAGTTGTCTGATTACTGGAGAAGCTAGGGCCTCAGGACAGAGGGGAGAAAACGCCTAGCTGGGAGAAGGTATTTGAAGTGGGAGTGGAGTAAAAGTTTAGCAGTAGGAAAAGACAAATTTCATCTAATTTCTCGCCTAAGGCTGACGCAGCCACCTAAATTTAAAAATGCAAATAAAAACATACGTATTTCTCAAGGAATTCCTGCTTTATAGAAGTAAAAGGCAATATTTCTGACCAGAAAGGCTATGGTTTTTTTCCATGTAGTATTACTTCTTAAGCCAAAGTTTTCTCTGGAATAAATGAAAGACATTTGCTATGTTTTCTCTAGATATACTTCTAAGCCTTTCAACCAACTTGAGAAAAGCTAGAAAGGAATCTACCTTCCATGAAAACCTATTTTTATAGGGTGAATTAAAAAACCCATCATGTTTGTCAAAATATGACAATTATTTGTCAAACTTGATAGACTTCAGGGCTGTTTGGTGGACTTATTTCCTTTATTTTCTGTAAGCAATCCCTGTTCTTCTTTTGATAAATGAATACAAACAGCATTTACAGACTGACGTATTTTTCCCAGAGCAATCATCATTGGATTTAATGATCACCAGTGATGATTTTTTTTCCCTCTTTTTTTTAGCTCTAATTCCAGACTGTAATGGAATACAAAAGCAGGTTTATGTGGCAAGCCCCATTTGAAGGATAAGTATAGTTTCAAAGCCCCAGGGAGATGTCTTGTTTATAAAGCTCTTTCTTCCATTAACACTACCTGACCTTCAGGGTGGTCTCACATAGCCCTCCAGTGCCACAGATAACAGGCCTCAGGATGACTAAGACTATATATGTCACAAATCCTCCATAGCAGAAAACCCAAATTATCTTGTCACCATTTCACACAAATGATATAGAAGCCCAAGGTAAGGACGATGACTGTTTCCCACAAGATGGCAATGGTCTTTGTGCAAAGAACAGAAGCATAGCATTCACTGAGTCTGATACCCACTGTGACAAATTTTGCCCTTGTGAATTTAGTACTTATGAAAGCCATGCCATGGTTGTTTTCTCTGCCATGGGATGAGTTCTCAAGAACAATTAACCCTATTTTCAAAGGACAGGGAAAAAAATGCTGCATATATAGTATAATGTCTTACATGTCTTTCTCTAAGGAGCCAAAAGTATTTTGCATCTGTTATTTAATTAACCTCACACTATGCCTCTGAGGCAGGAAAAAGGAATTGCTGTATATCCTATATATCACAGTGAATTTAAATAATTTACTGATATCATTCAGAGGGAGAAATGGTGGCACAGGGGGTAAAACATTTGTTGAGTTCTAATGCATAGCCCTAATAATTAAACCAAGCTGATTTTCTGTAGAAGCAAAGTTACACGTTTAGGGAAGCGATCCTATTTAGTGCGTATGAAAAAATAAATTTTTCACAAATGCAGATTCCAAAACAGTGGTTTTCCCATTTTAATTTGAGCGCTTAAGTACATTAGCTTGTGAGTTTATTGCTTAAGAATACTGGTGAGCTTTTAAAACGCAAAATCCTGGAGTTCTGTCCCCAGACATTCTACTTTCATAGATCTGGGATAGGGCTTAGGAATTTGCATATTTTAAATATAAAATATTTATATTTTATATAAATATAAATCAGGTGATTCTGAGACCTGTGGTTTTGCCCACACTTTGAGACACTGCTCTATGAGCCTCGAGTAGTATACTGGTAAGATACAGAAGTTGACCCAATTTTCTGAAATTAAAAGAACCTAATTTCTTTGGAGAAAGATGTTCTGTTTTACATAAAAACTTGAAATATAACACTTTTCCTCAGTTTGAAGGGTAAATCCATAAGTGAAATTATTATGCCTTATTCATAAGTTTAATTTAAAAATCAGTTAAAATTTTAAGCGTAATTATTTTTAAACTGTACTGTCAGAAGAGTAACTATAATGATTTAAAAAATTGACACATGCTTTATCTTTCTCTTGAGTTCAGTGGTCACATTTGAGTAGGTTTTAGGTAACTGGATTCTAGTCTACCTAGAATCTTGTACTTTTAGAACTAGAAAGGACCCTAAAGATATTCAGATGCCAGGTGTGATATAAAAATTAATCTACTCTGGTAACATGAATCTCTTCTTCTTCTGAGTTAGAAATCCACACAAATCTTTTTACTTGGTTATATCTGCTTGTTCAATTGGACCTATATAAGCACTTGCAATAGTTCATAAAATGGTAAATTTGATTGAATCACTGAGTCAACAGATGCCACATTCCTAGAGGTATGAGTCCATGATGCAGGATTTTCAAGGGAGTTGGTGGGAGACTACATGACGATGGCTGTGTGACTTGTAGTAACCCTTCCCTGGCATTGAGGCTACAAATGGGTCAAGGGTTGGATTTTGAAGGAGGATTTTCCCAGAGGGCTATTGTTGTCCTGTGACTCTCACTCTCTCACACTGTTTCTGCCTTCCTTCAAGTCAAAAGAGAAGTGATTTAAAGAGAGAGTAAAGACTTAGTTTGACCTCCTCCTGGTTTGGTGAACATAATGATGGATGTATGTTTCCTACCTGGCAAGCCTTATGGCAAGAGAAGGGCCGTCAGTCTTCTTTGACAGCCAGGTTGCTCTCAGAATAGCTGCATTCTTAAGTCATCATATTCCTGCCAGTTCGTGGCAGTGCCTGGCTTCCTAATGTTTACCAGTTTATTAAAGGTAAGGGGATATCTTATTTTTGTTTTAATTTGCATTTCTCTGATAACCAGTGAAACTAAGCATCTCATTAAATGTTGTTACATTTTATATTTTTTCTTTACATTGCTTATCCATATTCTTTGTCCATTTTTCTACTGGAGTTGCTATTTTTTTCCTATTGATTTGTATAGGTGCTGGGTAGATTGTAGGATTCTAGGATATGTTTGTGTGTATAGCATATCCTCGTATAATTCTTAGATGCTTCAGAAATTATAAGTATATTCTCCCATTCTGTCAAATTGTCTATTAACTTTGTGTCTGATATCCTTCATCATATAGGCTTCGTTAATTTGGATGCAATCAAATTCATTCTTTCTTTTTTGTCTTTATAATTTTGTTTAAGCAGTAATAGGACTTGCTTAGGATACAAAGATGTTTACCCATGTTTTCCCTATTGGTTACAAGTTAATTACCATCTATATATGTTTGTATTTATGCAGAGATGCACAAATAATTATTTTTATTCTGCTTAGTCTAGAAAATAATTAAGATAATCTATAATAAAGTAATTATATAATAAAGCTACTGCTATAAAAATAGATACATCTGAAGTATCAAAAACTGGTGAGACAATTTAAAACTCTCTGAGCTAATATTTCTCAATGTGAGGTCTGTGGGCTATTTGCATCATAATTATTTTAGATTGTCATTAGATAGGCAGATTTGAGGCCCTTATCCCAGACCGGGTTACTCAGAATCTCTTGGTGTAGACCCAGAAATCTTTATTTTTAGTGTGACTTTTGAGATATTCTGAATGTATACTAAGAACCGTTTACTACTACTAATCTAAGAGTACTAAGTTTGAGCTTTAAATTAAGATCTAAGCTTTTAGGCTGCACTGACTATGAGGAAAACATTATAAGATATAAATCCTAATTATGTGACAAAATAAGTGCATAATTCTTTAGGAGAAATAAGCTTTTTCCTAATTCTAAATTCTCAAAGGATATATCCCCATCCATGCTGAATCTGCATAAGTCCTTTTGCAGAGGACGCCAAACAATATAAGACAATCTCTGTAAAAAGGTTTTTAAAGAATATTTGGTAATGTTTTTCACCTGGTCCTTGGTTTATTGAATCTTCAAGAGAAACTGAGAGCAAAACAGAGTAACTGCATGAATGCATTTTCACAACTGAGTTTGAATTTGTTTTTACCCTGTATTGACCTTAAGAATGACTGATTCAAATTGTATTTCATTGTGAGGAATATTTTGGGGGAAAGAGGACAAGGTAAAGACAGTCATTACAGGGCTCCCTCTTAGGGAATCCTGGTTCAAAATTTTTACATCAAGATGTAGTGTTGATATGAACATTGGAAAAATATTAATGTTGAGTCAAGGGTCATGTAGGTTGTTATACAATGGGAGGAGTATGGGAAGAGCAGTTGACTACTGGAAACTGAATTCTTCAAGGACTCCTGAAGTGCTCTTTCTTTCTACTCCAAAGCTTTCCATTGCTGATCAAGAGATGAAAGCCCGAGGAGTCCTTGGTATTGACCTTGTTAGATATCCTACTTAAGGACTCACTTTTGATAATGTGTCAGAGTTACTATAATTTGATTAAAAAGTATTTAGCCCTAGTTCAGTGTACTTAGAATCATAGAACTTTAGAGTTAGAAAGAAACTTAAAAGTTATCTAGCTCAATTCCTCATTTATGTGAGAAAACTGAGGCCCAAAGAAGGAAGGTGACCTGGCTTAGATTATTCATTTTTTGGCAAAGCTGAGGGTAGAATTCAAGACTCCTGAGCCAAAATGCAAGAGAAAATCGAGGACAGAGCTTTATCCTGGAGAAAATTGGACTTGAGACAACTTCTGAGGTAGATTTTCTCCCTGTCTGCCAACTTCCAGAGAAGTGCAGAGGGAAATTAGGAGAGCACTTTAGACGCATTTTAAAATTTTGAGATAATTGTTGATTTGCACACCGTTGTAAGAAACAATACAGAGTTACCTTAAATTAATAGAATACATGTACTACAAAAATAAGGCCATTCTGAGGTGATACCCATATTAAATTCTGAAACTTTGGTTAGAATTTGGATATTAAATAACTATTTAGGAAAAATACATATAAGATGAGTAATCTTAAGAATGTGATAAGAAAATATGGGGATTTGGATTTGATCAACACAATTGTAGTTAGAATTCTTGCAGGTGCTTGACATCAATATTTATTGAATAGGGAGTTCCTAAGCAACAGGCATAAAGATTCAGTTAAGCAAGACAAATAAGCTCTAGTCTGCTATACAACAATGTACCGATAGTCAACAGTAATGTATTGTTCACTTAAAATTTGTTAGGAAGATAGATTTCATGTTAAGCCATCTCACTACAAATAAAAGGAATGGTTCTTTAGACCTGAAGCAAGCAAACTATGTACAGAAGGTAAGCAACATTTTAAAAAATAAGGTGGGGACACCAAAGCAATTCTTGCTGACAAAAATGAAAGGAAACAATCTTTGTTTGGAAAATAACATTTCTGGATGACAAAAAATGAATTGGATCTAGATATTTCAGGAGGTTATTTTCAGTGAAGATACAAAGAAGTTAAAATTTATGATTGCCCATAATCGACACCTAACATGTATGAGAGAGTTATTTTTAGAATTCCTGTTGAGTCAAAACAACAGGAATATCAGCAGGGCCAAATCCATGTCTTGAATAGTTGGTAGTAGTAGTAATAGCTCAGGATAGCTCTTCTTAACTAATTAAGTCAAGGGCAGTATCAACAGACCAAAATTATGTAATTTCTAAGTCACATTTAGAATGAAAGAGACCCATTCTTACTTTTATACAAGCAAACAAACAAATCAATAAATGAAATGCTCTTTTAATGGATTCTGGTGGGGAGGACTGGGACTGACCTTGTCCAAGATAAGGCTGTCTTCTCACATGTCATTATTTTATTGCTTGCTCCACTGCCTGACAGCAAGGTTACTGGCAGCTTAATCCTAATTTCTAAAGCACTGTCAACAACAATTTCTTTTCCTTCAAAATGGGATTGAAGTTCTGTGAAATGATTTAAAGTTATTAAAAAAAAAAAAAGCTCTCTTAAACCCAAGCAAGAACTAAGAAATAAAATCTTTCCATCTTTCTTTAGCAATCTTAGAATGGCAAAAGTTTGATATTAACCAAATTACTATCAACATTCAGGAAATATCCAGGGATGTGACAGAATTGGAATTTCATGAAACTCAGTAAGTTTTTAACTAACTGAAGATTTTGGAAAAAATATATTTTTTTATATGATTTAGTCTTTTCTAATTTTCTCACAGCCATTAACAGTAATTTTTCATTTTCTGATTGACTATACTGGGTATTTTAAAATCCTACCCTGCAAGCACTCAAACAAAGCCTTCAATATTTCATGTGCTTACTACTCTCACTTTGTCATTGGTTAAGAATGAAGGCTGAACAGTCAAAACTTCATTAATTGCTTTAAAAATTTAACTCTTGTCATTGAATTATTAATCAGAAAATCAAAGTGACAGATAAGTTGTTCAAATTAGAACAACTCCCTGGGGGACCAGGATGGAGAACTATTTGGATGGATTCAGCATATCTGTGGGTGTGTGATACCAGCACACTGACCAGGACATTCATTGGCTGGGACACTAAAGAGCGGCAGGCACGGGTACAGTTAGGAAGTTGGTGAAGCAGGTGTGTAACTGTTATCCCCTGACACATGACAACCTGGACCTTTAGAAGGTGAGGTTGCTCAGAAAATATTAGCAGTTTTAAAATGAAACCCTTGACCTGTGTATAATCAGGTAATCGGCAAGAAGCCTTAAAATATTATACTTTTCAAGTGAAGTGGTTTGAAAGCATACCCTTATCAGGGTAACTCCATGTTTTAAATTCCCTTTATTGATAAACCAGAAACTAAATTTTCTTTTTTAAAATTATAGTTGATTTACAATAGTACATTACTTTCAGGTGTACAATATAGTGATTCAGTATTTTTATAGATTATACTCCATTCAAAGTTATTTTAAACTATTGGCTATATCCCCACTGCTGTACAATATATCCTTGTAGCTTATTTCTTTTATATATAGTAGTCTGTACCTCTTAATCCCCTACCCCTACCTTGCCCCTTCCCTTTTCCCTCTCACCACTGGTAACCACTAGCTTGTGCTCTGTGTCTGTGAGTCTGTTTCTGTTTTATTATATTCATCTGTTTGTTTTATTTTTTAGATTCCACATATAAGTGATAATGGAGTTTTTGTCTTTCTCTGTCTGACTTACTTTCACTTAGTATGATAATCTCTAGGTTCATCCATGTTGTTGCAAATGGCAGGATTTCATTCTTTTTTATGGCTGAGTATTATTTCATTGTATAAATATATTCCACATCTTCTTTATCCATTCATCTGTTGATGGATACTTAGGTTGTTTCCATATCTCAACTATTGTAAATACTGCTGCTATGAACATTGGGGTGCATGTATATTTTTGAATTAGTGCTTTGGGGTTTTTTTTTGATATATACCCAGGATTTGAATTGTTGGACCATATGGTAGTTCTATTTTTAGTCTTTTGAAGAGCCTCCGTACTGTTTTCCAATTTACATTCCCACCAACAGTATGCTAGGTTTCCCTTTTCTCCACATCCTTGCCAACATTTGTTATTTCTGGACTTTTTGATGATAGCCATTCTGACAGATGTGAAGGGATATCTCATTGTGGTTTTGATTTGCATTTCTCTGACAATTTGCCATGTTAAGCATCTTTTCATGTATATCTTCTTTGGAAAAATGTCTATTCAGGTCTTCTGTGCATTTTAAAATCAAGTTGTTTGTTTTTTTGGATAGAAACTAAATTTTCTTATGAAAACCAAGAGTTTCTCATCCACTCTTTTTTTCCCAGAAGTAATAATCTTCTGAAGTAAGACAACACAATCTGTTCACCAATGTGAATCACCTGTTCTGCCATTATGAGCACCCAGGGGCTTGTCTTTGAGAAGTGGACTGCTTATCCAGGGTGAGTTTACCAACATTGGATTATTCTTCTATTTTAGCTTCTTTCTCTAGGGGAATAATAGTAATAATTGAATACTTTTGTTTTACCTTGTGAGGAAAGATAACATCACGTTTAAACTTACTTTCCTTTCATTAATTGTTCATAATTGTACTTTCTAAGTTTTTACTCACGTAAACACATACCCCAGTGTAATCCTAGGTTATATTTCTCTTACAGTCTATGAATAGAAACCTTTAAAATTCTGCATCCATATTTTAGGGACATTAATTAATTATTTGAAACTCTTCACCACCTCTTTTGACTATCTTAGCTTATTATCATGGTAACCATATGCTCTAAATGTTAACCTGAAAACAGTACAAATTAAGAAGATATATTTTACCTCCTTTTCACTATATCAGTGTCTGGTTGATCAATGGGGGAAGTATAAGGCCAGGATTACAGACTCTCTATTATTTAATATTAAACACATGGATTTGAGAAATTAGGTGACTTTTCCACCTTTTTGCATCTTGTGCCTTGGTTACCAGGAAACTATGTGAAGGTAGTTTGAAGGACAAAGGGAATTTTGAGATGAGAGATCACTGTCTTTAGTACTCAACAATTTATCTCTAAGGGAAATGTAATTTTACATGGGAGTTGTATGAGGATCATCAATTGCACGGTGTAAATGGTTCTTATTGCATTCTCCTGTTATTCCAATTGGGATCATGAAAGATAATCTTAAATTGGGTCTGATATACATCTATAACTATTGATAATTTAGAGAGAAGAGTTCAGGCTATAGATCTATTGTTTCAATAGAGTGACAACTCTAATTCTGGTCTTTCAACTTAATAAATAAAATTTGCCTGACATTATGAATGACCCAGCTAGAATATGATGGCTCAATTCGTGCCCTATTGTGACATCTTGATCATTCAGAAAAATCATAGCTTTATTTTCAGTTGAGAGCACAAATTTGAAGATATCTCATAGGCCAATGGTTCTTCAAATTTTTTACAGTTCTTTTTAGGCTGGGCAAGTAAGACTGGGACCCACCTACCCTATCTGTTCACACTTTTCATAGGGAAAACATTGTAGTTTCAATGCATAAGTATACTTTTGTTGAGGTACTAGGTTTGTATCTGCTTTAGAGCCAGGAGAATGGATAACACCTATTAATCCTAAACTCTATAATCTATTGATTGGAAAGGTATAGCCCATAAGTACTGTTAACATTATGGGGTTAACTGATAACTCTGGACAAACTTAATTGATAAAGATAGACTAACACTAATTTCAAGTTGAGAAGTAAGAACAGCAGTGACTGAAAACCTTAAGTGACTTAAAACAAAATGAATGATGCATGGAAAAATTAAATGGTCTATCTGAAAATAGTGGGCAGTCCAGCCATATATTTGTATGCAAGCATATCAGGAACTTGAAAGTTTGGCCATTGAGTGGCAGCTAGGAGGTTCCAGATGAAGGATAGGCAGGGGAGGTCTTTTTTTATCTCCCAGGCACCCCTTTGTGTGATTTCGTGTTGAATTATTTTCCCCTGTCTGTTACATTCCTCTCAAAGCTACTGTCTGACTTCTACCTGACTTTGCCGATGAGTGTCTGTGTACCTCCTGTATTCAGTAATACATCACTTACATAAAGTACACTTTAATTGAAGATTTGAAATCATGGTGGCAGTCTACAGCATAGCAGACAACAGAGAATAACCTAAAACCACTGTTCTTACATTCCTTGCCATCTCTGCCTTGGGGATTCCTTATGATTATATCTTTCTTTGACCTTTGTGTGTTAATGGAATCTCCCTTACTCTCAAGAATATTCCTTCCGATCACACTCAAAATTTTGCAAAGGTCTTGAAATAAGATTCAAAATTATAATATTTCATTAACATATCCTAGTTCAAATTCTTAGGCAGCCCTTGTTATCCCACTAAGCAAAGAAAAATCTCAGCATTTTTTTCTCTTTCTCTCTCTATATTACACATAAGTAAAAATGGAAGTTATGGAATTCCTTGGCATTCACCAATGACATCAGAAGAAAGAACTTTCATTTTTGGTGCATTCTTGGCAACTCATCAAAAGAATTTTGTGTGTGCTCCTGACTATTCTTTGTTAATAATTATTCTTGTATCTGTTATTCATACATTATTCGAGAGTAGTCAATACTACCTGTGCAGATTCAAACTATTTTTGCCCGTATATAAATATCACTTTGGTGTTCTAGGATTGGCATATTAAAAAGTATCCTAAATTATATTTGAATGTAGAATTCCATAGTTAATGTGTAGCATTCTCTTAGTGATTTTTAATTCTAGAAATTCCAAATTTTCAATAGTTTTAATGGAGCAGTAAAAATAGGATATTTTTTATCTTGGTGGTAGTGAAGACTTGTTTTTTTTTTGTTTGTTTGTTTTTCTTGTGGATTCAGATTTCCTGCTACAGTCTGATGAATTTTTCTAGGGAAGGCAACCTTTATAACAATATTTAATTTTTTTAAAATATATAAATTTTTTGAAATTCTATAGGACTCAATGAAATAAGAGAGAATTGTAGTTTAAGCTTAAGAGTATTAAAACAATGATTAAGAGCATTAATTTGAACCGTTTACATTTTACTAAAGAGATACCAAGAGATTTAACACTGCTTTTCCTTTGAAGGCAAAGTCTCTTTCTCCCGTGCTTTATTCCTTTCTGATCCTCTCTGACTTTTACTCCTGTCCTTTCTTTTTGGTTTTCTTGTCCAAAGAAGTGTATGCCTGTAAGTATATGTTCAGGCTCAATTAATCCTGATATTTATTTAACCCCATGTTAAGATACTTTGGTATCATTTTTATATACAAGTTATGCCTAACCATTTTTTTCCAAATTGGGAACCCCAAGGTCCCAAAGTTTGGTTTGCTTATTTGTTTATATAGGTATTCTTTGGTTAGTAAATTTCCTCGTATCACAAAAATTTAAGGTTAGTAAGCTATAATCTACCAAATTTCAGCAGTTATGTTTAATAGGTTTTAGTCCCATCCCCTTGGCTACACAGTGTTGTGTCTATCAGACAGCTTCTAGTAAAGCATTATGGATGATGTGAAGACTATGACTAAACCTAAAATTACATTGAGCAGCCACTGTAAATCTCTTTCTTGTTTAACGCTGTGCCATATATCAATAACAATAGTAACAGCTAAAGCTGCTGATTTGAAGATGTCTGTCAAACACATGATGATTAATCCCACTTTTCTCCCTCTGAGTTTGGATTCAGTAAAAACAATATGCACAATTCATATATAGAAGCATGATACTAGTTTGATTTTTTTTTCTGATAAAGCTGGACTGTAGACTTGCCACCAAAATCAGATTTCTTGAGACTTGCCCTCATTGCATATTTGGGGTGGCCATTTTAGAAGAGACTAAAAGTAGACATTTGGCTAGATGCATGGGTAATCAACATGCCTTATATTCCAAAGGAAGAGATAGGCTTCTAGTTTGACTTCTAGAAGGCAAGCCATGGGCTGTGATCTCACTGTGCTTCCTATAGAGCAGGGGAAGGATATATTTCTGCTTCCTGGTGACAGGCTATTGCAAAAGGGGAATCTTGGGAAAGCAGAGTCATTCTTGCTTATTGGTTTTCTAAACCTTACCAATAAGATAAGTCACTCTTCCTATCTAATGGTGGGGGGTGGGGAGGGAAGGGAAGGGAAGAGAGAGACTGAGAGAGGAAGATGGCTTCTCAATATTTCTGAACCTAAAAGGCAGTCATTCATACTTCACAGGCAAAAGTAAGAACATCTGGAGAGGGAGAGAGAGTCCCCACTTTAATAACTAACATTTAATGACCACTTATTATGTACCAGGTACTGTGCTAAGAACTTTACATTTGTAGTCTTATTTAAAGCCTCATAGTAATCCAGTAAGATACCTACTTTTTTATTTAATTGTCTAGCATTCCCATCTTCTGCTAATAACCCTTTGTTTCCTTAGGAGAGCTGATCTTACATGATCCATAGAGTTCTAGTAGAGCTTCCAAATATGTACCCACTGGAGTAAGACATGTGCTGTTAGCTAAAAACAGATAAATTCATGAAGGATTGATAGATTATTTGGTGGATGTATGTGGCAGTTAGTCATAACTATAAAAGTAGTCTATAAACCTACGAATAAGAATAGAAACTCTTAAAAATCTGGGCCAAAGATTCTGCAGTTGCAAGGATGTTATACTTTTATCTGAAGATATACTGTTTCTTTATATTTTATTTAAGTACTTGATTTGATTTCATTTTAATCATTACTGTCACTATTACCACAATTTACCACATTGTGCTCCTGGATATGTTAGATTCCTCTTTCTGATAATCCATCCACGTTCTATTCTTTTTCAGAATTCCCATCACATTACTCTTTACATTCAAACCATTAGAATTATATAAATATAGTAGGCCTGGAGGTTTATTTGCCTTTAGCATTTCCTTCTGCATTCTTATTTTGTTTTTTTTTCCTTTTATCTCCAGCTTTATTGAGATGTAATTGACAAATGGCATTGTGTAAACTTAAGGTGTACAATGTGATCTGCATTCTTACGACCATTTCCCCACTATAGTCTTCAGTAAGTTTGCAGATACTTCATTCCAGCCTATTTACTAGAGACCTGTTTTCCCCATAGAGTAACTATAAATAAATATAAAATTGACAGTGGAAAATGAAGTTATCTTAATACAGTTTACATGGAGTATTTTGTTTGAGAATTTAGGGTGTAGATGGAAAAGGTAATCTTTTCATATCCTGGCATTCCTGTGATCCTTGGCATGCGTCATCATTTTTATTTTATGGAGGTGGGTAAGGGGGTTGAGAACTAGGCACCAATTAATTTACCAGAAGTTACATGGACTTTATCTTCACTTGAGTGAGAGAGACACAAATACCAGGCTCCTCTGCTCCCTGTATCATCTTTCTTCTTGATTTATGTCTACTTGTGATGTAATATTACACCCAGGGCCTTCAGAGGTTAGTCATAGGTAAATGCCCATTAAACAATCATGTATTTGATCTATGTAGATTATTTTTATAAAACCTTGTGGTATTTTACTAATCACAATCTACTGGCCTGTGATCGTAAATATCAAGATATAATGCCTTAGAGGAGCTTCAAGATGGCAGAAGGGTAAGATGTGGAGATCACCTTCCTCCCCACAAATACATCAGAAATACATCTACATGTGGAACAACTCCTACAGAACACCTACTGAACGCTGGCAGAAGACCTCAGACCTCCCAAAAGGCAAGAAACTCCCCACGTACCTGGGTAGGGCAAAAGAAAAAAGAAATAACAGAGACAAAAGAATAAGGACGGGACCTGCACCAGTGGGAGGGAGCTGTGAAGGAGGAAAGGTTTCCACACACTAGGAAACCCCTCTGCGGGCGGAGACTGCAGGTGGCGGAGTGGGGAAGCTTCGGAGTCACGGAGGAGAGTGCAGCCACAGGGGCACGGAGGGCAAAGCAGAGAGATCCCCGCACAGAAGAACGGAGACGACCAGCACTCACCAGCCCGAGAGGCTTGTCTGCTCACCCGCTGGGGCGGGCGGGGGCTGGGAGCTGAGGCTTAGGCTTCGGTCGGATCCCAGGGAGAGGACTGGGGTTGGCTGCGTGAACACAGCCTGAAGGGGGCTAGTGCACCACAGCTAGCCGGGAGGGAGTCCAGGAAAAAGTCTGGAGCTGCCGAAGAGGCAAGAAACTTTTTTTTGCCTCTTTGTTTCCTGGTGCGTGAGGAGAGGGGATTAAGAGCGCTGCTTAAAAGAACTCCAGAGATGAGCATGAGCTGCGGCTATCAGCGTGGACCCCAGAAGTGGGCATGAGACGCTAAGGCTGCTGCTGCCGCCACCAAGAAGCCTGTGTGCGAGCACAGGTCACTATCCACACCTCCCCTCCCGGGAGCCTGTGCAGCCCGCCACTGCCAGGGTCCTGTGATCCAGGGACAACTTCCCCAGGAGAACGCACAGCGTGCATCACGCTGGTGCAACGTCATGCTGGGCTCTGCTGCCGCAGGCTCGCCCCGCACTCCATGCCCCTGCCTCCCCCCGGCCTGAGTGAGCCAGAGCCCGCGAAGCAGCTGCTTCTGTAACCCCGTCCTGTCTGAGCAAAGAACAGATGCCCTCAGGCAACCTACACGCAGAGGCTGGGCCAAATCAAAAGCTGAACCCCAGGAGCTGTGTGAACAAAGAGAAAGGGAAATCTCTCCCAGCAGCCTCAGGAGCAGTGGATTAAATTTCCACAATCAACTTGATGTACCCTGCATCTGTGGAATACCTGAATAGACAATGAATCATCCCAAATTGAGGAGGTGGACTTTGGGAGCAACAATATATATATATTTTTCCCTTTTTCTCTTTTTGTGAGTGTGTATGTGTATGGTTCTGTGTGTGATTTCATCTGTGTAGCTTTGCTTTTACCATTTGTCCTAGGGTTCGGTCTGTCCGTTTTGTTTTGTTTTTTTAGTATAGTTTTTAGCGCTTGTTATCATTGGTGGATTTGTTTTTTGGTTAGGTTGCTCTCTTCTTTCTTTTTCTTTTTTTTATTACTTAAAAAAATTTTTTTAATAATTATTTTTTATTTTTTATTCTAATAACTTTTATTTTACTTTATCGTCTTCTTTCTTTCTTTCTTTCTTTCTTTTTTCTCCCTTTTATTCTGAGCCATGTGGATGACAGGCTCCTGGTGCTCCAGCCAGGCATCAGGGCTGTGCCTCTGAGGTGGGAGAGCCAAGTTCAGGACATTGGTCCACCAGAGACCTCCCAGCTCCACATAATATCAAATGGCGAAAATCTCCTAGAGATCTCCATCTCAACACCAAGACCCAGCTCCACTCAACGACCAGCAAGCTACAGAGCTGGACACCGTATGCCAAACAACTAGCAAGACAGGAACACAACCCCACCCATTAGCAGAGAGGCTGCCTAAAATCATAATAAGGCAACAGACACCCCAAAACACACCAGCCCATGTGGACCAGCCCACCTTAAAGACAAGATCCGGCCTCATCCACCAGAACACAGGCACTAGTCCCCTCCACCAGGAAGCCTACACAACCCACTGAACCAAACTTAGCCACTGGGGGCAGACACCAAAAACAACGGGAACTACGAACCTGCAGCCTGCGAAAAGGAGACCCCAAACACAGTAAGTTAAGCAAAATGAGAAGACAGAGAAACACACAGCAGATGAAGGAGCAAGGTAAAAGCCCACCAGACGTGGCAAATGAACAGGAAATAGGCAGGCTACCTGAAAAAGAATTCAGAAAAATGATAGTAAAGATGATCCAAAATCTTGGAAATAGAATGGAGAAAATACAATAAACGTTTAACAAGGACCTAGAAGAACTAAAGAGCAAACAAACAGTGATGAGCAACACAATAAATGAAATTAAAAATTCTCTAGAAGGAATCAATAGCAGAATAACTGAGGCAGAAGAACGGATAAGTGACCTGGAAAATAAAATAGTGGAAATAACTACTGCAGAACAGAATAAAGAAAAGAAATGAAAAGAATTGAGGACAGTCTCAGAGACCTCTGGGACAACATTAAACACACCAACATTCGAATTATAGGGGTCCCAGAAGAAGAAGAGAAAAAGAAAGGGACTGAGAAAATATTTGAAGAGATTATAGTTGAAAACGTCCCTAATTTGGGAAAGGAAATAGTCAGTCAAGTCCAGGAAGCACAGAGAGGCCCATACAGGATAAATCTAAGGAGAAAAATGCCAAGACACATATTAATCAATGTGTCAAAAATTAAATACAAAGAAAAATTATTAAAAGCAGCAAGGGAAAAACAACAAATAACATACAAGGGAATCCCCATAAGGTTAACAGCTGATCTTTCAGCAGAAACTCTGCAAGCCAGAAGGGAGTGGCAGCACACATTGAAAGTGATGAAGAGGAAAAACCTACAACCAAGATTACTCTACCCAGCAAGGATCTCATTCAGATTTGACAGAGAAATTAAAACCTTTACAGACAAGCAAAAGCTAAGAGAATTCGGCACCACCAAACCAGCTTTACAACAAATGCTAAAGGAACTTCTCTAGGCAGAAAACACAACAGAAGGAAAACACCTACAGTAACAAACCCAAAACAATTAAGAAAATGGTAATAGGAACGTACATATTGATAATTACCTTAAATGTAAATGGATTAAATGCTCCAACCAAAAGACATAGACTGGCTGAATGGATCCAAAAACAAGACCTGTATATATGCTGTCTACAAGAGACCCACTTCAGACCTAGGAACACATACAAACTGAAAGTCAGGGGATGGAAAAAGATATTCCATGCAAATGGAAATCAAAAGAAAGCTGGAGTAACAATTCTCATATCAGACAAAATACACTTTAAAACAAAGACTATTACAAGAGACAAAGAAGGACACTATATAATGATCAAGGGATGAATCCAAGAAGAAGATATAACAATTGTAAATATTTATGCACCCAACATAGGAGCACCTCAATACATAAGGCAAATACTAACAGCCATAAAATGGGAAATCGACAGTAACACAATCATAGTAGTGGACTTTAACACCCCACTTTCACCAATGGACAGACCATCCAAAATGAAAATAAATAAGGAAACACAATCTTTAAATGATACATTAAACAAGATGGACTTAATTGATATTTATAGGACATTCCGTCCAGAAACAACAGAATACACTTTCTTCTCAAGTGCTCATGGAACATTCTCCAGGATAGATCATATCTTAGGTCACAAATCAAGCCTTGGTAAATTTAAGAACATTGAAATCGTATCAAGTATCTTTTCCAACCACAATGCTGTGAGAGTAGATATCAATTACAGGAAAAAATCTGTAAAAAATACAAACACATGGAGGCTAAACAATACACTACTAAATAACCAAGAGATCACTGAAGAAATCAAAGAGGAAATCAAAATATACCTAGAAACAAATGACAATGAAAACACGACGACCCAAACCTATGGGATGCAGCAAAAGCAGTTCTAATAGGGAAGTTTATAGCAATACAATCCTACCTCGAAACAAGAAACATCTCAAATAAACAACCTAACCTTACACCTAAAGCAATTAGAGAAAGAAGAACAAAAATACCCCAAAGTTAGCAGAAGGAGATAAATCATAAAGATCAGATCAGAAATAAATGAAAAAGAAATGAAGGAAACAATAGCAAAGATCAGTAAAACTAAAAGCTGGTTCTTTGAAAAGATAAACAAAATTGATAAACCATTAGCCAGACTCATCAAGAGAAAAAGGGAGAAGACTCAAATCAATAGAATTAGAAATGAAAAAGGAGAAGTAACCACTGACACTGCAGAAATACAAAGGATCATGAGAGATTACTACAAGAAACTATATGGCAGTAAAATGGATAACCTGGAAGAAATGGACAGATTCTTGGAAATGCACAACCTTCTGAGCCTGAACCAGCAAGAAATAGAAAATATGAACAGACCAATGACAAACACTGAAGTTGAAACTGTGATTAAAACTCTTCCAACAAACAAAAGCCCAGGACCAGATGGCTTCACAGGTGAATTCTATCAAACATTTAGAGAAGAGCTAACGCCTATCCTTCTCAGACTCTTCCAAAATATAGCAGAGGGAGGAACACTCCCAAACTCATTCTGTGTGGCCACCATCACCCTGATACCAAAACCAGACAAAGATGTCACAAAAAAGATAACTACAGGCCAATATCACTGATGAACATAGATGCAAAAATCCTGAACAAAATACTAGTAAACAGAATCCAACAGCATATTAAAAGAATCATACACCATGATCAAGTGGGGTTTATCCCAGGGATGCAAGGATTCTTCAATATACACAAATCAATCAATGTGATACACCATATTAACAAATTGAAGGAGAAGCACCATATGATCATCTCAATAGATGCAGAGAAAGGTTTCAACAAAATTCAACACCCATTTATGATAAAAACCCTCCAGAAAGTAGGCATAGAGGGAACTTTCCTCAACATAATAAAGGCCATATATGACAAACCCACAGCCAACATAATCCTCAATGGTGAAAAACTGAAACCATTTCCACTAAGATCAGGAACAAGACAAGGTTGCCCACTCTCACCACTATTTTTCAACATAGTTTTGGAAGTTTTAGCCACAGCAATCAGAGAAGAAAAAGAAATAAGAGGAATCCAAATCGGAAAAGAAGAAATAAAGCTGTCACTGTTTGCAGATGACGTGACACTATACATAGAGAATCCTAAAGATGCTACCAGAAAACTACTAGAGCTAATCAATGAATTTGGTAAAGTAGCAGGATACAAAATTAATGCACAGATATCTCTTGCATTCCTATACACTAATGATGAAAAATCTGAAAGTGAAATTAAGAAAACACTCCCATTTACCATTGCAACAAAAAGAATAAAATATCTAGGAATAAACCTACCTAAGACTCAAAAGACCTGTATGCAGAAAACTATAAGACACTGATGAAAGAAATTAAAGATGATACAAACAGATGGAGAGATATACCATGTCCTTGGATTGGAATAATCAGCATTGTGAAAATGACTCTACTACCCAAAGCAATCTACAGATTCAATGCATCCCTATCAAACTACCAATGGTATTTTTCACAGAACTAGAACAAGAAATTTCACAATTTGTATGGAAACACAAAAGATGCCAAATGGCCAAAGCAATCTTGAGAAAGAAAAATGGAGCTGGAGGAATCAGGCTCCCAGACTTCACAGTATACTACAAAGCTAGAGTAATCAAGACAGTATGGTACTGGCACAAAAACAGAAATATAGATCAATGGAACAGGATAGAAAGCCCAGAGATAAACCCATGCATATATGGTCACCTTATCTTTGATAAAGGAGGCAAGAATATACAGTGGAGAAAAGGCAGCCTCTTCAATAAGTGGTGCTGAGAGAACTGGACAGCTACATGTGAAAGAACAGTCCCTAACACCATACACAAAAATAAACTCAAAGTGGATTAAAGACCTAAGTGTAAAGCCAGACACTATCAAACTCTTAGAGGAAAACATAGGCAGAACAGTCTATGACATAAATCACAGGAAGATCCTTTTTGAACTACCTCCTAGAGAAATGGAAATAAAAACAAAAATAAACAAATGGGACCTAATGAAACTTAAAAGCTCTTGCACAGCAAAGGAAACCATAAACAAGACCAAAAGACAACCCTCAGAATGGGAGAAAATATTTGCAAAAGAAGCAACTGACAAAGGATTAATCTCCAAAATTTACAAGCAGCTCATGCAGGTCAATATCAGAAAAACAAACAACCCAATCCAAAAATGGGCAGAAGACCTAGATAGACATTTCTCCAAAGAAGATATACAGATTGCCAACAAACACATGAAAGGATGCTCAACATCACTAATCATTAGAGAAATGCAAATCAAAACTACAATGAGGTATCACCTCACACCTGTCAGAATGGCCATCATCAAAAAATCTACAAACAATAAATGCTGGAGAGGCTGTGGATAAAAGGGAACCCTCTTGCACTGTTGGTGGGAATGTAAATTGATACAGCCACTATGGAGAACGGTATGGAGGTTCCTTAAAAAACTAAAAATAGAGCTACCATACGACCCAGCAATCCCACTACTGGGCATATACCCTGAGAAAACCATAATTCAAAAAGAGTCATGTACCACAATGTTCATTGCAGCTCTATTTATAATAGCGAGGACATGGAAACAAGCTAAGAAGCTAAGTGTCCATCAACAGATGAATGGATAAAGAAGATGTGGCGCATATATACAATGGAATATTACTCAGCCCTAAAAAGAAACAAAATTGAGTTATTTGTAGTGAGGTGGATGGACCTAGAGTCTGTCATACAGAGTGAAGTAAGTCAGAAAGAGAAAAACCAATACTGTATGCCAACACATATCTATGGAATCTAAAAAAAAAAAAAAAAAAAAGGTCATGAGGAACCTATGGGCAAGACAGGAGTAAAAACGCAGACCTACTAGAAAATAGACTTGAGGATACGGGGAGGGGGGAAGGGTAACCTGGGACAAAGTGAGAGAGTGGCGTGGACATATATACACTACCAAATGTAAAATAGATAGCTAGTGGGAAGCAGCCGCATAGCACAGGGAGATCAGCTTGGTGCTTTGTGACCACCTAGAGGGGTGGGAGAGGGAGGGTGGGAGGGAGGGAGATCCAAGGGGGAAAAGATATGGGGATATATGTATATGTATAACTGATTCACTTTGTTATATAGCAGAAACTAACACACCATTGTAAAGCAATTATACTCCAATAAAGATGTTAAAAAAAAAAGATATAATGCCTTATAGATTGAGCATATATTGTACAAAATAATTGTGCAGAATTACTTTGGCTAATTTGGCTTCTATATTAACACTGCGACCACTGTGCCTGAATGACCTTGAGTTTAAGAAAATTAGGAGCTTTAGTAATTAGTTGGTGGGCCCCATATCACATTAAGAGGTTCTATTAAAACCATGAAAAATAAATAAAATGTCAGTCTCTATACTTACAAACCCAGGTCACGTCACTTAATTACACTGCTAGGCTATCATAACATTTTCAGAAAAGAAAAGAAAAAATCTTTTGAGCAAATCTGTCTTCAGGTTGTCAGTCAATATTTTTATTTCAAAGGGATAAATGCTTGCTGTAATCATTGTGTGATCTCTGCCTATATTAGATAACATTCTTCTTTCTTTTGAATAAGAAAACTCTTGGCTTACTGAGTTTTCTATGTACTAAATGATTCAAAGTCTTGGAAAGCACCTCATTGATTTTTGTTGAGTGAGGTTACTGGTTTAAACTTTGGAATGTAAGATTATTGTTGATGTTTAAGTGTTGAAATAGTCACTGTGAGGAAAGTTGAGGACAATTAAATGAAATTCTAATTGAAATTTAGGATGAATTGGTATTTACACAAGATATCAGTAATTCAGAGATAAATATAACAGACCATTTGTATCCTGATTTTTTTCTCAGCCATAATGAAAAGAAGCATTTGCAATAAGAAGGCATTGATTTTTGTCTGTAAAGCGCTCTTCCCCAAATCATAGCAACTCCAAGATAAAAAGAAAATAAAGCCAAATCTTAAAGTATTTTTCATAAAGGGAGCAAGTATTCTTTTTTAGTTATCCAACTCCAACAGAATTAGATTTTGTGTAAAGATGTCAAAGAATTTTCCAGGTGTAAAATATTTTAGATAGCTATAAAACAATAAAGTGGAAAATGAAAAATGAGACAAAATGAATTTATACATAAAATAGTTTATCATCAGTTATGCTAGCTGATATCTTGAAAATAGTATGTGATGTAATATATGATTTAGCTGCAAGTATGTGTGGCAATAAATTCAAGTCTAGAGTTATCCTTCAGTCATATAAAATATTGAACACAGCATATCATTTTAAAATGATGTGTAGTGCACCATGTAGAGAGCAAAATGACAATCTACGATAATACTTTCTGACCCCAGCTCTCTGACAAAGAGACAATTTAACTTGTTTATTGACAAGGTAGATTATTATAGATTAGAGTGGTTCACAAAAGATGGCAGCTCCTATTCTTCTGCAGTAGTCCGACTGAGATGTTCTTGAAAACCCTTCATCCACGGAGCTCAAACCATTACTAGTAGGTACTCTTATGTCTAAACATTTGTCTTTTAACTTTTTATTTGCAAAGAATTTGGAATCTTAATTAGTATTCATCAGTTATTCCTAGGAGACATTCTAGCATATTCAAGTCATTTAAAAATGAGTCTCTAAGGCCTGGGAACTCTGATTAACCCCTCAGGAAAAACTCTGTTAGGCCACTTGGCCTCCAAAGCTCAACTCTGTCATTGCACAATTGACTCATATTTATGTCTTAAGTAAGGGGAACACATCAGTTAGCCTTTTCAGAACATTTTATTTTGTGAAGGTTGCTTTACCTCCGTTTGTTTCTGTCCTTCATGATTATAAATAAGAATATCACTGATTTTCGTCATTCCACTTGCTTTACAGAAGGCTTGATCTAATTCCTGTATTGTTTTGTTTTTCCAGAAAAGATCTATGTATATCAAATATAATTAAACACTTCTTTGTTATTACAAACAGTTTGAAGAAAGGGTTTCATTGTGCTTAGGGGATATTGTGTTTTCTTAGAAATCCAAACCCTTTGAATTCTCTTCATATGTTCCTGTGGAATATTTAGCAACTGAAATCTCCTTTATTTTAAGTGTCATGAACAACAGATGGTGCCCCTAAAAAGACTAGTTTCATAGTCAAGTCATTTTGCAATAGCAACATCCTTGAATTGTATTCGAAGTAAACTTAGTGCTTGTGAGTATAGATCAGAAAACCAAATGAATCAGAAGACAGGAATGGAAGCTAATAAATAATAAATCTTACATTTAAATAATTTTATTGTTGTCTTAAATATAAAATCCTGGTCAGAATTATAGTGGTGGAATTTCGATATCTGTAAATTCATCCCCTGTCCACACACTTTGAGACCTGAACGAAAGCTTCCTGTGTGACTTCTTAAGGTAGATATGTCTTTAAGATCCTTGTGTGAATTTCCCTTAACTATGCACCATCGGCTCTCCTGGATCTCAGGCTACCAGCCCACACTGCGGATTTTGGACTTGCCAACCTCCATAATGACGCGAGCCAATTCCTTGTAAGAAATCTCTTTCTATGTTCACATCCTGTTGGTTCTGTTTCTTGGGAGAACCCCAACTAATACAAATTGATTCCTAGTTTGATTTAGAATATGATGGATTATGAAATATAGAGAGCAGGGAGTAGCAAAAATGTAGTGAGGAGATTGTGGCTTTACTCTAGATCTGCAACTAACCACCTGTGTGATTCTGGGTGAGCCTCAATGGATTTGAAGCTTTTCCTGTACCAAAATGAGGAAATTCAAACAGATAAACTCTTATATCCTTTCCAGCTTTAACATAGATGACTATATCCCAGGATGTTCTTGGCCTTAGAGAGGCCTGTAGTTTCTCTGGTACTTCTTTCATCACTACCATCGTATCAAGAACTACAGGAAAAAATGCACAAAATGGGGGCATTTGTTGAATATAAAGGAATGAATATCTGTTATTAATGAATTTATGTAAAATGGCAAGGCCTATTCATCTTACCCCATACTCAATCAAAATCAAAATAATTAAGTACTCCATTCACAGAACAATCAAATTCTTACTACAAGCAATTTCTTGTCCATGTTAGACATTTTGTTTTAATACCATTGATAGAGAGTTTAATAATTCTAAAAGAAAAAAGGACAAGACAATAAGTAAACCAACCTTCAAGAATGATGTCTCCCAGAAATGTGAGTTGAGACTCCATGAGGCATCAAATAGAATGTTAATGGAAGATGTGGCTCTAATTGCTGCTGTATCAGTGCCTTAGGCATTTCCTGATTCTTATTACATGTTTTACTGAATGGTTTTGTTAAGTGATTTCTTTCTTTTGCTTTCCTTCCCACCTTCCTTTTGGATCTTGCTTTTAAAAATCCCAATATTTTTTTCTGTTAACTTTTCTTATTTTGTTCTCATTGTTCCTAGATACTCTTTTATAATGAAATGGAAATTAAGTTTTTAATTAGCTATGTACTTTTTATCTACACATCAGCTATTGTCATCAACACTATCATGTTCACTACCTTTACAGATTTTTGTGCATTTGCTGTGTGCTACTTTTGTAGACACCAAGTAGTTTATGGAGAAGATGCAATTTATGAGGATTTTAAGATGAATATAGAGAACAAGTAAATGAAGAATTATATTAAAATGAAGCAGTTTTTCCAGTTAAAAAAATTGTATGTTTTCCTTTATCATAGTTATGTAGGTGTTTAACACAAGTTTCAAAATGCAGATTTAAAAACCATTGCTACATTTTATGAGTTATCATTAAATTATTCTCAGACTATTGGCTGTACACTGTGCTCTTGGTCTAAAGGAATATAATTTGGTGGTCCAAATTGGTATAGTAAGTTCTGTCCCAGTTCTTTTATAGTGTTTTGTGCATTTGCATTTGCCACCAGCTATGCAAATCTCTGTCTAGAGTAACTGTTCATTCCTGTAGGACCCACTTATAGCCTCCCAGGGTCACCAGTAGTGGCCCCACGTGGTCTGCTTGTTAGGTCTTTTTGAGGCCTTTCCTCCTAGAGAAACTATACGTCATCTGTGATTGTTCAATAGTGAGATTTGGGTCTTGCATGCACTCAAACATGTTCCTCCATTCTGCAACGTACAAAACCAAAAAAAAAAAAACAAAAAAAAACTACCCTTAAGTTTCTCGCTCTCACAATCAATTTAGTAAACGTTCTTCAGGAACCTGATGACATCGATTCACAATAGAGATAAGTCCTTATCATTATATTTTCTGATTTCAGTAGTTTTTGTCCCTCCACAACCTTGACTATCTTTCTGGTGACCAGAAGTTATAGAACTGCTATTTGTTTTTCCAGCATAAACTTTCCTTTTGATAGTGGCCCTAAGGCTAGAGACCAAAATCTGAGCATAATGTAGCACCAGAATTCACCTTAACACTTTGCTTTACTTTGATTTTAGCTATTGCAGACAAAAATAACCAAAGGGATTGTATATTTAGCTTGTTTGTCATGACTTTGCATTTTTTTATGTGTTCAGTGAACCAACTGCTTGCGTGTTGGGTCTATCATTTCTAAATTCCACTGGTGACTTTCACCTCTGTAAGTGATGGCGCAACTGCTGTTTCATGCTACAGGTAACTTGGGAGCTATCTCAGCAGTAAAGATTCATCAGTCCTTGACCCCTCATCCTTTTCCCAAATAATGATTTCACCATGCTTTAGTGAGTCAGAATTGTTCTAGAGAATGCCACTTCTGATGCAACTAAATTGTCCAAATTGATGCAGCAAAACATGTGACAAAATTCATCCTTTATTCATAATAGAATGAACTCCCAACAAACCAGAAAGGATATTTCTTCAATATGAAGACATGTAAAAAAAAAATAACTTGCACCCCTCTCCCCCAACCCTGCAATTAACTTCATACTTAATGGTCAAAGACTGAATGCTTTTCCTGTAAGATAGGGTGAGATTGTTTACTCATATATCCAGTCAACATTTCTGATATAGTATTTTCCATTTCTAGCATTTTTTTTTAACAGCTTGAAACTGATTGCTGAAATTCTCTTCATGCATGTTGTCCACATTTTCCCCTGGAGCTGTTAGCATTTTATTAAAGTCCCTGTCTAATAATTCCAACCTTTGAGCCATCTCTGGGTCTTCTATAGAGAGATACTTTTCTATCCTGATCACAGGCCACATGTTCATGCTTCTTTGTGTGTCTCATAATGTTTGATTGCATAGAGGCGACTGTGCATAAAAGGATACTAGACACTGAAGTTAATATTTACCTCCTAAAAGAGCATGCTACTTCTTTGGCCACACTGCTAGAGTGGCAGCTAAGTTAATGTGGTCATCTGTTGTTGTTGAGCTGATCTGTTACTAATTAATTTTTTTTAGCTTTTGTTTGATTCAGTTCACCCCTGGCTTCAACATCTTAGGGTAGGATCAGGACTTTTCCTTCAATAATGTTTGGAGACAAAGCACTGGCAAGATTCCAGAAATTCCTTAGTGCTTTATAGGTGAGCCACCAGCTTTCCAAACTCTTGATGATTTTTTTCTCCTTTATATTCTGACTACCAGCTTTCTGAGTTGCTGGAGAATTATCTTTGTACCAGGTGAAGAACTATGGGAAATGGTTGGCATATGGGTTCAGATGCACTCTGTGGCTGGGGCTCCTTTGAATTTGCGTGTATAATTCCATGTGGCATTCCTCCTTAAACACATCTGTTTACATTTGTCCTCATTCTTGACACTATGCCTGGGATAAAAGCAGCTGTGGTCTCTTTTCTCCTAAGAAGGGCTTTTTCATTTCTTGAATTAATTCATTTAGGTTTCTTTGTATCCTTATCCTCAGATTTCTTTTTTTTTTTTTAATTTTTATTGGAGTATAATTCATTTACAATGTTAGTTTCAGGTGTACAGCAAAGTGAATACATATACATATATGTATACATATACATATATCCACTCTTTTTTTTAGATTCTTTTCCCATATAGGCCATTACAGAGTACTGAGTAGAGTTCCCTGTGCTATACAACAGGTTCTTACTAGTTATCTATTTTATATATAGCAGTGTGTCTATGTCAATCCCAATCTCCCAATTTATCCCTCCCCCCGCTTATCCCCTGGTAACCATAAGTTTGTTTTCTACATCCATGACTCTACTTCTGTTTTGTAAATAAATTCATTTGTACTCTTTTTTTTAGATCCCACAAATAAGTGATATCATATGATATTTGTCTTTCTGTGTCTGACTTACTTCACTCAGTATGACAATCTCTGGGTCCATCCATGTTGCTGCAAATGGCATTATTTTGTTCTTTTTTATGGCCGAGTAATATTCCATTGTATATACATACCACATCTTCTTTATCCATTTCTCTGTTGATGGACATTTAGGTTGCTTCCATGTCCTGGCTATTGTAAATAGTGCTGCAATGAGCATTGGGGTGCATGTATCTTTTTGAATTATGGTTTTCTCCAGGTGTATGCCCAGGAGTGGGATTGCTGGGTCATATGGTAGTTCTATTTTTAGTTTTTTAAGGAACCTCCATACTGTTCTCCATAGTGGCTGTACCAATTTACATTCCCACTGAAAGTGCAGGAGGGTTCCCTTTTCTCCACACCCTTTCCAGCATTTATTGTTTATAGATTTTTTTCATGGTGGCCATTCTGACCTGTGTAAGGTGATACCTCATTGTAGTTTTGATTTGCATTTCTCTAATAATTAGTGATGTTGAGCATCTTTTCATGTGCCACATTCAGATTTCTGATTCACTTAAAATTTTTGATTTTGCAGCTTATTTGGTTTGCTTTGGTTGTTAGGATGAGAGGATGGACTCTTTCAACTTTCTATAGTCTAACCAGACCCAATTTACTTATGTTCTCTCTCATCTTTCTATCTGGAGGAATGTGCCTCAGACACTGTTATTTGTGTATTTCAGGGAGGAATTAAAGATCTTGTGACTGCTATATGGCTGATTTACTGTTTAAATAATTACCAGTTCTCCCAAATGTTATTTTTGTTCACATCTTTTCAGTAATTAATTCATCAGCCAGGCTTTTGTGACTCAGGGGTGGCCTGGGAGACTACAGTTTTTCTACAAACAAAAGGCAGGCGGAGGACCTGGGGTGGGGGTCTGTCCCGGGAAGACCCCATAGGGTGTTGCTCAGTTACACTTGTACTTTCTGTTGCTTTTAATTAATACATAATGGTTCATGCTAGTCATACTTTTTTCTTATTTTTAATATACTATTATTTCACTTGCTAATTATCTTTGCATTTGCATCACTTTGCAATTGTTTAATTTTTGCATCCTTTTGTTTTTTTTTTTTTGTTTTTTTTTTGTTTTTTTGTTTTTTTTTAAAACTGGGTTTAGGTTCTTTTTTTTTTTTTTTTTTTAGAAATTCACGTTCTTTTATTTATTTATTTATTTATTTATTTATGACTGTGTTGAGTCTTCGTTTCTGTGCGAGGGCTTTCTCTAGTTGCGGCAAGTGGGGACCACTCTTCATCGCGGTGCGCGGGCCTCTCACCATCGCGGCCTCTCTTGTTGCGGAGCACAGGCTCCAGACGCGCAGGCTCAGTAATTGTGGCTCACGGGCCCAGTTGCTCCGTGGCATGTGGGATCTTCCCAGACCAGGGCTCGAACCCGTGTCCCCTGCATTGGCAGGCAGATTCTCAACCACTGCGCCACCAGGGAAGCCCCATCCTTTTGTTTTGAGAAACATTTCCACATGCTTAGATGTCTAACTTTTTTTTTCTTTTGGTCACATTTTCTTAAGTGTGATTCTTATAAACAATGTGTGGTTGTATTTTGTTTAAGGTTCATTACTGGAGACTTTGTCTTTAACCCATTTTTACTTATAGCCATAATTGAGTGTTTTAGCTGCTGTTTCCATATTGTTTTACGTTTTCTATTTTTGCTTCACTTTTTGCCTCCATCCCACCACTGCTCCTCCTCCTTCTTTTTCTTCTTCTCTTTCATCTGTCTTTTGCTATGTGGACAACTTTTTTATTGTTGCTATGTTTGTTTCTCTTCGAATTATTTTCAAATTTTACATTGTTTTACATTTTACTAGTTTTTAATCTTTAATTTTAAAATATGCCTGACCCTATACTTTTATAATTGTTTAGGTTAAAAAAATGAAGCACTATTGCTTGACTGCTCAACTATAAAAGATGAATAACGCTAAGTATGTATATGACTTGGTCACAAGTTACAATAGCCATTTGATCTCAATAGTTCTTATAATTAGTACCAATTTTTCACAATTCCCACAGTAGTTGGCCTATAGTGTTAATTTTCAGCATTGTTAAGAGTTTCATCTTTTTCTGAATTTTCATAGCTATTTCTTTTGGACTGCACAAGGCTGATTCATGCATTACTAGCCAGGTGCCATCTTTCTGAATTTGCCTCTATTAAAATGTCTAATGGTGGTTGACAAAATGTAGAAAAGCTATTGGTTTTTATTTATCTTTTATTTAGCTAATTTACTGAACTGCCTTATTAATTAAAATGAGTTTTCGATTGATTATAATTATCTGATTATACAATTATATCATCTGGAAATAATGAAAATTTTGTATTCAGTTTTCCAGACTTACTTTTTCTAAATTATCTCTTCTGTCTTGTTTCACTGTTAGGTATGATTTGGCTGTTGGTTCAAAATACACAGTTGCTTTAGCAATCACTGCATTGTTTATAAATGTTCACAAACTAACTGTATAATAATCAGTTATTGAATATTTAGATTTTGCTAAATATCCACATCTATAGCTTCCCTATTCTTTTCTTCTTCTCTGATTGAACATTACCATTTCTAGCCATCTGGATTCTTTCTCTTTCAGGATTTCCCTAAATCACTAACCTGGCTCTGAGATAATGTTGTAACGTTTCGTAATACCTCAAGAATTAATATGAACCTAGTATTTTATACTCATATAGCCTTACCTGACATGTTTCCATACTCTCCCTAAAATGCTTGTCCCACCCTTCTGTTTTATAGGTTGAAGCATATGAAGTTGTCCTTTATGAATAAAGGCATCTATGGAGAATCCCCCTTACCCTACAAATATGGGTTAATCTAATATAAGCAGTCCTACTACACAGGCTTTTAAAAATAGATTCCTGTGTATTGTGGGTACAGTTGACAAATAACTAACTAGTAGAATCAATACTGGTTCCAGGCGATGGTATTCTTTTGTGCTGGGCATCCTCCCTTGAATGGAGTTAGCCAGCATTGAATGTGATAGTGGTGACTCTGTTTGGACGATGGTTTGACTGCTTCTGAGGCCCAGTCTCAGAAGAAAGCCAGAAGCACCCATTGGGTTCAGGTTCTACAACCCTGTAACTGTCACACCTGTGACTAAGGCTTATTGCTCTTTTAGTTTTGCCCACCCCTGTCCCCCTGTCCCCCAAGTCTCTTCATTGGCTTATTTCCCCCAAGATTTATCTAGTAGAAGCTGCAGTTTAATTCATTATTCCTAAACCTAATCCCTTAGGAAATATGGTTGATTATGTCTAGCTTTCCCTTCCTCACTAATAGGAGCTAATAGTTGCTTTCTAATAGAAGTCTCTTCTCTCACCAACCTGTTCTTCCTTGTTGGTTAAAAGGAAAGCAGTGTGATAGAGTGGAGTCAGCTGTCACAGGAAGTCCAATTTCTATTCTCTAATTCCAACTCAATTTCTCACTTTTGGGGAAACCTTTGGCAAAAGCCAGCAGAAGATAAATGGGGTAAGGAAGTATGTTATAAAGGAATACCTGGGAAAATCAAGGACATAATAATAGAGCATTTAAGTGAGGATAAATGGATAAATGTAAGGGCCCAGTAGAAGAAAGGAAGTCTTGGGGGCTTCCCTGGTGGCACAGTGGTTAAGAATCTGCCTGCCAGTGCAGGGGACATGGGTTCAAGTCCTGGTCCGGGAAGATCCCACACTCCGTGGAGCAACTAAGCCCGTGCGCCACAGCTACTGAGCCTGTACTCTAGAGCCCACGAGCCACAACTACTGAGCTCAAGTGCCACAATTACTGAAGCCCATGCACCTAGAGCCCATGCTCTGCAACAAGAGAAGCCACCACAATGAGAAGCCTGTGCACCGCAACGAAGAGTAGCCCCTGCTTGCCACAGCTAGAGAAAGCCCCTGTGCAGCAACAAATACCCAATGCAGCCAAATAAAAGTTACCTTGCTAAAAAAAAAAAAAAAGAAAGGAAGTCTTACTCTTTCCACAGATCGCAGACGCAATATTAATTTTAGGAATTAATTTTGGATTTCTGTTGCATTACCTGAGTTAAATAATACCCAATGCTAAATTCTTTACTTCTTTTATTGATTATTTAATTTTACAGAAATCAGAGTTAGAAACTTGGAAGCTGCTACTCTGAACCTAATTCTGGGCCATGAAGAAGACTTGGCTATTGAATTGGAAGTTCTAGAACTTGAGGCAGAAGGACTGCTGCCCTCTAAGTCCTCATGCAGTCCTGGAAGGGGCACCGTGGACAGAGAGAAGTGTCTTGGTTTTAGGAGGGCAGATTCCAAATGAAAGATAAGATGAGCATACTCCTGTAGCCTGAAAATATAGAAAGCAAAACATCTCCAAAGTTTGAGTGCTATCAGAAACAAATTTCAAAATACAAAAGAAAAGGGTCCATGCGAGTTAAAAGAGATGGAAACAAATGAAGAAAGTGATGCTTCTGTTCACAGAACCTTCTGATGAGATTTAAAACATGTGTAAAAGGCGAAGGAGGTGCATAACTAAAGACTCATGAAAAAAATCAGTGTCGTCCCATTAGAAGATTATCAGGGAGGCCAGTAGCTGAAATTTGCAAACAGGGGAAAGAGGGTCAGGGGGCAGAGGGTCAAGGGCTCAGTTTTCTTTGTGAACATGCCTGGTATGCTATCAACTCCTATGCCATGGATGAGAGCTGTTCAAGGAATGTAAAGACCACTTGGTTATGTGCAAGCATATCAGGGTATCACTCTAGGTCCTGTCTTCTACTTTCTTTTCCAAATCAGCTTTCTCTGCCCTATTTTTTTTGGTGTGGCTTAGTTGGATTCTGTCACTCTACTGTAAACCCTTAGATCAGTCCTTTGATAAGGCTGCTATATGGCTTATCCCCTCCTTTGCCCAGAAAGGTTTTTGTTTATTTTTTTAAAAAAATATTTTGTAGTAAAATTTTCAATCATACAGAAAAGTAGAATTAATACACATATAACTACTACTTGCATATGGATATGATATTGTTTCCTTTTTATATACAGCAAGGGCTAAACTACTTTAAAGTAAATTGTAGATCTGGGAGAATTTGCCTAAACATTGTAGTATACATTTCTAAATTTAAAAAAAGCACATTCTCCTACATAGCCACGTATTCAAATTTCTCCCCATTTTCTCCCAGAATATCTAATTGTATTTTTAAAATCAAGATATAATTAATGACTGTGTATTACATGTAAATCTCTTAAATTATATCTCTTAAATTCCTTTTAATTTATAATAGTTCTCCTCCTTCCTCCCTCCACCCTGCCCCAATATTGTCTTTTCCAAGAGAGGCCAATTTTCTTATAGAAAATTTCATATTCTGATTTTGTCAGACTTTTTCTCATGATATTCATTATTCTCTAGTCCCTGTATTTCTTCATAACTGAAAGTTAGATGTTAAAAGCTTGATTAGGGTTAGTTTAAACATTTTTGGCTGCTATAGGTACATCATATCAGGAGGCACTTGATGTCTAGTTATCTCACCTGGGTATTGATTTTTGGAAATCTCTTGGCTCCTAGAGTTTTCTGTAGATTTCTGTGTTCTGTAGCTTGAGGTCACTTTTGCTCGTCCCTGTCTGTGCCCCAGCTGTTGGAGCTTGGACCCAGGTGTGATGTCATGAGACATGCACATTCTGTCCCCAGCCTGTCACTCTCCTTGGGTAATCCCATCCACTCTTATGAACTCAATAACCAACCCTGAAAAGCCGTTGAATGATTGATTTTCTATAGAAGATAAAATCGGAATGTCATTCAGGGTAGATTAAATTCAGTTTAGCTTAGAGGTGAAAGACTCCGCATTTATTGTACCTAAGCTGCTGTTCTTGTGTTATTTAGCTTACAATTGGAAATGCCTATTAGATGGGGAATGCAGACTAAGGTTTCTTGCTGGCATCTATTTCTATAGCTAAAGAAAAATGTATACAGTCCAGCTCTCCAACGTTCCAGCTTCACGAGTCCCTGTTAAAACTGTAGTTTGTAGTAGCTACCTGTCAGCACATTGATCCTCTGCTAGTGATAGCCAAAAGAACAACAGAAACTATGTGGCAAAGAGCACGTGTCTTTTTGATAATTTACAGTATGGTATTAAATAAATAAAAGAGTAAAATGGAAAGTACATCCCCAGCTTTATTCTCTCTGAACTTTCACATCTGTGGCACACATACATTCATGAAAAATCTGCTTGTGATAGCCTCTGACATGTAACTATGGAAAATTAAATTATAGTTACTGAAGATGTATGTTTGCATTTGCAGCTTTACATTGGCAGAGTGGCATAGATGTGCAGGGCAAATATTCTAGCATCACAGGTATAAAGTCAGGAAGGAGAACTTTTTATACTCTGTCAGCCAAAAAAACCCACAGAAGACTGCAAATAAGAAAGGAGTTCATTTAGAGTCTTAAGAATTGCAATTCAGGAGACACAGATTTGAGTAAAACTGAAAATGTTCTGGCGAAGAAAGAGTCAGGGGCTTGTAAAGGCAAAGCCATGAGCTTGTACTCTGAAACAAGAAAAGAAATATTTGTCCTTAAGGGATGGTTGTCATGAGTTGTTTTAGGGTAAGGGTCTGATAAGTATCTTGAGTTTCTGGCAGTTGATCTGGATGCCTTCATTAGGACAATAAGTGGTCAAAGGTTAAATTCCATCCAGGCTGAGATGTGCATAAGTTACACTTCCTAAATGGCCTCCTGGCTCCGTTCTAGAGCGTACTCTTAGCAATACCAATTCCATATTGATTTTCCTTTCACAACTCCTGTTAATTTACTAAAATGTTGACAAACTTACTTCTCTCAGCATTATAATGTGTGACCCATTGTGTTTTATGCTGAGAATAAAAACTTCACCTATTATTCCCATTCTCTTTTACTCTGATTCTCATTTTGTCTAAATCAGGGCTGGTAAACTTCTTCTGTAAAGAGTAGCATAGTAAATATTTTAGGTAGTATGGGCCACATCGTTACTGTCACAGCTGCTTGACATTGCTGTTGTAGCACTAAAGCAGCCATAGACGATACGTACATGAGTGAGCTTGGCTGTGCTCCAATAAAGCTTTATTTATAGACATTAAAATTTTAATTTCTTTAGTTTTCACAGGTCATTAAACATTATCTTTCTTTGTATTTTTAAAAAGATTTATGATGTGAAAATTATTCTTAGCTCACAGGCCATACGAAAACAAAAATAGTCAGGCTGGTTTTGGTCTGTGTAGTTTGCCAACTCTGGGACCGAATCTTTTGTTTTTAATCCCTACCTATTTTTCTCTCCACTTTTTTCCCCCTCCCTTCCTCTTCCTCTCACACACATGTACGATGTTGAACAATTATTATTGTGATTTATAGTAGCAAATATGTTTGGTCTTCTTTTGGTCCCTGGCACATAGCTCTTATAGAATTTCCTACACATCGAAAGTTGTCTTTTATTAAGTTGATGAGGTGACTTTTGGAAGCCCCTAGATAACCTAAGGATGGGGGCTGATTGCCAGGGGAACTAACCATATGATTACAGGCTTATAACTTTTAGTCTCACCCCCTCACTCCTGGGAGGCAAAGGGACTGGAGATTGAATTCAGTCACCAATGGCCAATGATTTAATCAATCATACCTGTCTAATGAAGCCTCCATAAAAACCCAAAAGGTCAGGGCTCAGAGAGCATCCAGAGAGCACCCAGAGATGTGGGGAGAGTGGCACTCAAGGAGAGAGCACGGAAGCTCTGCGCCCTTTCCCCATACCTTACCCTATGAATCTCTTCTATCTGGCTGTTCCTGCGTCACATCCTTTTATAATAAACTGATAATCTAGGAAGTAAAATGTTTCTCTGAGTTTTGTGAGCCTCTCTAGCAAATTAATCAAACCTGAGGAAGAGGTCTTTGGAAACTCTGATCTATAGCCAGTAGGTCAGAAGCCCAGGTGAAAACCTGGACTTGTGACTGGCATCTGAAGTGGGGTGAGGATGGGAGAAGCACAAGCCTGTAGGACTGAGTCCTTAATCTGTAGGAAATGACGCTATCTCTAGGTAGATAGTGTCAGAAATGAGTTGAATTGTAGAACACCCAGCTCATGTCCTACAATTCCACTTGCTTGGTGGTGTCTGGAAAAAAATCCCCACACTGGAACTGGGTGCAAAATTGTAAATGACAACTCATCCAGATATTCATTTTCCCTCAAAAATATAAATACAACCTGTTAATATAAAAAGGAATGATGAATAAATGCAGTAATTGTCAGTAATCTCTTTATTAATGCAAATTTTACTGTTATTGCTTTTATATTTAAATATTGATTATAAAGATCATCTGACTCAAGGTTAAATTGTGTCCTCCATGATACGGTTTTTCTACATGCATGCTTACAAATTAGACTGCCTTAATCAATTAATAAAATCAACAAGTATTGTTAGTTTAATTTTTCTTCTATCAAATGTTATTCACAATTAATTAATCATAAAATCTCATCTGTACTTATAAGCAATGATCCAGACTATTTTAACTTCCATTAGATTTCATTAGAAGCAAATTTCACAAAGAGACACTGCATCCAAATATCCATCCAACTAATTTCTGTGGTGGGTTTAAACTTATTCACAATTCCTTTGATACTTTTCCCATTGAGATGTGGGATTTATGTCCTCTTCCCTTGAATACGGACTGACTTAGTCACTCACTTATAACCAAGGAATGCAACAGATGTGTGATGCTGTGTAATTTCCAAGGTTAAGTCTGAAAAGGCCAAGTAGCTTTTGTCTGGTTTTCTTGGGATTCTCATTTTGGGGGAAAGGTCCTCCTGTAAGAAGTCCAATTACTCTGAGGCTGTCATGCTGGAGAGTCCATGAGTGGATGTTCTGGTTGACAACCGATTTCTATGCAAGAGCCAGCATCAGCTGACAGCCATGTGAGTTGATCTATCTTGGATGTCCAACACAGTTGAGATTCAGATGACTACAGCCCCAGCCAAAATCTGACTATAACCACATGACACTACAAGTGAGAACTGCCTAGCTGAGCCCTATAAAATCTGAGCAAAATAAAAATTTTTTTTAGCTGCTAAACTTAAGGGTAATTTTTTATGCTGTAATAGTAGCCAGAACAATATCCTTAAAGTAATTTAATGTAGCAGTTATAAGTCTGGACTCAAGCATTTCTCAGTCCCATCATATAATGCCTGTTTGAACTTCAGAAAGTAAATCAACACCTCTAAGTTTTACTTTACTCATTTAAAATGGGGATAATTATAGGACCTATCTCAGCATTGTGTGAGGATTAAACTAGAACATGCTTGTGGAGTGCCTGATAGATGGTAAATAAATATTAGCTATGACTGTTAAACACACACACACACACAGATAACTATAAGATATTAACTTCAAACAGTTCTGTGTTTTTAGGTTTTAAAGTAGATCAAGAAGACCAACTGGGAAATTCAGTTTTTATAGGTCAGGAATTCTGAAATGGCTGGATTTCTGGGTGGATTGGCTTGGTGTCTCTCATGAGATTGCAGTCCAAACACAGCAGGGATGTCAGTCATTTGAAGGCTTGCCTGGGCTGAAGGGTTTACTTGCATGGTCACTCCTGTGGTTGATAGCAGGAAACCTTGGCTCTTCATCATGTGGGCTTCCTCATGACATGGCAGCTGACTTTCTCCAGAGCAAGCGATCCCAGAGAGAGAGGCAGATCCACAATATCCCTATGACCTAGTCTTGGAGGAACATACCTGCTGTATTCTGTGGGTCACACAGACCAATCCTCATACAGTGTGAGAGGGGACTCCAGGGGGGCAAGAGTGCCAGGCAGCGAGGCTCACTGGGGGCTGTCTTGGAGGCTGGCTACTGTGGAGGTCACACTGTAACAGAACACTCTCCGTAATCATGGAGATCTCTAAAACACTGTGCTCCCCACTGTGCGAAACTTCATCTTTATAAGTTGGGGTGTTTACGTTAACTGAAAATAAATAATTCAGATTTTTGAAGGTGAATTACTCAAAGGGAATTTTAAAAAATTAGTAAAGTGCCACTTTTTTCCTTTTCTCTGTTCATAAGGAAGTGAACTACTATAGAACAAATTAATTAACTCATTCTTTAATTCTACAAGTAATGAGTAAGGGCGTTTGTTAAATTGTTAATGATGGGCCTGTTTCCCTAAAATCAGTGTCATATAGAACTTCTTATGAAAGTTCTATCAAGCATACTATCCAGTGTGTCTAAGAGTGGCCCACATTTTAGAGGAGGGTGCATAGTGGACTTGCAAGCGGATGAGACTTTTAGTGCCCAGACCTGCAATCAAATTTTTGTTCTTGTTCCATACCAGTTACGTTTTCTTGTGTAAATTACCTAATCTCTTTGAGACTCCTGTGCCACAACTGTAAAATGGGGAAAATAATATCTAAGTTGTAGCCTTGTTGTGAAGATTAAATGCGAAACCTAATAATCTCTCTACAAATACTGGTTCCATTTTCCCATTAAGGAGATGCGGAAATGTGTTTCTAGGGATTGGAATGAAAAGAGAGAACTGTGCAAGTGTAGGCCTTTATTAACAATAGATACTAGCTAGGAAACTCTCTCCTTGCTGTTAGAGAAAACTTGATTATAAAATAGTTTGCCAAGAGGGATATTGTTCTTTTGAGCTGAAAGATTTTGCTGTTAAGTAGCTGCTTTGAGACAATTTCTTTGATACAGTAATATACTCTGGCCAGTCACATCTATGAATTGATTCCAGCTTAACCAGAAAGATAACTGAATTTTCATCCTAGCTCCACTGTTGGTTATTCCTTTGCCTCCAGTCTTCCCATTTGCAAATCCGTCCTACACTCTGTACCATATTAACCGTCGCAGGACACCACTTATAGGCACTCCATTCCTAAATGTAAAACTTTTGGAAGTCTTCCCTTGTGTTCAGGATCAAATTATTTAACAAGTAATCAAATGTCTTCCATAGTCTGACCCCATTTTACCTTTCAGTCTTATTTCCAGCTTCTCCTTTATATATAAGTTTTCCCTTCTAGTTGTCTCAGCTCCTTATTCTTTTCCTGTTTTTTGCTCATTCTATTAATACTCTCCTTATCTACTTTGCCTATCCAAACTCAACCCAATCTTAAAACCCTCCCTAAATATACTTTAATACAGTCTTCTCTACAAATATTTTATCAACACACCAGCCCAAACTGTGACCATATGTATACACATAACTATCTGTAAAATAGATTGTGATTCATGCCACCAGCATAGTTCAAATTGCTAGGATGAGAAGAGGGAGAAACCACTTTCAGCCTGGGGCTTGAGAAAGGATTACTTGAAGTGGTTAACATTTGAAAGAGTCCCTGAAAAATGGCTTAGAATTTCTAAAGAGATAAAGAGAGGTCACTCTTGGTAGAGGAAATAGTATATAAAATGAATCAAAGTTTGGAAAATGTAGGGTATTCTCAAGGAATATTTCAGCTTGGACAAAACATAAAATACACATAGAAATAGTTTGGGGGGCTTGGTGGATTGGAATCTGATTTACAGGGCATTATAAATACCAAATTAAGAAATTTGCACTTAAACTCTATTTCAAAAACTTTAAACTGGCAGAACTTCAGATAAAATGAGGGGGATGTGTGATAAATTGTGTGCAGAGAGGAGTTTAATAGACTAATTAGGAGACAATGACAGTCAATTAAAATAATTTAATCAGGGCTGATTTTAGGGTACTCAATAAAGGAATATAAAGGAAAGTACAGATGTGAAATGAGGGAACAGATGTGAAAGAGGTAGAATCAACATCAAATACTGAATGAAGGGAAGAATAGAAATATGGACGCTGTACTTTGACGGGCATTAAATGCTTGTTATGAGTATGAGCCTTGGATCAGCTTGGGTTTACATCTTGACCATTTTCAGGCTGAAAGACCTTGGGAAGTTTCTTAAATTCTGTGTTTCAGTTTCTTCATCTGTAAAATGGAAATAAAAGTATGTGAGTTAAATGCTAATATCTGTAAAATACTCAGAACAATACTTGGTACATATTAAGCTCTATAAATGGGTTTGCTATTATTGCAATGTGGACTAAAATAGGAGGCCACTTAGTAGTTGGGGTAGTGAGAGCCTGATTCAGGGTTGCTGCAGTGTAGTCAAGAGATGGGGTTAGAAAGGCTTTGTGGAAGTGGCAATGCCAGAGTTTTCATGATGTCTTATTCATAAAAGCAGAATAATAAATACGTGATGATTTAATTATTCCTGAATATCTTGGAGCCAAATAATTATTACTTAAATAAAAATAGTATTCTCCTTTAATAGATACCTAAAATTATTGAAAGCATCTAAAATTTTCCAGGAGAGAGAAATGTATAACATTTATTAAATGCTTACTGAGGCCCAGGCCTGTTAAATGTATCATAATTTTATTCTCATAACAACCATATGAGGCAAGTGTTTTAAAATTAATTTTAAGCTTATGGAATCTGAGAATCAAATGTTAAAATTTATCCATTCTCTTTTTTTTCCCCTGGAGTTAGGGTTTAATGGCAAAATGATAAAAGAATCCCTTTAGTATCAGAAATAAGAAAAGGAGAACACCTATCAGCCCTATTATTTAGTGTTTTGTAGAAGTACAAAGTAATGCAATTAAACAGGAAAACTACTGAAAAGGAGGCAAACACTATTTGCAGATGATATGATTGTGGCCTGAACCACTTAATAGAATCACCATAAAAACTATTATAAATTTAAAAATTCAGCAAAGTGGTCACTTACAAAATCAATAAATTTTCAATCAATTAACATTAATAAGAACATGTTGACAAGGAAAGATCTCATTTCTAATGCCAATTAAAAAAAATCATACAATAATCTAGAAATAAATCTAAGAAGAAATAAGAAGTACTACATTAAGAAAACAAATAATTTGGAGGGAAATTAAAAGACTTTTATATAGAACGGAATAATTTTTTCTTGAATAAGAAGACTCGGTTTTGTAAGTATATCAGTTTCCCAACAATAATTATACAAATTTAGTGTGAACTCAATCAAAATCCAAATGCATTTTTGTTTTTTTTAATTGGAGAGGGAGATGGGAGGGGAAAGGGGAAGTTGATCAATCGATTCTTAAGTTCATTTGCAATAATACATTTATCTAAACATGTTGGAATATCCTCTATCATAGTTATAATGAGGGATGATGAATTTTATAATTATAAAAATAAAATGAATTAGAAATAAGAATACACAGATTTAAAAAAAGAAACAGAAATTGACCTAAATATTTATCATGGTTGTTTTTATTTAAAAGTCATTAGAGAAACAATAGTTTATACATCAAATAGTATTGGGACCTGGCTAGCCATTAAGCAAAAGTAAACAGATCAAATAATACCTCACTTCCACTGAGAAAGAAGTCATTATGTTGAACCTTATGAAACATTTTTTGACAAAAATGGTTTCACTGAATATATAATATAAATCAATATTTAAATGTAAAAACTAGAACCGTAAAATAGGTTTGTATTTACTTATAAGTTAAAAGTACAAAGAAGTTTCCAAGTAAGACTCAGACCCCAAAAGCCTACAGGAAAAGTTTGAGTGATTTGGCTATGTAACAGCATAAAAATATTATAATATAAAAGAATTAGTATAAAGTGCTTTCATTAAATTAAAAAACAAATTAGAATCTGGGACTATATTTGCAACATGTATAACAAACTGACAATTTCTTTTGTTTATAATAGATGTGTATAAATCAATAATAAAAATGCATAATTCAGTTGAATAATAGGCATAGACTATGAAGAAGTACCTTTAGGACAAAAAAAAAAATTATAAAGGAACAATAATAATATAATCAGATGTTCAACTTCACTCACAAAGAAATGCCAATCAAAACAGTAGCCTACCATTTCACCTATAAATTTTTTTGTCCTTTTACTAGCCTATCTTTTATAGCATGTAATTATTCACTAAGCAAATTATTATCAACATTTAGTGCATGCAAGATACTACACTAGGGTGTTGGGAGAGACATAAAAATGAAAAAGTTTGAGGGTAGGTGAAGAGAAAGGGTAAATTAAGGGCAAATCAAAAACAGATATTATTTTCACCTACCACAAAATGAGTGGCTTAAAATAACCGTAATTTATTGTCTCACAGTTCTGGAGGTGTTAGAAGTCTCAGATTATGTTGTTTTTACTCAAAAACTGGGTTTACCTCTTGGTGGGTGTTGAGCCAAAAGACACAACCAAGTGAAAGGTGGGGAGAAGGAAGGATTTATTACTTGCAGCAAGTAAGGAGAACACCAGGGATCTTTCCCAAATTAGTGTCTCCCCAAACAGTAAAATTGGGGAAGTTTTAAGCTAAGGGTACATGCATATTCACAAAGGGGCTTGAGTGGTTGACAGAGTCCAAGCTTTAGTTGATTGAAGTCAAGAGGGTCAGAAAAAGTCAACATTATCCTCCCTTAGGTTCCAGTTGATCTGGTGGTTGAGCGAGTCAGGCTAATCTTTACCATGGAAACAGAAGCGGGAGTCTTTACAACCGATTAGTACCTTTGCTACTGCTACATCTCTTGCCTGATAACAGTAGTTTTATTCTGCATTCTTTTTCCCCTTAAGATCATTATTACTGAGACCTGTTCAAGGGCAAGCATTGTGGCCAGGCTTAGATCACAAATGTCTTAAGCCAACAATGGCTTCTCTTCTGTCAAGAAAGCCACTCCTGGTTCTCTTTCCAGGGATGTAACTGCTTACAGTGTGGGCATTGTTGGTTTCTTCTGAGGGCTGTAGGGGAGCATCTATCCCGTGCATCTCCCCTAGCTTCTGGTGGTTCACAGGTGGTCATATCTTTGGCATTCCTTAGCTTGCCCCAGTGCATCACCCCAATTTCCACCTTCATCTTCACATGGCGTTCTCCCTGTGTGCCTGTCTCTTGTCAAATTTCCCCTTTTTCCAAAAACATAGTCATAATGGATTAGGGCCCACCCTAATACTTTATCTGAAATAGATCATCTGCAAAGACCTATTTCCAAATAAGTCATATTCACAGGTAGTGGGGGTTAGGATCTCAGCATCTCTTGGTGAAGTCTGGTGAGGCAGGAGGAATCAGACATTCTCATACAGATATTAGGAATATAAATTGGTCTTATCTTTTGGAAGACAATTTAGTGATATCTATGAAAACTTGAAGTGAACATACTGTTTGTCCAGGCAATTGACTTAGGAAATTTTTCCTACACATATGCTCATGATCATTCCTCAGGTTATGTGCAGTGTGTTTACTGCAGTATTATTTGTAATTGAAAAATGAAACAAAACAAAATTGGACACAGCCTAAATGTTCATCAATTGAGGACACTATTAATTAATTATGACTCACGCACACTGGAACACTACCTGGCTCTTTTAAAGAAATGGAACGGTTTTCTTATACATACTCATTAGGAAAGATCTCCAAGGTATATATAAAAAATGCAAAGTATATGATAATTGTTTTGTATGATTCTTTGGTCTAAACATTTTTAAAGATTAGTATAGTGGATATGCCAATTATTTACTTGGAGGATGTGTAAGAAACTGTTAACACTTTCCACCTTTACAAAAAGGGTTTGGAACTGGGGATGAGAAGGAGACTCTTAATTTTATACCTTTCAGTAGTATTTGAAATTTCTTCCCATTTGCATATATTATTTATCTTGTTTTTTCTGTTTTTAATATCACCAGAGTTTATGTGTGCTGTGGGATTGTAAACAATTTTATTCCATTTTTTCATATTTTCTGTATTAAAAAGGAACTAATGAATGTTAAATCAGAATATAAAGGACTCTCCTCAACATACTACATGAGATAAGAGATTTTTTCTTGGGGAGAACTTTCCTATAGAGCCACATTTCCAAAGAATGTTTAACACTTGCTGGAGGGTTATATCCCATAGTTTTATGGATGTGTGCTCCCTGACTATATTACTTCATTTTTAAGTATGGAAGAGGTATGATTCTAGACAGCTTCAGAACTCTATCCAAAAAACTACAGTTAGAAAGAGCTATGCATATTACTTTCAGGAAAGCTGAAAAACAAGAAAACGATCATATTTATTTTAGGATGAATTCCAAAGACTAAATAAATGCAGTGTGTTTTCAAAAAGGTACTTTCTTTTTCTGGAGGTTAAACAGTCTGCTGTAGGATCTGCCTTTATTTGCTGTGACCTGGCAGAGTCAACCCAGTTAGCCAACTTCCTGTGGGGAAAAACTGTTCATATAATCAGTCAGTTCATTTATTTCCTGGATGTGTTACTAAGGTTTGTTCAGACATGAGTGTTTTCTCTATTAACACAGTGGAGGAAATATTTTAAAGTAGCTTTATATTTTGAATAATTTTAAGATAATTGTGCTAAGCTCCTCTAAAGAAAAATTAAAGAATGCAAAATATATGAAACATTTGGATGTAGACCAAGAACCTACCCGCAAGGAATAGAAAAATCCTTTTACTCATTAATTTACCTTTTTCCACGTTACTGGAGGTTACCAAGTCGAAAGTCACTGGTGCTCTGTGAAACCACCTGAGGGTTTTTCTGTTTGTTGTAGATCTCTTCATGTAATAGAGGATTTCATCATTCAAACAGCTTCCAACCTAAGCTTACATCATCTTATATTTGAAGACTGTCTTTTTTTTTTTTTAGTATGGTGGATTTGGAAATTTTGGATTCATTTTTGGTTAGGTGGGTACGTACAATAAGATTTGTTCTTCAGCAGCCAGATTTTTCAAATCTGTCAAAGTCACTTTCTTGCATAGTCAGGTGATTCTGAACCAGCTGCATGGTCCGAGGAGGCCTGTGCAGGTGAAGATTTATAAAAGTACATCCCATATAGTATCAAGCACTTTTGCTGAACATGTAATTTAAATTGCTTAAAATAGACCCATGGGAAAAGGACTTTCATGTTCTTTCTATTTCTAAACGTCAGAAAAATACCTGGTTAAATGCAAGATGGGTAAAGAATAGTGATGTCCTTTTCTGTAAACAGTAGTTCCCATCATTGGTTAATCTCCTCATCCTCCTGCATCTTGTTTTTATTTTTTTAATGTCACCACCATCACTTTTTTTTTAAATTTTTATTTATTTATTTATTTATATATTTATTTATTTATTTATGGCTGTGTTGGGTCTTCGTTTCTGTGCGAGGGCTTTCTCTAGTTGCAGCAAGCGGGGGCCACTTTTCATCGCGGTGCGCGGGCCTCTCACTATCGCGGCCTCTCTTGTTGCGGAGCACAGGCTCCAGACGCGCAGGCTCAGTAATTGTGGCTCATGGGCCCAGCTGCTCCGCGGCATGTGGGATCTTCCCAGACCAGGGCTCGAACCCGTGTCCCCTGCATTGGCAGGCAGATTCTCAACCACTGCGCCACCAGGGAAGCCCCCACCACTTTTTAATATACTTGTCTTCAAAACTTTCATCAACCTTGCCTCCCTTCCCCTTACCTCTAATAAGTTTTACTCCCACAAGTTTTATAAATTTTATCTCTATAGTGTTTCTTAAAATTATTTCTACTTGCTCTGAAATTTGATGGTACTTTATTAGTTCTCTTCTTATAATGACCATAGTCACTATTATAGAGCAGATTCTTGGGCCTAGGCACTGAGTTACATGATGTACACATTACTTTATTCAGTCACCATAACAATTATATAAGGTATGTACTATTTCACCCATTCTATAGCAAAAAAGGAAATTAAACCAGATTGTTTAAATAACTTGTCCAAAGTCACACTGGCAGAGCTGAAAATCAGATCCAGTGTTGGTTGACTTTAAAGTCCATACTTTTTTTGTATATCATCCTGCTTCATCTTTTTGTATTCATCACCTTTTACTTTATAGTGTGCATGAGTGTATGTTTGTGTGTATCTTATTTCCGTTTGTAGGCTATAGATTCTTTTAGGATAGGTCCACGCATGACTGTTAACATTTCTCCCCTTATTTCCCCTTATCCCTTATCTCTTAGGGCCATATATTTACAAAGTACCTGGAAACATTTGGTAATAGTTTGCAATCAAGTGAAAATCTTTGCTGGGTAACTTCTGAAACAAAATAAAGGCCTTTATCTTTACAAGCAATCTCTTTTGTAAGAATTAAGGAATGTGGATAGATTTGTGATTCATTTTATTCTCTAAAAACATAAAAAGAATCTGTGAACACACAGTATTCATCTCTTCAAACACATGAAATTCAAATACAAGTGCCTTGGCGTTAAGCATTTGAATTTGTATGCAAGATGTCATAGTTATATAATTTTTCTGTCAGAGATGGTTGGATATGCTCACTGGCTTTTCAAATTCCCTCATGTATAAGTAGATGTACTTGTAGGGACAAATACACTCTCTAATATATGGAAAATTTTATTAGTTCATTTTGAACAGAAAAATTTCCTTCCCAGTTCTGGGCCATATGTAAGAGAATGAATGTTGTATTAGCCAAATAGACAGTAGGACAACTTGGAATAAAGTGGCCTGTGCTCATAATAGTTTTTTCTTCATGATTCCGAGCTTATATTCTAGGATTTATCTGGTATCAGAATAGCGATGGGAATTACAAATCCAATGCTGGCAACATCTGTTTGAATTTTCATTTTAACCTGAAATAGTAATTGCTGCTATTGATCTGGATTTTCAGGCCTGTTTTTTTTTGTTTTTTGTTTTTAATTTATTTTATTTTATTTATTTGTGCACGGGCTTTTTCTAGTTGCAGCGAGCGGGGGCCACTCTTTGTTGCGGTGCATGGGCTTCTCATTGCGGAGGCTTCTCTTGTTGCAAAGCACAGGCTCTAGGCGCGTGGGCTTCAGTAGTTGTGGCATGCAGGCTCAGTAGTTGTAGCACACGCGCTTATTTGCTCCGTGGCATGTGGGATCTTCCCAGACCGGGGATCGAACTGTGTCCCCTGCATTGGCAGGCGGATTCTTAACCACTGTGCCACCAGGGAAGTCCCTCCAGGCCTGCTTTTATCTGGGTTGAGTCTTTCTGTCTAATGTTGTTTCCTGAAATTCCAAAATTATTAGTTCTCTTCAGACTATTTTGGTCCCTCCCCTGGTACTCATACTATGTTCATAGTGGATACCCCTCTATCTATTAGATTCTATCTGTCTTTTAGTGCCTATTTTAAGCCATTTATTTCACAGGATATTTTCTCCTATTCCAGACTATGCTAATCTCTTCTTTTGTACAATTCCTAAAGTAGTTTTTGTTTTTGTTTTTCTCTGTCACATTACTTAGTATTATTGTCATCTGATTTTTAAAATTTAGGGTCCCCAGCTCAACTGAAAGCTTCTAGAGGTCAAGATTGACTAGATAACCACCAGACTTCCTGAGTTGTCAATAATGTCTCCCTAGGTGTCCCTCGTTAAGGGCTCCCAACCACCTAATCCAAGCCCATGGAAGCCCTCACCCAAACCACATGATTCCACACCTACCAAGAAAACCAAGTGAAGCAGCTCAGTTCAACCTGATTCAGTGTGGTGGGTGTCCTAGCCTGCTATCTCTTAATAGAACTCTAACTTATCATAATATTTAATGAGGTACTAATGAAATATTGTACTATATTTTCTTTCATCACTGGAGACTTATCACTGGACATGAATTTAAAAATATATGAAGTAAATCTTGTTTCTAAGTTATTCCCATAGTTTACATTTTATACTGTGTAAAGGATATTGAAAGGCAAAATCAGGAATGAAGTATATAATAAAAATGATCAAGGTTTTTTGTATGTAGCCATATTTTTCTTCCAGCTGTTTGTATTCAACAGGTAGGAGCATAAGTTCCATGAGGGCATGTTATTTTCTACCTTGCTTCCTGCCCTATCTTCTGCTAAATCTTTTGGGCATAGGGCATTTTTGAATGAATATTTTATTATAGATTTTTCTTAGGAGTAGAATATATACTCTTACCTCATGTTTCCTGAAGTGTGGTCCATAGACCAATTGCTTCAGAACTACCTTGGTACTAGTTAAAAATGCATATTCCTGGGCTCCATCTCTGGGGATGGGTACTCTGGAACTAGGCATTTTTATTAATGCATTTGGTTATTTTGAGGCACAAAAATTTGAGAGTGACTTCTATAACTCATGCCTCATGTACATTATATATTTCTTTTTGATCCATTGCTTGAAATAGTTTGTTATTCTACAATTTCTGCATCTTTCTATTTACAAGTGACCTTCATGACTGGATGAAGCTTGCATCACTCCATCTGAAAGCATCTGAACTCACTCTTATGGCCCTTGTGCCCATTCTACTACTTGAAACTTTTATTGAGCAAGCCAAGTTGTTGAACATAAAATATGATTGTGTGGTAAATCGTCTGAAAGATTTTATGAAAGAATTAAGTTTATTTAGTTCAGAAAATCAAAAAGGAAGGAAGGAAGGAGGGAAGGAAATCTTAGAGGCATTATTATTTTTTTTAGTTTCTAAGAATGACATACAAGAATGTGATTTTAAGTGCTAAGACACATTAGTTGAACACATGGGTTTGGATTCATTAGACTCCATCACTACAAGTCACCTGCCCTACCACTCGTGGCTTGTACCATTCCCAGCATGGTTTGGGTGGTAGTCTGCTTCAAGGAAGGGAAATAGTGCAGATAAACCCCCAGATCCCTTTAACCTCTCCAGTTACCATGCAGTCAGTGAGCCACAGCTCTGTTTTCTCCGCTAGACTTTAAGGGACTGGAACAAGATGTCCTATTGTAGGAGAATAAGACAGCAGAGCATTGTCGCGAATCCAATCAATCTACTTTGGATTTGGTCATTCTTCCTGTCTTCAATCTGTAAGTCACACTTTTGATTTCGTGGCAGCTACACAGAAAGTTCATAACTGGCACACCTTTTCTTGTCCAGTCAGGGGATATCAGTTTGGGAACTTCAAATACCTATGATATTTTTCTTAATTGGAACTACACTACTTGAACAGGAATACAGAAACCTTCCTAACATTTTCTTCTTCTTCTTTTTTTTTTAAATTGATGCTTGTGTTCCTCACAAAAATAGCCTAAAGATAAATATGACAAGTCTTCAGTAGATTTAAGGCAGGAAAAAGGCAAGTTATAAATAGTGATATTAGTGTTTCTTTTGACACAGCTAGCCTACCAACCCAAATCACTGTTATCAGCGCAATGTAAATGAATGACTGCTGGCCTTTCTCCCTCTGGCTCCGTTCCTGAAGTCACAGTGAGCATATGTGGAAATAGCCAGATTTAATACAAACACAAATGTTTGCTCTAGCTGTGCCTAAGACTTGTTATAACAATCTTTGAAAAGTGAATTGTTTTGCCAAGTAAAGACTTAAACTGTAAACTGATAATTAATAATTCAGGCATCTTAGGTTTTCTTCTTTTTTAATCTTAGCTATAAAACACTTCATATTTGATAACCAAGTGAGTTTCCTTAAAGTAAACAAATTAAGTTATAAATTTTGATGTTCTGAGTATGCCAGGGGCTTTTGAAGGTCTGTGTGTGAGCTAAGACTAGATTATTCACTTTCTGTGTTGACAGTCATGCCTGGAATTATGGAAAACGGTATAAACTCAGCTCTGAGAAATGGAACTAGGAGGACAAAGCACTTTGTATTTTTATTGCCTTTCGAGGAAGTGTATCACTCTTGCCATCTTTATTGCAGTTGTCACCAGATGCATTTATTCTGTGTGCATCTTCTGTGGTCTCACCCATACACACAGGTTAAACATGAGTTTGTTTTCCTGTCTACTCTGAGTTTAAATTCTGAACCATGTGATGGTCTTGTGGATGTGAGTTTGATAAGTAGAATTTACAAATAAATAATGGGGAAAACATTGTGTGGGGTGACTAATGAACAGAAAACTGTTAGAATTAGAAAAATGTTAACTTCTGTTTGTGTCTTATGTTTTATATAAGGGATGAATTTTAGCAATGTTTAGGATATTCACAGCATGTTCAAAATAATTTGTGCTATGATTCAAATCACACATATATGAAAATTTTATGTGAAAAAATATATAAAATATATATAAAACATATTTACTGAATTTAAGGATTATGTTCTGTGAGTAGGGAACATGGTTAAAATGTATACTTTTCTGTGTTTTTTAATATTGCTTTTGTTCTTTTAAAGAATCCAGTTCTAAAGTTAGTTACTCACTCAATTCAACTGTCTCCAAACACAAAATGTTTTTTATTAAAAAACATAAAGCATGCTTGCATAGAGAATGTCCCTTAGAAATGGAAGATTTATAAAAAGGTTCAGAAACATCATTTGTATTTATATTCAGATGTTATGTTACATTTAAACAGTGATGTTTTTCTGTTAAGTATACTGTTTGTGTGTGGTATTGTATAAAATTTTGAAAATACAAAAAAAAGTATAAAGTAGCAAATTTAGAAAAAAATCATCTGTAACTCCACCATCCAGCGTGGTTAACATGTTGATATGTTTTCTTCCCCTTTTGTGTGTGTGTGTGTGTGTGTGTGTGTTATGCTTATATACATATACACATGCTGTTCAAAGCTAGAAACATACACAGTGTATTCTATAAATGGAAATCTTTAGCATAGGGATGTTAATGGGCCTACATAACTAAAATCCCCCTTTCCCACTCCTCAGGAACCAGCAGTATTGCTGCTGAAGCTGCACTCTCATTCAACAATTTCCTCTCAGAGTAGTGCTTCTGCTGGACATAAGGATGTTCTGTTCCCAGAAGAGAACATCCTTTCTTAACTCTGGGCCTATGCACATTCTATTCCCTCTGCCTGGAACACCCTTATACCCGACCCCCAAACTTTCATTTAACTCATTTATGCTCGTCCTTTTCTGCTGAGGCTATTCCTGATTCCCCAGCCCTAGAGTAGAGGACCCTACTGTGTGCTCCCACGGAACTTCATATTACTCACTTCTAAAATATATCACACTAGTTTGTAGCTGCCTGCATGTCTGTATTTACCGCTAGACAGGAGGCTTTGTAAAATCAGAGATTGCATCTTTTTTGCTTTCCATTGTATACCCAGCACAAAGCTGGCACATGGGTGCTCAGTAAATATGTACTGAATTAATCAGTAATCCAAACCCTCCATGTATCACTCATATCTTGTGGGAGCTGACAGTCTCACTTTGTAGTAACCTACAGAAGACTTTTCTGTGTGAAATTTATGTCTTTCAAACCTCTGATCTGCAGATGAGAGAACTGTCCCTAAATTCATCCTGTCTTTAATTTAGAAACCTTTTATTGTTAAATATCCTTATTTCAATCCAGCATTTTTATTTGGTTTAATCTCACTTGAGGGTACTGAAAGCAGTATAAATGGAAGCTTTGATGAGAGGTCATATTGGTTCATATTATTAAATTAAAGATTAAAAAAAACAAAACCAGAAACCTGAGGCAGTATTTTATGTTTTCCTAGCTTTCTGAAACTTTGGAAAGGAGATCATATATATTTCTAATGCCTAGCATGTATTGGGACCTTGATCAGTGTTTTTACACAAAAGAACTAGGATGACTCTCTTTGATATATTTTTTAAAAAATATTTTGTGATTGACATTTATTAAATGCTTATTAAATGTAAAGTTACCTCTTAGTTACTCTTGTCAACTGGGAAACCCATTGGTGTGGATAACTGAAAACTGGAGCTTCTTTGAGTGAGATGGATAGAGAGAAACATTGCCTGGCAACTTCTCAGACTCCATGGTACCTACTGACCTCCTGGATGGATGATTGGTTTTAACTAGATTGAGTAGGTCATACGTGTAAACAAATTACACATTTGCCTTCAATTTTCAGTTTCTCCTTGGTTTCTGATTGTATTCCAGGGGAAAATGTTAACTAAAGAAGAAAAGTCTATTGAAAATTGGAAGCACAGTGAGGGAAAGGCAATAAGTTTTAAATAAGAGGGTTGATTTCAGTGTTAAAATCAGTAAATGTCCCTAAAAGATCACAGGCAGATTAATCCCTGAATTTTTAAACATACAGTGTTACATGGACTTTAGATAGATTAATATTTTAGAAAAACCAATTATTGTCTAGTATAATGAAGAAGGATGAGAGTACTTCTTGTCCAATTCTTAAAATAGACTCTTGAAACTTAAATTTTGCTATTATAGTGCTAGATAGTCTCCAAAGATGGCCATCTATTTCTGCCTTTCTTCTGTATTCATGTTGCTCTACCAATCAAGAGGTAGAGTCTCTCCCTTCCTCTTGAATTTGAGCTGGGCTTGTGACTTGCTCTGCCCAATAGAATGGAGCTCAAGTGATCCTATGCCAGTTCTAGGACTAGCCCTTAAGGAGACTGGCAGCTTCTACTTTATTCCTTTTGAAGCCAGCCGCTATGCAAAATCTGACTATCCTGAGACCACCGTGTTGTGAGGAAGTCCATGTGGAGCAACCCCGTAGAGAACATCAAAGTGCCAGACTTATGAGTAAAGCTTTCTTGGACCTTCCAGTCAAGCTCAGTCTTCAGCTGACTGCATCTGAGTGAGTGAACCCAGCCAATGCTATTACATGAAGCAGAAGAATTTCCCAGCTGAGTCTGGACAACTGAGAGACTTTTTAAAAATAATAAACTGTTGTTTTAAACTAAGTTTTGAGTGGATTGCTTTCCAGCAATGGATAATGAAACAGTAGATGACTCATTACTCCTAATATTGACTTTAAAATTCTATTTTTTATAATTGAAATTTGCTAAGAGAGTAGAACTTAAATATTCTCTCTTACCCAAAAAGATTAATATGTGAGGTGATGGATATGTGAATTTACTAGGTGGAAGGAATCTTCATAATGTATACATTAGTCACCATGATGTACACTTTAAATATCTTACAATTTTATTTGTCAATTATACCTCAGTAAAGCTGAAGAAAAAGAAACCTGAAAAAAATTCTATTACCATGGTGTGTATATATATATATATATATATATATATGAGTATTATGTCTAAGTATTTACATGTATACATGTTTATGTGCTAATACACACAGATAAACCAGTTTAAAGTATACAGTTTGTATTTTAGCATCAGTTATGACTAATTATAAAAATGATCAATATCCACAAATTTTCTAGGCTATATATTTCTTTTGACTTGTGTCATGACCAAAACCTGCTTCTGATTTAAATTCATTTATAACCTTTCCTCAGTAATTTGAACTATGTGGATAAAAAAAAAAAATTCAGCAAATTCCATCAAGAAATAAAAAAACAATTCAAACTGATGCCAACTTCATACTAGAAATTCTAAATCATCACTTGTTATTAGAAGTGGAAAATTTCCTAAGAATACCTGATTGAGACAAAACAAATGTTCTTTGTGTTCTAAGATTAAACTAAGATGTGATCTTATTTGAACATCAATGGAGGAAAAGAGAAAGAATAAAATTTAAGATATGCAATTAAAGCTTCCAGCCTTCTAAACCTTTCAGCAAGTGATGACTAGCTTCAAAGATCGCTAAAACATTATCAGCACTCCACTAAGCTCATGGACCCCAAATCAAATTCAGAAATGAAAATCGAATAACAGCACTTTGTCCATTAATTCTGTTAGCTTCAAGCCCAGACATAGCAGGGACCCTGGAGGATTTCTAAGAGAACCCCAAGGTTATTGCTTGCTGGCATGTGAATCTCTGGTGAAGATTCAGTGAGAAAACAGATGATACACCAGAGCTTTGCTTCGTGAAGAATAACAGATGAGTAGATAGAGGCTTTCAATCTGAGAGCAGAACACAGGGTGATCAGAATCCCAATCACTCGGTAGAAGATGATAAAATAGAGCAGTGGAAGGATGAATTAAGATGACATGCTGTGTTTTATCAATAAAAGTAATGGCAAGAGATATATTTCTTACAATTATTTAACCAGGAGAAAACTCCTGAGAATGATACATTTTGCTTATAAAGCAGTGTAAAGTGGGATAGATCACACTGTCAATTTAATGGCTCAGTTTGCTGCATTTGTATTAGAAGCAAGATTATTCTTTGTATTCATTCAAAATGAATGAAAACACAGGAAACTGATTCTGACTATAAATCCGTTTCTGCTGGAAACCTTTTGTCATCCTATGCTGTCCTTATTCACTAGGCTGGAGCAGGTCAGACAATTGGACAAATGACTCTTTGTATTGGGGAGGCTTTGGTACTATGCCCTATAGATCAGCTTAAACATGTAGGGTGTCTTCCTCTGGAAGTTAAAAGCACAGTTTCCATTTTGAATGAAGGATGTGACATCTACTAGGTAATAACATTATAACTCAGTTTAGGGTAATGTGAATGACAGTGCAGTGTGATATATTCTGTGAAGGAAATTTTTAAAAATTATTTATTCCCTTATAAGTGATCTCATGTGTGCTACGCATTTACCATTCACCAGTACCAAAGTAAGAACTCAAAGTTTATTCATCAATAATCAGTGGGCAAATACATTGCTATGAGTGTCAAATCTGCAAATGTACGTTTGCCTTGCAGAAAATCAAATTAGAATTTTCTTCTTTTTCAAAATATGAACTCCCTTATAAACAGACATAAAAGAATGTTCAAAGGGTAAATGAGAACAGTTTTTTCTTTTAGATGATACTTTCCATTGATTATTACCATGAAAACTGTAAACTGTGTGACTGTGTAATACGTCACAACTGAGAACACTGGGGCTTGCCATTGTGGTTAGGAGCCTGACTGCCTAGGTTCAAATCCCAGCTCTGCAGCTCACTGACTATATGACATAGACACATTACTTGACTCTGTGCCTAATTCCCTCAACTTTAAAATTGAGATAATTATAGTATTTACTATATAGTTTTTAAAATGAGGATTAAGTAAGCTAATATATGTAAAACACTTAGTTTTAACAAGCAAATATATGTAAAACACTTAAGGATGACACACTGTATTTCCTTAATCAATGTTAGTTATTATTTTAAAACAGCATATTCTAAGTATTGAGCAGGATGAGGATGCAGACATGCATGGGAATGATTTCTTTAGACCGTAAGCTATTTTTTCTTCTTTAAAATGAAGGATAATTTTTATTTTTAAGTCCTTCATAAAGATATCTTTTTATCTACCTCTGGAACTCCATTCTTATCAGGAGATTCTTCAGGGTAATTACCCCAATCTTACTTTATTCTTAGAGATGTGTATTTATTTAATCACCCTCTTTTCCACCATTCAGGAGCATTGGTGATGTTCAACATTTTTTACAAAAATAATTTGATTCCCTCCCCCTCCCCCTCAACTCTTTTTATAGAGTTACTTTCAAAACCCATCAGTCACTGACTTAAAACATCTGATCAAATTCTTGATTTTCATTTTAGTATGAAGAGTAGAAGTATAAAACATTTTCTCTACCAAACAAGAAATATAACTTTAAACAAGAGGAAATGGAGATCTACTGATATCAGCACACTGCTGAAATCCATTGCCCTGGGGTAGAGTTTAAACTCCTTGCAGGGTTTATAGGCATGATCTATGCCCTCCTTTGCTTCCCTCCCCATCTTCCCATCCTCTCCCCAAAAAGCATACATTCAATACACTTCAACCATTGCAAGCTAACCTCAGCTCCTCTGATAGATCATGTTTTCTCTCTCCTAGTCTACACCCTACTTCCCTAGGACTTTACTCATTGTTTACGTAGTTCTGACCTTAGATATTCTTTTCTCCAAGATGCCGTCTTTGACCCCTAAACTCTAGGGCATGTACCCCTCCCATGTGCTCTCATAACAGCCCCTATTATGTCAGCCGTCACACTTTTTATAATTTCTTATTTACTTATCTTTTGAAGCAAAATGTTCTACACGTAGGGACCGTGTTTTAATCATCTGCAATTTCATCCCCATCACCTAGCAAGGTACATATCACATAGTAAGCATTCAAAATTGTGCTGAGTGACTGATCAAACGAATGAATGAGCTGTTCGGTTTCTATTTCCACTGCCAGATAAATAAAAGATTTTCAGAAGGATCATCTCCTTTAAATATAACATTTAAATGTTATATTTAAATAACATTTCTTGTACTTGAAAAACATAGAAAAGGGAAAAAATTTACAGGCAGTAAGGGGCTTGCTCTCAGCGAGTTAGAGAGCTAGATGGGAAATCCCACAATCACTGAACTAAATTTCACTTCTATGTCATTAATGTAACCTGGGGAAGCATTTTTTTGTTGGTGTTGTTCTATTGGAAGAAATAAAACATACCTATCTAACAAATAACTAGTGAATTTTAAACTAACCATAAATATTTCAAATCAGAAATTGCCTTGAAACTGATGATATATTAAAGGTTTAATATAAATGATGGTTATATGTACAGTTCATAGCTAAAGAACATGCTTATGCTCCTTATTCCATTTTATTGCACCAGTTTAATACCCTTGTGATACCTTTTTATTGCATACTGATTATAGTTTTGAATACTTAATACATTAAATAAGGAAATTACAATAAAGCCAATTTTGTTCCAAAAAATACCCTAACGCTTCCCAGAAAACTTTGCTGATTCTTTTTGAAGTGCTCTATTTTAAACCTGAAGTTTTTTTCTTTATCTTAGGTTAACTGGGTTCTAACATGTCACTAAAGTAATAAACACCCACAGATAGCCTTGCCTAACATGTAAATAGTACTCACCAACTACGAACTTCAAGCAACTCCATCTTGGGCCTGATTTATGGCCTATGTGCTCTTTAACCTCCAGATAAATCTGACAGCCTGTCTTCATATGAAATATTCATGAAGTTTCATAACATTCATTACCATTTTATGATTCTTTTAGTTGGTATAACAACAATCCTCTCTAGCACTCTATTAAATCAGGAGGCAACTTTGTAAATCACTAGCCCAAGTGCATGAAACCATCACTTGTTAATGTCTTAGCTGTGCTGCAAAACGTGCTGAAGCACAGGGGAAATTCATGCTGCCATTTACATCATCCTGCAACATGCTAATTTGTTTGGGAAAATTCCTGTCTGATCTCTTCCAGCTCTGGGTTTTCCAAACTTGACAACTAAGTGAGAAATCTCTGAAAGCCTTGCATAAAAATATGTTGCTCTATGTAAAATGTGCAAAATATGTGACAGCACAAAGCCTCTTCTGCAGGTTACTAGCAGATCACGTTTCCTGGACAGGCAGGATAGAATTCTAAGGAGCGAGCTGAATGGGGGAAAATAAGCATCTCTTCTCAAATCCTACCTCACTTTACTCTTTACTTTCAGCACAACTGCTCCCACTTTGCTTCTAGAGCTTTGGATAACTTTGATCTCCTATTATTGTACTGGAAATTGACAAGACTCCAAGTCGGTGGTGCTATTTATATATCTTGGTATGTGCAGATATTATAATAAATACCTTTGAATAATTTTAAAGAGGTCAAAAGGAGTAATTCCTGGTCTAAAGGAGCTATGTCTTTTCAGTTTCAAGGATCAAAATTTTCTTCTGTGTTTTATTGTTTAAAACTATCCTAATAAAATATCTAATTTTTATCATATAAAGATTAAGCCCAGAAACTTAAAATTAAAAGCCAGCAATTCATATGTTTTTGTTTTAAGAGTTTTCCTCTGTTCTTTGGAATCAAGCCTTAGTCATATTGAGAAGAGAGAATAATAAACATAACTGGGCATATAGTGGATATTTTAATGGATTTTTGTGGTTTGTCACGATTGGGGATGTTATATTCAGGACAAAAGGAAAATCTGAGTCCAGAAACCTAGGTAAATCATGGTGGTGATAGTGAAGGGAGATTGAGAAATTAAAAAATAATGGAGGCGTCAGACAATTTTTATCATGATGGGAAGTGTGCTGATGAAGAATCAGCAACCCTTTCATTACCTATTATATCTTTATCATGGGATAGTTCAGTTCAGAAGCTAATGGGAAAACCACTTTAAACCTCTTAACTGCTTACTGCTTTTATATCTATCCTACTCAGAGGGTGCTACATGCAAGCCAGATGGCTGCAAATGTTATTCTGGTTTACAAGCATGGAGATTTTTGTATCACTGCCAAAGCCATTGTCAAAATGTCCTATATCAAAACAAAACAAAAAATAAAATTCTCTGTTTTCCAAACTTCTGAAAATTCTACAATAGCAGTGTAATACCAACCCCACCCCACCACATAGGTTTTGGCAGCCAAAATGAAAAATTATCCATCCCTAAGCAGCTTGTTGTCTGAACTAACCCAGCAGTGGGGCGGCCAAAAAAGGAACTGCATCATTGAGAAGCTCATGAATTTTCAAACAAGCAGCCTTTGGAATTTAGAACCTCTCGTAAGGGTCCAAGCCGAATGAGTTTGGCAGAGAAATCAGCCACTCATAAGGGTCGTGTGGTGACTAGAGAGGTTATGGAAAATGCTACTATATTCACCCTGAGGCAAAGGGAAGGCAGTGCCTATGCATGGTTTTGGATCTAGCTAAGGTGTCTCCTAGATATTAGATACATTGGATCAAAGGCAGTTTTACCTTGAATAATATAGGGAAATATCACAATGAAGTAGGGTCAAATGATTCCAGCCAAAAGAAGGTGGTACCAACCAGTGTCAGAAATATTAACAAATTCATTGTATCTTAGAAATAAAAAAGGCCCACTCTATTCTAAAATTGTTTTAAAACTGAAAGACATATAGTTGAAAGTAAATTTCTGACAAATGGATGTTATTAATGTACAAATATCAGGATGATGTTCTTATAACTTCTATGGTATAGTAAGTTTTGTTCTCTTAGATCCTTATTCAGAACCTAAACTATGTTTCGATTATCTCCAGAACTGATGGGTTTTAATTGTTTTTTTTTTTTTTTATTGTCAAAGAATTATCAACTTAAAGGAGGATTTTCCAGAGGGTGAGTTAGAAGAGAGTTTTGGCTCAAAGTCTTAAGAAAACAAAGTAGCTTTCTTAACATTATAATGAGGACTCATAAGTGTCATTAGCATTGCTTCAGCAGTAGATAAGTCTGTCATGTATCATATATTGCTCTCTGAGTATTACTCGTACATATTCTACTTCACTTTCTATCTCTTCAAGTTTCTCAATTTTGACATTTCTATTAGTTGAGAGCATTGGAGGTTGTTATTATTGGATTCTCCAGGAGCAGATACTGAGATCATGTTTGGGGATACATGGTGTTTATTAGAGATCAGTCCTGATGAAGCAGGAGGGAGAAAGAGGAGGGAGCAGAATTGGACAGAGGGAGAGTTTGGCTTGTGATACATGCCTGGTAACGCCTTGGCCAACCTGCAGGGAGTCTGGAGCAAGAACTGCTCTTTAGCGTGTCCATCACTGCGCCATCATGGGGTGCATGCTGCCTCAAGGAAGTGTGTGACCCTGGGGTAGATGGCCCTTTGCAGCTGAAGCAGTCCCTGATGCGGCCGGCAGTTGGAGACTGTCTACTGCCCGCATTTGTCACAGCTGGTCAATAAGTACTTCTGAGAAAGGGGATCTGGGTGATACATCTCTATATCTATCATATAGGTCAATATTTGGAAAATCAAACAAGATTCAAGGAACAAACTGAGGGCATGAGTGTGTACAGTCAAGAAACCCAGAGAGCAAGGAGATTAGAAAGCCAGGACTAAAAAGCATCACTAGGAGACCAGGGAATCTGAGTGAGGGTCATGGGCCCAGACCCTTGACCATAGCATCTTGCCAGGAAAAGCTCCAGATCCAGGAATGAGTTTGACTAACTGACATATGCACCAAGCAACAGGAGAGAATTTTGATACCGTACCAAAAGTCTAGTTCCCATGTCTTGGCAGCTGAGGGTGGACAACTAGTGTGAGAGCAAAAGTGGGTTTGTTTTCCTAGATGAAGGCAATTAAAAAACGCTCTCCAAATTTTCAATTCACTTTCTAACTCAAATTCACCTGGAACCTTACAGCTTACCTTTATGCTTTGAATATTGAGGGTCTTCCATGAATCTGGGAAAAAACAAACAAAAGTCCATGAGTTTGAATTCAGAACATAAAGTTTTTGATTATTCAGTAATTGTGAATTACAATTACTTTGTTAACAATATGTCTTTTTCCTCAATGAAAAAAAAAGTCAATTTACCACTAATTAATTTATTCAACAAATTTAATTGAGTGTCTACCACACATATGCCAGGCACTGTTTTAGGTAATTAAGTGGGTGAATAAAACAAAGATCCCTGCCTTTGTAGACCTCTATTATAAACAGCACCCAAACGACAATACATAATATCAACAAATGAAAAGTAGATCAGGATTAAAGGAGTTGGAGGTATAGTAGAAATAAAAGAAAAACTAATTTTGATCTGGTATAGGGTGGTTGAGGCAGGTGTCTTTGAGACGTTGATATTTGAGCAAAGTCTTAAAGGCGGTGATGTCTATGAGAAAGTTGTTGCGGCAGAGGAGCCTCTGGTGCAGATGCCCTTGTGCTAGAGCCTGCCTGGTGTATTCAAGGAACAGCAAAGAGACTGCTGAGGCTGGAGTAGAGTGAGGGCTGTTGTTGAGGTCAGCACGTAAGGGGGGATGAGTATGTGAGGAGATGAGGTAAAACTTGGGCTTTAGTCCCGATTGAGAGTCAGAACTGTTGAATTTGGAGTGGAAGACATTTACCATCTGATGTGTTTTAAAGGCTCACTCTGGCTGCTCTTGGAGTATCAACTGGAGGGGGTGCGAGAAGCAAGGACAGAAGTTAGGGACCAGTTAAAAGGCTGGTCCAGTAATCCAGATAAACAAGAAAGATACTGCCTTACTTTTTGCTGTAGATTGAAAAAAATAAAAAGGCCAAGTAATACTGTGCTATTGCTTTCAGTGGACTTAGATCTAACACTCAGAGTCAGCAAAAGAACTGCACTTTGAGAGAAATTGTCTATTGTTTGGTAACCGTTGTTCTTTCAGGACTAAAAGGTGACATGAAATAGCGGAGAGCATGTCTCTTTCCTTTGTACTGCCCTGCAGCATTTCAGGATCTGAGAAGACTGTCCTAGTATTGAGGTTTATGTACTGTCATGCTCAGAATTCTGGTCAACCATACCCAATGCAACTTGTGTCCTCAGAAGTGATTTTTGAAGCAGAAATACACGGTAGGACACGGACCTTTCTTGTCTTTCTATAAAAAAATGCTTTCATGATAGCCAAACAACTCCTCCATCAGTGGAGAAGAAAGTAAGGGATGTGTCATATTTGGAGCAATAGTCAGACAAGGGAATGCACTAAGTGTGCAGAAGTTAGATGGAGGCAAAGAAATAAGTTAAAGGAAATAATGCTTCCTGGCAGGGAAGGCAGAACATGACTAGGTCAGTTCAGGAAACAGTAAAGTGAAAATCATGCTGTCTTGAAAAGTCAGGAGCCCTGCCGGGGGCACGTGCCCAGAGCACAACAGCTTAGTACCTTTCACTCTTGGTGTATGGGCATTTCTGAAACTGGGTTTTGATTCTCACACTTTTTCTTTTTGTGGAACTAGACATTCTTAAAAATAGTTTTTGATGTAGCTTCTCTGGACACCAATTGTGCTGAACTTTATCTTTTACCACCTGTTTTAAAAAGTACTATGTCTGATTGTCAAAGACCTTATGGTTGGCTCCTTAAAATTTCTCATTTTATTTGATATGGGCAAAGGTTTTGTGTGTGTGTGTGTGTGTGTGTGTGTGTGTGTGGTTTTTTTTCTTAGCATAAAATTGTCTGAATTCTGGTAATTTTATGTTCTTTAAACACAAAATTTTTTTCACAACTCAAAATCTCAGTGTCTGATGGGTAAATGGAACGCTAAAGACCCTGTATGCTTGGGGATTCATTACTTTTCTCTGTTGTCAAATACTACTTGCCATGTTTTTGGTTACCCAATCTGATTTGTAGAAACCCTACATCTGCCATAGGACCCTACCATAGACATTGTAGACACTGACTGATACCATAACATCTACTTGAATTTGAAGGAAAGAGAGGAAAGGAATAGGTATGAGCCATTTACCTCTGCTATTGGTTGATAAATCCCATCTAAGCTGCCCTACAATGCAAATTCCTCCCAAGGCCACAGTTACATAAGATGCGTGGAATACAGACAGATTCCGTCTGATTGTTTTCTTTATTTCTTTTTGAAATTCAAAACAGCGAATGGAATCTTCAATCACTGTCTATTGGAGAGCTCCTGAAGACTCTTGGGGAAACACAAACGGTGTTAAAATTTTAAGAGGGAGAGGCTGGCTGAGAGGCTGGGGGGTTGTGATGGTGCTGGTGGTAAGTCTGTAGAGGGTAGGACTGAATAAATCTTCCTGCCTGCTCATCCCAGCTTTTCCTTTTTTGGCCAGAGATATCTTCAATTATATTATCTGACACAGGGCCTTGGGAACTAACCATTTTGAACACTTATTGTTTGATCCAAACCATGGTAAGCAATACTGAGGACAGAAAAAGGAAATCTAAGACTTGACACTTTCAAGAAAGTTCCCATCATGTCAGGAGAAAAGATGTTCATGAAGTAAATTTGAACCAAGAAACGTGATATGTCATTGTATCTCTGAATATGTGGTAAAGATGATATATTCTGCAATACAACTGGAACTTTCATAAATGTCCTCCCCACCAAAATGAGCCATCATATGCAGGACTTAACAGGAAAGCATTGGCCTAATGGCTACCTTAATATCAAACACGAACTGCAGCAAATGAAATATTCGCTCAAGATATTTTCATGGAAACATCAATCTATGATGAGATATCAGTGTAAGGTTTCTGGAAATTGAAATGCATGGATGTAATGATAGAAGCCATTTTTTTGGTGACTCATTTAAAGTATGAAAATTAAAACAACAGAATAAGTTCCAGATAAGTTTTATTTGGACTACACAGTTTTAGACTTCATAGTATTTGTACATCAGAAGCAAATTAGTAAAGATATTTTAATTATTGGGAGATTTCATTGAAAAAGCCAGATTCCCAGCTTCTTTTGAGACATCTGAAGACCTGGCTCTTCCAGCTCAGCAACCATCTTCCTGAGCTGAGTGGCAGATTTTCTCTTTGGTTTCCATAGCCTCATTGCTTCTTATTGTTCTTTATTTTTTTCTCCCACTATGCTTTAGTAGTTCATGTTTATTACCTAGCAAGCTCTCTGTTGGCATTTGAATTTGAGATTCCCTGATGAGGCCCAGCCTCCACTAAATGCAGTCATGCCTTTTGCAACATCCTTCCTGCTTGAATGCATCACCTTGAAGTTTACTTCTTCTCTAGGCAACCCATTCCAGTGTTGGACACCCCCTTGTTTACTACTGAAAAGCTCTCTCCTTGCATTAAGCCTTAATCTCTATTCTTCTAACTCTTATAATTTCCCCTAGTTTTGTCCTTTAAGGCAAACATGTCTTTTCTTTCTCCTTAATAGGGTACACCTTCAAATCAAATGCATATAACTATCAAACAATATCAAGAAACCCCATTTCAAGAAAACTCCTTGTTTTCTACCCTGACCCTGAACATTCCTTATGCTCGCTACCTTTTTTTTTTTTTTTAAGTTCTGTGGATCTTTTCAATTAAGCTCGCTATTTTGAGTTGATTGTAGATTCATATGGAGCTGTAAGAAATAATACATAATGGCCCAATGTACCCCTTACCCAGTTTCCCTCAATGCTAATATCATGTAAAACCATAGTACGATATCAAAACCAGGATATTGGCATTTATACTGTTAAGATCCAGAATATTTCCAGCACCACAAGGATGCCTCATGTTGTCCTTTTATAATCATATCTACACCCACTTCTTCCCCCTCCTGTCAATCTCTAATATGTTTTCCAATTCTATAATTTTGTGATTTCAAAAATGTTATATAAATGGAATTGTATGTTATATAACATGTTAGGATTTGTATTTTTCACTCAGCATAATTCTGTGGAGATTCATCTAGGTTGTTCTGTGTGTTAATAGTTCCTTCTTTATTATTTTTTTTTAAGCAATTAAAAAAAAATTTATTTATTTATTTATTTATTTATTTGGTTGCGCTGGGTCTTAGACACGGCAGGTGGGCTCCTTAGTTGCAGCATGTGGGCTCCTTAGTTGCGGCAGGCGGGCTCCTTAGCTGCGGCTCAAGGACTCAGTTGTGGCATGCAAACTATTAGTTGTGGCATGCATGTGAGAATTAGTTCCCTAACTAGGGATCGGACCCTGGCTCTCCTGCATTGGGAACATGGAGTCTCAACCACTGCGCCACTAGGGAAGTCCCCTTCTTTATTATTGTTGAGTAGTATTTCCTGGTATGCATAGACCAGTGAATTTAAGCATTTACCATTGAAGGACATCTGGGTTGTTTCCAGTTTTTTACTACTATGAATAAAGTTATGAACATTTGTGTACAGGTTTGTCTGTCAACATAACTCTTCATTTCTTTGGGATAAATGCCCGGGAGTGCAATTACTGAGCACTATGGTAGTAAAATATTTAGCCTTTTAAGAAACTGCCAAGCTCTTTACCAGAGTGGCCGTACTATTTACATTGCTACCGGCGGCAATGTATGAATGATCCAGGTATTTATATCCTTACCAGTATTTTTTATTTTAGTTGTTTTGATGTGTAGCGATATCTCACTACAGTTTTAATTTCCAGTCCTCTAATGACTAATGATGTTGAACATCTTTTCATGTGTTTATTGACATCTGTATATTTCTTTGGTGAAATGTCTCTTAATGTCTTTTCCATGTTTTCTAACTGGATTGTTTGCTCTTTTACTGTTGAATCTTGAGAGATTTTAAAAATATTCTAGATAGAGGCATACCTTGGAGATATTGCAAGTTTAGTTCCAGACCACTGCAGTAAAGCAAATATCACAATAAAGCTAGTCACATGAATTTTTTGATTTCCCAGTGCATACAAAAGTTATGTTCATACTATGCTGTAGTCTATTAAGTGTGCAATAGCATTCTGTCTAAAAAACAAGGTACATAACTTCATTAAAAATACTTTATTGATTAAAAATGATAGCCATAATCTGAGCCTTTGATGAGTCATAATCTTTTTGCTGGTGGAGGGTCTTGCCTTGATGTTGATGGCTGCTGATTAATTAGGGCTGTGGTTGCTGAAGGTTGGGGTGGCTGTGGCCATTTCTTAAAATGAGACAACAATGAAGTTTGCCGTAAATCAGTTGGTCATATTTGTGTGGGTTTATTTCTGCTTTCTCTATTCTGTTTTATTGCTCTTTTTTCTCTCCTTCCACCATACCACATAGTATTGATCACTGGGTAGACTAATTTCTGGTATTTCATTTTTCTTTTATGAATTTATTTTAGCGAATCTAGTTGCTTTGTCTTTACATATAAATTTTAAAATAATCTTGTCAATGTCTACAAAAAATCTTGTTGAGATTTTGATGGATGTTATGACAAACCTGTGTATCAATTTGGGGAAAATAGACATCTTTACTATGTTGAGTCTTTCAAGACATGAATATGGTATGTCTTTTCATTTATTTAGGTCTTCTTTGATTTCTTTCATTAGCATTGTGTCGATAAAGCACATACCTTCTGTACATGTATTGTTAGATTTACACCTAAGTATTTTATTTACCATTTTAGTATTGTAGTTTAAATTCTGTTCAAGTGTTCATTTTTAGTATATAAAAATATAATTGATTTTTGTGTGTTTATCTTGAATTCTGCAACCTTGCTGAACTCACTTACCAGTTGTATGAGTTTCTTTCTTTCCTTCTTTCCTTTTTCCTCCTTTCTTTCTTTCTTTCTTTCTTCCTTCCTTCCTTCCTTTCTTTCTTTGCTTTCTTTCCTCCCTCCCTCCCTCCCTCCCTTCTTTCCTCCCTCCCTCCCTCCCTCCCTTCCTCCTTCCCTTCCTTCCTTCCTTTCTTTTTTGTATATTCCTTGCAATTTTCTATGTTGTCAGTCAGGTCATTTGCAAATAGGGACAGTTGTATTTCTTCCTTTCACATCTGTGTGCCTTTTATTTCCTTTTTACCTTAATGCACTGGCTAGAACTTCTAGCACTGTTGGCTAAGAGTTGTGAGAGCAGACTTCCTTACCTTGTTTCCAGTCTTGTAGGAAAATTATTTAGCTTTTTACAATTAAGTATAATGTTGGCTGCAGGTTTTTTAGTAGATCTTTATTAAGTTGAAGAATTTCCTTTTATTCCTATTTTTCTGAGAGTTTTTATCATGAATGAGTGTTGAATTTTATCAAATGTTTTTTTCTGCATCAGTTGATATGATCATGAGATTTTTATTCTTTAGCTTGTTAACATGGTTTTGAAAGACTGAACTTTTGCAATCCTGAAATAAACTCCATTTGGTCATGGTGTGTAATTTTTTATATATATTGCTGAATTCAATTTGCTAAAATTTTAAGGATTTTTATGTCTATATTTTTGAGGAATTACTGTTCTATAGTCTTTTTTCCCTTACTTCTTGACTTCCTCTCTCTTTCCTCTGTTCTTTTATTCCTTCCATCCTTCTTTTTCTTTTTTTTTCTCTTTTTCTTTCTTGTACTGTCTTTGTCTGTCTTTGGTATTAGCTTCATAAAATAAGTTGGGAACTATCTCCTCCTCTTTTATTTCCTGAAAGAGATATTGTAGAATTGTTTATTTTTCTTTAAACATTTGATAGTAATCTCCTGTGAAACCATATGGGCTTGGTAATTCCTTTTTCTGGAGTTTTAAAAAGACAAATTCAATTTCCTTAATATTACAGGACTATTTATATTACAGTATCTGTTTCATATTGGATAAGTTGTAGTAGTTTGTGTTTTTTAAGGAATTGGTCCATTTCATCTAAATTGTCAAATTTATGTATTGAGTTGGTTGTAGTATATCCTTATTATCATTTTGTCTGCAGAGCCTGTAGTGACATCCTGTTTCATGTTTCATTCCTGATATTGGTAATTTGTGTCTTGTCTTTTTTTTCTTTGTTAGTCTTGCTAGAGGTTTGGATATTTTCATATTACAAGACTCTGGATCTTATTTGAACCTGTTTTAACTGGATTTCTCTAACATTGCTCTGGCATGGGAAGGGAGGAGAGGACACTGCTTCATTACTGCCAGGTGGAGGTAGGAGTCCAAGTTCCTTATTTTGTCTGTATTGACACTGAGGTGAGGGTTACCTATTAATTCTGTGTGTCAGGGGGAGTTCTGGTCCCCACATGGTCTCCACTGCACTGCATGGAGGTGTTGCCTTGATACCACTGGGCAATCGTGAGTGTCCTAACTCTCCACTAGGCCTCTGTTGACACCAACCCAGTAGGGATGGAAGTGCTGGTTCCCCAGAGAATCTCTACCTGCACTGTGGGAAAGCTACCTGCTGGTGGTAATGACAGTCCCAGCTCTCTATTTGGCCTTTCTGAAACCACTCAGAAAGGGGTTTGGGGACACCTCATTATACCCTCATGAAGGTGGAAGTGTAAACTCCCCACTTGGCCTCTGCAGCTGTGGATAGGGAGGTGGGGCCATAGTTTTTTCTATGGTGTTTGTCTAGAGTAGATTAGTTATTGTCTGAAAGTCTTCTATCTTGGTAAGCTGGCCCTTTATTTGGTTAGACAGAGAAGGCTTTTGCTGGGGCTTTTTCTTTCTTTTTTTTTTCCGTGCCCACTGGCATTTCTAGATTGTCAACTTCTTTAGCTCCCAGTCAGGGATATATAAGGGAAAAAGAAAACTCACCACTATGATGTTCCTTGAGTCCTTAAGTCTCTAGTTGATCAGACTTCTGTCTTTCATTTTAAATTTTATTTTTAAAATTTCATTTTAAATTTAAAACTTCAATTCCTTAGTTGCACTTGTCATATTTCAAGTGCACAAAAGTCATATGTGGATAGGCCACCATATTGGATCGTGAATGGTGGAATTCTCCATTGCTGCAGAAAATTCCTTTAGACACTACTGCTAGAGAGTATTCTTGTTGCTTCTTGTTCTCTTCTTACCTTCTAGGCCTTTGACTTTTTGGATGTAGTATTTCCTATTTTACAGTTTTCCTATTTGACCCTGAAGACTTATACGTTCTTTTTAAAAGATAAATTTATTTATTTATTTATGGCTGTGTTGGGTCTTCGTTGCTGCGTGTGGGCTTTCTCTAGTTGTGCCGAGCGGGGGCTACTCTTCATTGCGGTGTGCAGGTTTCTCATTGCGGTGGCTTCTCTTGTTGTGGAGCACGGGCTCTAGGTGCATGGGCTTCAGTAGTTGCAGCAAGTGGGCTCAGTAGTTGTGGCTTGCGGGCCCTAGAGCACAGGCTTAGTAGTTGTGGCACACGGGCTTAGTTGCTCCGTGGCATGTGGGATCTTCCCAGACCAGAGATTGAACCCGTGTCCCCTGCATTGGCAGGCGGATTCTTAACCACTGCGCCACCACGGAAGTCCAAGACCTATACCTTTTGCCCTTCATTCCTGCCTTTGATACTGCCACCAACCTTAGATGAAGAATTGCTGACAACCCTCGCCAAAGAATTGACCTCTGACATCTCCTTTTGGTTTTGGTTTGGGGTTTATCACTTAGTACATAATGGTTTCAACCTGCTTACGCCTGAGCTAAGACACTTACCTCCTGATTTGGCCTTAGCAACTGGTTTGTCTCCTAACAAATAACTCTCTGAGTCAGGTTAGCCTAGAATTTTAGTCCATTGCTTTCCTGTTCTGTCTTTAACTCACTGATCGTCATAGTATTGCTCTTACCTTTCATGATCTGAAATTGTAGGCAGTAATGTTTTACTACTCTGCTATAGTTGGGCTTCATTAGAGTCATTATTGTGAAAAAAGTTTTTAAAATGTGGTTAATGCTAAATGAACAATATTTTTTAATATTGCAAGAGAGAAAATTGAAGTGGAGGCTTATACTAATAGCTACTTGGAAGAAAGCTGGAACATAAATTCCAGATAGATGATAAATTTGTAAAGCTATTCATACTATACACAGAGCAATGATGCATGCAATTTGAAACCACCAACTGCTGTGCGCTATTGCCTAAATACTAGCTGGTAGTGTTTCCACCCACAGAAACATTTCTTAACTAAAATAGCAGTAAATTCAACTTCACAAAATTTTTTTTAAAAAATCCAAATTTCTACAATTAATCCCATTTAAAGAAAGAAGATCAATTAAAAATAACTTGTGATTAATTATGTACAAAAATGTTATTTTTTTTTTTCTTGACATTAACTTATTTTAAGATGCATACAGAAAGATTGCTAAGGGAGGAATCCTGCAGTAAAGAGAATATAGAGGCAAAGGAGAACCAGTTAAGGTTGGTAAATTATTAGGAAATGTAATCAATCTTCAAGTATCAAAGGACTTACCTGTTCGTGTATGTATTTCTTCGTCTGTTAGGGAATTGTAGGAAAAGAGAATAAAATGGAAGTTTAATCATTGATTAAAGCCAGTCTAAAACTTAATTGCATCACTAAGTATGGTGCTTTTCACAAAATGGGCACTTAATAAAACTTATGGAATTGTAGATAAAGGAAAGATAGACTACCACAATTTAAAATCAGTCAGTGAATTTGAAATGCCTCCCATATGGAAAGTATGCTACTAAGAATTCCAAAGAAAGAAAATAATTCACAGATTCTAAGTAAAAAAAACGATAAGAAGTGTTTCTATCATGAATGAAAAACAGTGCCTATTACATTTTCATATAATTTTGTAAGATACTTTATATAATATTATATATACAAGTTTTGATAGTTGAATATTATAAATATACCCAAAAGGCATATTTATAAGATAATAGAAATTTTCATTTTTAATTAACTAGTATTTTATGAGTACATCTAACAGAACTCAATTTAAAATAAATTGCATTAAACTGTAAGGTTTTGTTGTTGTTTTGTTTTGTTTTTTGTTTTTTGCTTGATCACAATAGAAATCCTACTGTCAGGATACCATGTAAGTACTTTTGAAAATAGTGGCCTAATTCTGTGTTCATTACTTCTACCTGTTATCCAGAGACCTGCCCTTCTGAAAATGTGCTTGTTGAAGCCGTTTTAAGTTTAGTTATATTATTCAAACAGCCTTTGTTGACTTAAAAAACCCAAATAAAAACCATTGTTAAACATTTGTCTTCAGCTTACAGTAATCTAAAACGAAATTAATTGTTTTATTTGCATTAAAAATAGGAGAAAAGTTGACCAAGTAAATTGTTTTGGGAATTCCCTTTATGTTTTGTATCTGCCATAAGCCACCATAAAAATGTTCTCTTTTTTCTCGTTTGAACTTTAAATATATAGATTAAAACCTTCATTTTATTGTTTGTCTCTGTTATCCTTTCTGTAGTTGGAGGTAGCTGTACGCTTTGTGGTTTTTTTCCTATCAAAGTTTCCCTTCTTTAAAATTATCTTTCAGTTGGGCCCATGCCACAGCTGATGTGCTTTGGGATGGACACCTGACCCAGGAGCTAACTACCCACAGCTGATGCAAGTGGGACTCCTGCTCATGCAACGATAGCGAGTACTTCGAAGAACAGCCTGAGGTGGGAGCTGGGATAACGTGACCACACGGGTCGTGCGCATGCCCAGGAAGCTCGTGCGCATGCCCAGGAAGCTCCTGCGAGGGCGAGCAGAGACCTGGGCGATCTCCGAGAGACGGTAAGACAAGACTTAGTTCTCAGTTTTCAGTTCCATTTCGGAGACTGTTGTGGAGTTCTCGGTTTTCATTTCCATTTCGGAGACTGTTGTGGAGTTCTCGGTTTTCAGTTCCATTTCGGAGACTGTTGTGGTCTAGTTGTTCTTCATTTCCTCTCTTTGAGTGCCCATGAAATGTGCGTGTTTTACCTTTATGTTAAGTCCTGTTTCCATTAAGCTAGATTGAGAGGATTCCTATTCCTTGCAATCGAATATCATATGCCTTTACTAAAACATAGGTTTTTACATTCTTCCCTGAATATTTTTCTCGACGTATCTATTTCTTTTATTTAACCTACAACTCTTACTTAATCACGTTGTTCATTAATTTGTACCAAATTAAGATTAATACAACTACAACTCTATTTTCTTTATCATTTAGTATTTACCTTTTGGAGTTTTATACCATATTTTGCAACAATTTATAAATTCTATAATATTCCATTAAATACTTTTTCTTTACAAATACTATAAAACAACATGAAACTTGGAGGCATTTTCTGATTCTGAAGCTTGTGTCACAGGTTATAATTTTGATAACTCTAATCAGATTTTTTTTTTTTTAGTGTTGCTGATGCTTTATTATATGAGCCAAAATCAGTTGCTATATTCTGTCAGTGCAATAGTCAGTAATAACTGTTTCGTGTCATATAGTTAGATAATTAATGGGTTTTCTCCTCCTCTTTATCTGATTTAGTGTAAGTTAGAGACAGCTGTTTTCTACCTACCCCTTTACCTTCCAGATTAAAGGTATATAGGGTTAATTAAGTATGTGATGTAATTAAGTATGTGATGTAAGGTATATAGGGTTAATTAAGTGATGTAACATAAAATATTGTCATATATACTAAGACTGAAACCAAGTGGGGTATTCCGACTGTAAGATATAAAAAAACAAGGCCAAAGTAGCATGGATCACTGTTATTAAAGTATAAGCACAATTATTTTTACTTTTTAAACATTTACAGTAAGAAATGGATTATTTTCAAAGGTCAGCATTCTATATAAATGGGACATGAACAATAACTCAACTCTTTCCCTAAAGACTGCACTTAAGCTTTGTGAATTTATCCCTTGCTTTAGAACTAGGTCAGCAATTCCACACCAGAAATGGCAGTACTCAGGAGAGTGACAAACCTTTTCAACTTAGGTTGAATTTAAATTAAACCTAGACTTTGCAGAGTCTGTCTTCTTGAACGACAGTAAGGCCAAGAAAATAACCAAAATAATCATTTTTTATGTAGAGGTTCATAAAAGATTTGCATTCATGAAAAATTAATAGAATTTATAGGGAAGAAGTTTTTGTTGGGGGATGCATCGTGTTTATAGTTGGATGAACATTTTTAGAAGCCTGTGAATGTAAGAAGTTTGCATAGCTCAGTGGTGGAGAACATGGAAGTGCATATCAGAGAGCTGTGGGTTTAAGTACTGAGCTTCCTTTCTTACTGTGTGACCTTGAGTGAATCAGTTGCGTCTCAACTCCAATCTTCTTGCATCTGTGAAGTGTAGATAATAATAGTTTTTCCCTTATAAGGTTATGAGGATTAAATGAGATAAGTATAGCACTTAGCAAAGCGTCTAAGCTTACTAAGAGTGAGCGCTTAGTAATATCAGCTGTTACTGCTACTACTACTGCACTGCTGCTACTACTGTTACCAGGAAATAGTGTGTAACATTGTGATTGAGCTTATGGAGGTTTTAAGGACCAAAAGTTAAGCTGATGCACTGTATTACATTATATTTCTTGAAACAATTATGCTTCAATTTTTTTGTAACATGGCTTCGGATGTAAGTCAAGTTCATCATTTTCTTTGAAGCTTTCCAATTGACCATTTAGTTATAAGATTGTAGAGTGACTGCTAAATATTAGGTTATGTTTTAATGTTTTTCTTAATTATGCTTTTATCCTTTTTTTGGAAACCACAGTTTGGTTATAATTAAAATAAATCAAATTAAAGTAATAATGAGTTTAGATAATTTCCCAACTAATGTATTGAGATAACGTGTTATTTATACTCTTTTCTCCATCCCCCGAAGTCCTCCATACAGGTCACTTTCTGTTCTATGCGATGACTCAAGTATTCTCTCTCTGTGTTTGGGAGTCAGAGAATAATGGTGGTGGCAGGGTTGAGAGCATCTTTGTCGGCGTCACCCTTTTAATCTTATTTTAGATTCAGCCAGGACATACCTCTATATAAGTAAGGCATGTTCCTTTTTAAAATTTGATTTTGTGTTAATTATTTGCTAGCTATGGTCATTGGAAAAAAAAAAAACAAAACCTTTCAATGAGGGTGGGTGTTTGTTGGTGGAGAGGGGAGAAAGAGAAAAACTATACTTTTTTCTCTGCTAGAACTTCTTGGCACCTCTGCTCCAGCTCTTATCTCTCTCCCCATTGGCAGGGCATCTAGGGCTTCTCATTTTTAAGGTACGTTCTCTCCTTATGCTCTTTATTCCAGTCTTCCATCTTTGAACCGAGGTGATAACCTGCCTCTCTGCACTGGCATGGGTGGACGGGTTAGCTTGCCGGGGATTTTGTGAAGTGACATACGTGCAGCTGCTGGGGTATTAACATAAAGGGAAACTGGTGGAGAAGTCTGTGGAAGGTCACTGTTTCTGTGTCTGGTGATGATTAGGGTTCCTGTCTATTAGCGGAGTTAGCAGTTCGGAAGTAGTGTTGAATGCAGAGTGGGGCAGAGTGAGAGCAAGCTGAATCTACTGATAGGTCTGCATCTGTCTTTCAACATCAAGAAGATTAAAGACAAGCTGAAATCTTCTGGAAGATCTTTGTGTCTCTCACTGCCTTTAACTAGAATGCCCTTCTAAGAGTAATGGCTGCTGTTTTCCAAATCCTGCTTTCCAAATCACGTCGATTTCTCTTTGGACCACATTTAACTGAGAACCATACCGGAGAAGAGGATTCTGGGAAACCTGGTTTCAGATTAGCCAGATTGATAAAGTGCAAAACAACTACAGACATCTGTTCGTACTGCTTTGAACTATATTTATATCTAACAGCTAAATCATGATTCCACCTAACATGATGCAGCTACATGCAACTGAAAACATGCTAGCATTGTATCTTCTCCCAAAAGAGGACATTAAGGCCCCATCTTTGGGTGATGTTTATTCCTTTTCTAGCTGAGTCATACTTCTTTGATATCTTCTAACTTAAGTATTGACATATTAGGTTAATTGCTATTAACATATGTTACAGAGTAGGGAAATAGGAAAATTATAAAGAAGCTTGATTAGCATATCTATTTATCTAAACATATGGATATACATACACAAATACATTCATATCAGAGGAGGAAGTACTTGGAACTACTGTAGTCTTAAATTTATAAATAGTCACATGGTTATAGCTGGTATTTATAACTTGCTTCTTCTAATACCCATTCCATATTCCCTTCGCCCTCAGCAAGCAGCTTAGCTGATCATGGTTTTTTAACTGGTGGGGTATCCCAAACCTGTATTCCTGTAGGGTCTATGCCATTAGCAATTCTGATTATTTTGAATTTTTGTACTGTTCCAATAATTTTTTATTGGAAGAATATATGAGTCCTAAGAGGTGCCCTAGAGGATCACCTATGTCACAGACATCTGCCTCTTTTCCCTGTTGTATATAAGCAACACAGCTGCATTAGATTTCTATTGTTGCAAACCAAGTTATAATAAATTCATCAGTTTAAAACAATACACACTTAATAGCTCACAGCTTCTGTGGGTCAGGAGTGTAGTTATGGTTTAACTGGGTCCTCTGCTCAGGGTCTCCTCAGCTCGGACTGTGATCTCATCTGATACCCTGGGTTCTTTTCTAAGTTCATTCAGGCTGTTGGCAAAATTCAGTTCCTAGTGGTTTTAAGACTGAGATCCCATTTACTCTCTGTGTGTTGGCTGGGGAAGAGAGTCAATTTCAGCTCCTAGAAGCCTCTTTTAGGTCCTAGGCATGTGACCCTCTTATCTTGCAACAGGACAGCTTAATTCTTCAAATCCAGCAGGAGAAACTTAACTCCAGTCTGCTGCAGCTGAATCTTAGATAATGTAATCTAATCAAGGAGTGCCTATCTGATCATATTCATAGGTCTTGTCCACATTCAGGGGGAGGGAATTATATTAGCATGTACACCAGGGAGTGGGAATTTTGGGGGCCATCTTAGAATTCTGTCAATCACACCATTTTCTCTTGGTAATCAGAATCGATCATTCTACTTACCACAATTAGTTCCTTCTCTGACAGCTGAGTCATTGCTATGAGGAATGACCAGGTGGCAGTTTCAACTTCAGTTTTTGAGAACTATTGTTGTGTTCCCCTTTGGAGCAAAGATCTCTAAACTAGCAGATCCTAAATTCGTGGAGGCCGGAAAGCAAAATATTGCTAGTGGATCATTAGGAGTAATAAGGAGAGGAGCTATTCCATCTTCCGTTCTTTGTTTCTCCAACCAATGAAGCTTGGGCTGTGGGGGAGAAAACCCAGCATCATATACTGGGTGTTGATTCAGAGCATATACTAAATGCTTAAGGACATTACCCCAACCCACAAAAGTGTGATCATCCAGTTGTACTGTATCAGAGTCTTTAAAAGATCATTTTATTGCTTCTGGGAAATATGGTAAGATCAGTGAATTCACTGAGCAAAAGCTGATTGCTGCTGTTACTGTAAAATAAATTCCTTGAACAGAAGCAATGGTGTATGGAACACCATGCTGGTAGATAAGGCATTCTGTAAGTTCACAGTTGGTGGTTTTGGCTGAAGACTGGTGGGCTGGGATTGCAAATTTGTATCCAGAATAAGTGTCTTGTCAAGTGAGGAAAAAATTGCTGCCCCTTTGGGGAAGGAAATGACTCAAAGTAATCAACTTGCCTTGAGGTGTCTGGTTTCCCTGGGGAATCATGTACAATGTTGGAACTCAGTGTTAATCTGTTGTTTTCAGGTTGAGTACTCAGCAGTTGATAGAGTGGAAGTCCATGTTGCTTAGCTCATAAGTAACTTTCACCTTTACTACCATAACCACTTTATGCGTAAGCTGGTGGAGCAAAGTCAAGGGTGGCTGGGCAGAGAAGCTGACTGGCATCTATAGAATGAGTAATCTTTTCCACCTGATTATTAAAACCTCTTCTGCTGGTGTTGCCGTTTGGTGGGCATTGATATAGGATGCAGATATTTTCATACTTTGTGCTTATTTTCAGAGGTCCATTCACATGCTTCTTCTCCAGAACTCCTTTTCACCAAATCCAGTCATGTTGCTTCCAAGTCCCTGACCATCTAGCAAACAAACTGTCAGCCCTTGACTAAGAATCAGCATGGATCCATACCTCTGACCATCTCTCATTCTAGGCAGAATAAAAAAAGAACAAAAACAAAACAATACAGCCAGGTGCACTGCTCAAAGTTATGCCCACCGGGGATATTTTTCTTCACCATTGTCCTCAGGGCCACTCCTAAGTGGGGCTGTAGAGGAATAGCTCTCCACTTTGAGGTAGGGCCAGTGTACTGTGCAGAACCATTTGTAAACCAGTCACCAAATGTTCCTTTCTCATCAGCCAACTGGTTAAAGTGACTCCCATATGTGTGGGCTGATTAAAGTGGAGGCAGTGTAGCAGGGATAGGAATCATAGGAATCCGAACTGCTTTCTCCTGTGTCTTATCTGTGCTTTGAGGAATTGCTCCAGCCTGCTCTGTGAATACCCCTTCCAGTTAATGACGTTAGTGATGGAGTTAATGTTAGTGATGGGGCGCTACTGTTCACTCCCACTTTCAAGGCTTGGTAGATCAATCAACCATCTGTTCTTGATATTCAATTTAGTTTTCAAGATAATTTGGTAGGGCTTCCCTGGTGGCACAGTGGTTGAGAATCTGCCTGCCAATGCAGGGGACACGGGTTCGAGCCCTGGTCTGGGAAGATCCCACATGCTACGGAGCAACTGGGCCCGTGAGCCACAATTACTGAGCCTGCGCGTCTGGAGCCTGTGCTCCGCAACAAGAGAGGCCGCGATGGTGAGAGGCCCGCGCACCGCGATGAAGAGTGGTCCCCACTTGCCGCAACTAGAGGAAGCCCTCGCACAGAAACGAAGACTCAACACAGTCATAAATAAATAAATAAATAAATAAAAGAACGTGAATTTCTAAAAAAAAAAAAAATCTTAAAAAAAAAAGTAATCAGCATAAAATAATCCTTAAAAAAAAAAAAAAAAAAAAAGATAATTTGGTAGCCTGTGTTAAGCATCCACTTCTCTACTAGGACCTAATAAAAGCCAGAAGCTACTTCTCAAAAGGAGAGTAGGTATCTGCAAAGGATGGCATAGCTTAGCGCCAAAATCTTAACGTTGTGCACTGTTTTTCACCTTTATTGACATTACAGTGGCTCCATCCAGTATTCCTGCTGCCACAGACATTTCAAGCACAATTGGATCTGTGAATTATATTGCCTAAGTGGCAAATCAACTTACATGGAGGCCTGGGATTTTTTTGTACATCCTTCTCTTGTTTGGGTCCCACTCAAAGCTGGCAGCCTTTTGGATTACTCAATGTTTGGGGTCACGATAGCATGCCCAAATGACGTGTATGCTGCCCTCAAATCTAAAGAGGTGCAATAGGCATAGTCCATCTTTCAGTGTTAGAAAGGGCCAAATTCAGCCATTTGATCTTCACCTTGTAAGGGATGTAATGGCATGCTACTGACCACTAGAATCCTAGAAATGGTTCTGAATTTTTTTACATATACATATCTTGCCAAGGTGTCTAAAATAGTTGCTACTTCCTACTTTCTAGATCTAATCAGCATGATATTATTAATGTGGACCATCATGACATCTTGTGGAATGGAGAAATGATCAAGGAAGTACTCTCTGGAATAGATTATGACATAAGACTGCAGAGTTAATATAACCCTGAAGTAAATTTGTGATGGTGTATTGCTATCTCTGCTAGGTGAAAATATCCATATGCTTGGTAGTAACATACCAGGAAACATGTTGATTTACTTTAGTAAAGAAATCACATCTGGAACTGCTGCCGTAATAGGAGTTGCCACCTGCTTAAGTTTACAATAATCCACTGTCATTCTTTAAGATCCATCTGTCCTTTGCACAGGAAAAATAGGCAAGTTGAATAGAAATGTGGTAGGAATCACCACTTCTGTGTCTTTCAAGTCATTGATGTTGGCACTTAGAACTGCAGTCTCTCCAGGAATAAAGCAATGCCTTTACTGTATAATTTTGGTGTGTAGAAGTGGTTCTGGAGGTTTCCAGTTGGTCCTCCTCTCTATACTGTACCAGCCCTTATTCCATGAGTCAAGGAACCAATGTGGAGATTCTACAGGCTGCTTATCTTGTCTTTTCCAATAATGCTTTCTAGAAGTGGGAAAAGAACCATCAGCTGATTTTGGGGACATACTGGAATTACTGTGAGATAGACCCAAGTCAGCACTTCATTAATTGTCTGACTTCCAAAAGTCTGTACTATGACTAGCTAGTTGGTCCACAGTGGTGTTTTCGTTCTTCAGAGATTATCTCAGTCCAGAGCCAGTGTCCAATAACTCCCTCAAAATTGGGTAATTTTTTCCTCTCCAATGCACGGTCATCCTGGTAAAATGCCACATGTCCCTTAGGAAAGATAAGTAAAATATTTATAATATATTATTTGGCAATGTATCAAGGTCCTTCCTCAAGGGACTCAGCCTTCCTTTCATCCAAATGGCTCTGGGTATGAGAACTGCTCAAATTCTTGGAATTGGTTAAGGAGTTATGACTATTTTAATGATTCAAGTCAGACATTTGTTCTGTTTCAAGATGATTTCTGCTTACACAAATCAAGTAAGAGTTTAGTAGTTTTCCCCTCTTAGGTATACCATGATAAATTGTCAAATGCCAAGGATCACTGTTGGCCAAATCATTTTAATTACTACTTTGTCTCTGCCGCCTATTACAATAGCACCTGAAAGTCCCAATTGACCCTTGCCATATCAACAAATGCAGCACAATCAGACATAATGTTCCTTCTACTACAACTCAACACTCTTATGAACCATTGTCAGACATGTTTACTCAGGTTTCTTTGATTAAAAAGTGACAAAAGTCTTGCAGATCTTTGGGGATATGGTACTTATTGTGAACCTGATGGGTTGAGGCTTGTCAGGACTTAAGTCTGGTAGTAGGTCTAGAAGCAAGGACAGTTAGTGGGAGTTGGTATTGATGAGGTAGATCCCTTCAAGGTTACTACCTCAGGGGAGGCCATCACCATACTTGGACAAGGTGAGAAGGGCTGCTCTAGGGAGGTTTCTATACTTTATTGGAATCTGCCCATCATATTGTTTAGGGCCCCACTCTCTCAATGCCTTCACTATGAGGTTAGGAATTCAACTGGGGTCGTTATTCAGCCGAGCAGGGCATTGGACTTTGAGTTTTGTTTTCAGAAATCTTGACCTACAACTGAAGAAATAAGGGTGTCTGCTTTTTGGAGCAGACAGAGAAACTTTGTTTCTTTAACTATGCTTGAGATGGGAATTTAACACCCTGAGCGCATCAAATTCTTTTCTCCAAGTTTTCTAGTGCACTTAGAACAAACAACCAATCTGTTACACTTTTATTTATATTAAAATTTCTTGTAAGAGCAAACACTTGGTCACCTAAAGCCCTGCCTTCTGTAGGCATCTGAGCATAGGAAAGAATTTAAGTGACATTTTTACCACTGTATGTTGCAGAATACCAGACTTCTCTTTACCACCAGCAACAGGGTCCTTAATGCTTATATTACTATTTAGTCAGAGAACTAACTCTTTGTTTTCATTCTTAAACTTCTGTTCCCCTGGAACCACTCCTGGTACCAGTCATTGTAGCAGGTAGTGTCAGTCAGGAAAGCAGAACCACTATGAGTATTGTGGATCAAGGGTTTTACTGTTGGATAAGAATTTACAAAATTGTATGAGGTGGAAAAATAAGAGTGTAAAAGGGCAATTTGCAGATCAACGAAAAACCACAAAGTAGTACTTCTGAAGCACTGGCACAGGTAGATAAATTGGGGCTTGTCAGGGAATTTGTGAAGCAGATATGTCTACCTGCTCGCGTGGGACTGTGAAGAAAAACAGCTAGAGAAATCTACAGAGAGTTATTGCCTCTGTGACTGGTTCTGGTTCTGGTAGTCAGAACATGGAGTCAAGATGAGTCAGAAGAAGCTAAAATCTTCTGCACCACTGCATTTATTTGTCACTGTGGAGAGAGCAAAGACAGGGTGGACACTGCTGGTAGCTCTACATCTGTCTCTCTCAGTCTCCAGCCACAATGACTTTCAGAGTATAACCACTGCTATTTCACTTCTGCCTTCCAAATCTTGGGCTATTCTTATGTTGGCCACCTCTAATTAGGAAACTTAAAGGGGGAAAGGAAGGGTTTCTGGGAAACGTAGTTTCAGATTGGCCAGATTCACACAGTAAAGCACCACACACCTTGTGCAACCTGCCAACTTCTTTTCATTCCTCCAGTGGTGAGTGTACAGACCACATGTTGAAACAGTGGTGTCATAAGATCAGAGTTTCTTGGATTGTTGAGTGACTGCAGAGAGGACACTTGCCCTAGGGAGTCACACAAATGACAAAAGACTTTGTGAGGGAAAGATCAACTTTGTTATGTTATTCCACTTAGGTTTGGGGGTTGTTTCAGCAGCCTAGCCGATTCTGATTAATACACTTCTTCTTACTTAAAGCAAGGCACGTTAAGCAAGATGGTTCCTGTTCGGAGGTTGATGGAGGACACCTTTTGGCAATGCAAACTCTTGCTTTTTGAAGAGGACGGTTACTAGGTGGCCTCTCTGGAAGAAAAAACTCTCCCTGTGGCCAGTGTGGTTTTTCGGGGTGCAGTGTTTTGGGAAGTGAACAGCATCTTAGCACTGCTTTTACCATCAAGTAAAAGGGGTCACCTCTTTGTTACGTATGTGACTCCAGGAAGGAAAGTGGTGTATTCTGGAGCAGCCGGGCCCCTGGCTGAGCTAAGAACCTCCCATGTTGTCCAAGTGTTGGGTGGTTTCTGACTCCAGACCCAGCTGAGTGAACTCTACACTGCCCCAGTGCTGTTTTAGCCACGTTCTGTTTCTTCACTGTTTCTGATTGCTGCTGCTGCTTGACCTGTTCCATTGACTGCTTCTGCCTTCTTGTTTTAAATCTCTATTCTCTGAGTTCTTAACCATGTCATACATCCTTATCTTCTGTAGAAGACTCTCACACATGCCTTTTATTTTTGTCATTCTCTCTCACAACTCCAAGTACTGTATAAATATTTATTGTCATTTTGATAGCGTGCTTAAACATTTGATTCAATACCTTTAAGGACAAATTAATTAATTTTTAATAAACTTGTTTCTCCCTCATTTTGATTTTCCTATTTATCAATAGTTACTCTATTTGTCTAGTCAATCAGGCTAGAAGCCTTTCTTTTTTAAAAATGTTATTGAAGTATAGCTGACTTACAATGTTGTGTTCATTGCTGCTGTACAACAGTGATTCAGTTAATACATATATATATGCTTTTTCATTGTAGCTTATTACAGGATATTGAGTATAGTTTCCTGTGCTATACAGTTGCACCTTGTTGTTTATCCATTCTATGTATAATAGTTTGCATCTGCTAATCTCAAACTCCCACTCCATCCCTCCACCACCCCAAAACCTTTCTTGATCTCTCATAACCAATCAGCATATTCTGTAAGTTTTCCTTCATTTGTCTTTAGTTCTTTAAATCTCTCTGAACAAGTAGGAGGTAGGCCAGTGAAAACCCTATGGCCTTTTAACACATCTGTACACTTTTATTGACTTACACATCTAATTTAAACTCATATTTAAAGCTAAATTTCACTGCTTCTGTGTTATAATACTGTATGTGTTTGCCATTCTTCCCTGAAATATAGCTTGCTTAATCTATTTTCTAATAGTTATATGTAAAAGCAAACAAAACAGATAAAGAATATTTTTTATGGATAAATGCTAACAAATGAGTGTATATCTATTAAAAGAAAATTTTAAGTTCAAACAAATGTATAAATCATTAATAAACAGATCTTTATCTTTATTGGACAAACTTGGACAACTTATTAAGTGTAGCAATAAAATTAAATGGCAATTTTTATGTAACTTGTTTGTTTATATCTGGAAAATATTGGGAAAATTATTACTTGATTTTAAAACTGTGCTTCTTTAAGAATTTTTTTTTTTAAAACACTGATTATTATTATTATTTTTTATTATTATTATTTTTGGCTGTGTTGGGTCTTCGTCTCTGTGCGAGGGCTTCCTCTAGCTGCGGCAAGCGGGGGCCACTCTTCATCGCGGTGCGCGGGCCTGTCACTATCGCGGCCTCTCTTGTTGCGGAGCACAGGCTCCAGACGCGCAGGCTCAGTAATTGTGGCTCACGGGCCCAGTTGCTCCGTGGCATGTGGGATCTTCCCAGACCAGGGCTCGAACCCGTGTCCCCTGCACCGGCAGGCAGACTCTCAACCACTGCGCCACCAGGGAAGCCCCTAAGAATTTTTAAGACACAATAATGTTTAATGGCCAGAGAAAGTTATGGAATTGCAGTTATAATAATAAGTTGTGATATATTTTGAGATAGTGGAAGATTCATTTACAATTCCATAGAGACCTAGGAATAATAATACTAACAATGTTTCATTGAGTTCTACTCCTTTATGAATCCAACTCTGGCTCAGAGAAATTCACTCTTAATGATACATAAAGGCACTCCAGGTAATTGTCAGCACTTGCAAATTTGACTTGAGAGATGACCTGTTGCAATTGCTTCTCCTGTTTCTTTCAAGCCTTTTAAACTTATCTGTCCCACTAATGCCTACTTCATTCAGCCTGATGCAAAATTTGATTTCTGACATATGGCATTATGTGATGTCTGTTTTCTTTCTCAGAGTAGAATTTACAAGGATCAGATTTTCAAAGGGACTATTGCCCAGAGCCTAACACCTATACCTACCAATCAGTTTCTTGCTTTCATTCCTTCACACTCATTTTCTAAGCAACTTCTATATGCCTAATAATAGGCTAGGTGCTTGGAAGGTTAAATCAAATAAAGCAGTGTACTTATATTCAAAGATCTAATAATGCATGGAGCAGATATATCAGAAATCAAGTACTACAGTGTAATGTGTCAAATATTATTAGAAGTAGAGGGCACAGAGCAGGGACAATGTGTGGCACACAGTAGGTACTTAATTTGTTAAACAATAAAATGTATTATTAATAAATTATTAAGTAGATACTTAAGTATTGAATAGATTAATGGATGAATGGGTACATAAATTCATGGATAAAACATGACTATGAATTGAAAGGATCATGGCGCGCTTCCTAAAGGAGACGATGTTTAAAATCATTTTCAAAGAATAAAGTGTCAGGAACAAGAGGGGCAGTATACTGAAGGCAGTCAGAACAGGTATGAAATACAGAGAAAGCATAAAAATTACATGTTCAGGTAAATGATTTCAAAAGGATGGAGCAACAAATTCATATTGGGCTGTGGTTGGAAATGTGAAACCAGTATTTCTAAAACTGCACTTGTGAATTCTTACTTAAAATTGTTCTTTCTTGTGATTCTCTCTTGAAAAATGACACCGCCAACTAAAGAAAAAATCTACCATCTCCCTTCCAATCTCCCACCTCGATTTAATTACTCACCCTTGCTGCAGATTGATAAGCGTATTATCTCTGAGTTTCTCTTCCCTCTTTACTTCCCTCAACACATCCTTCAGTCAGGGTTCATATTCTCACTCCTTCACTCATTCAATCACCAGTATTTACTGGGTGCCCATTATGTTCATCTACATTGCTATCAAAGTGTTATTTCAAATCTGTAAATTTGATCATGTGCCTACTCATTTATTTACAAGAGGCCATTAGGAATGAGATTATGAAGAGCTTCACAGACCAAACTAAGTAGTTTAGATTTTATTCAGAAAGCTAAAGGAATCCACTAAAATATTTTTAAGCCCCAGGGTGACATGTCTCTATTTGCATTTTAGAAAGATCACTCTGAAAGCACCAAAGATGGTGCCCTGGAGAACCCACTGAAGGGATGTGTGGAAGGATGGAGCTGGTGAAAGATACTAAGAAGGAGTAGACAGAGATGGGAGAAATATTTGAAGAGAAAGGAGTCACAATAGCTAAGGGAAGATCGAATTTTATAAAGAAGGGAATTTGCAAAAAGACTTTTATGTTAACTCTCCCCAACAGAGGGTAGGCTCTCATCCATATTTGTCACTCCTTCAGTTGGGAACAGTGAATGAGGAGATTGGAGAAGGTGGGAGTTCCCATGTTAGGGGAATATAATCAGTGTCAGAGAATGATCCTCTTACATTCCACAGCTTTCCATCTCTTGACACTTTGGCTTGACAGTCAAACTTACAAGAAATCTAGGGTGCAGGGGAGAACAGCAGTGTGTAAGGTCAGTCTTGTTCCCATCTTTGTGAAGTCACTTCTGTCACCATCTGCCACTCCTTGCTATGCTTTTGAACCATGGGGGGCAATTCAGATTTCACCCCAGAATGATCTGAAATGGGTGAAGACTATGTTCCATAATCTGTCTACTATGCTGAATTATAAATGTATTCCCTATTTTGTTCCCCATCTCAAATTGTATTCATTTATATAATTCACCAGGAGTTACATATTCAGTCAAATTACAATATAAAAATGCTCCAGATAACACAATGCCAGCAGTAGAAACATGACCCAAATTTGCACAATCAGAACACCCTCTAATTATTAAATTGCTGAGGAGAACTTAATGCCCAGAATAAATTTGCTTCTAAATTAAATTCCCGAAGAATTAAAATCCAAAATTTAGCTCTCCGTTATGTTTTATTTTGCTGATTTTCAATTGAGTTGGGATTTTAAGTCAGTGAGTGTTCTTTTCAGCAGCTGTAACCTGCCATGGTTTCCACTGCTTCCTTTAAAGCAGCCTGAGAATCAGTAGGACACATTGGATCATCGCAATACTACTGGCTGACTCTTATGATTGAGAAAGAACAAAAATCTCTAGGCCCACAGCAGCAACCCTAGCAAAATTATATAATCAGGGTTTAGAATATAATGCCATCCAGTCTCTCACTGCAGATGTCAGCCAAGAATCATGCAGTGGTATCTGGAGAATAGATAGATAGATAAAAAATGGTGGAAATGATAGAAATAGTTTTGGTTTTAACTTTTCCATGATAGTAGTCAGTTGGTTATTAATAGTTTCCACTTCTGCAAGTCCAGAGTTTTCATAGCTTCAGGAGCAAAGTCCAATGAAAACCAATAACAGGTGCCATGTGCTTCTTCAAAATAAACTTTTGTGTGTTTCATTTTTAATCCCTTGAGGGTTAATATTTTTGGTTCCCTTTTGAATTGATATTTACAATTCCAGTGGCCCCCATCACCACCACTTATGTTCTTCTTTTAGCAGGACTAGAGGTTTTTCCCATTATGGTTCATTTAGCAGCAGCTAAGAAACAGGATAGAGATGGGAACAAGCAAACTTAGATTTCGGGACTCCCAAAATCTCAACTCCTCCAGATTAAGGGATGCTTACTCCAGCCCTGTACTTCATATTACAGGCTGAGTCACCTTCCAATAGTACATGCATGAAAGGCTGCTTATTTTCATAGGAGCCTTTCCTGGTTCTTACTCACTCTGTGTGGGACCCAGTCCCAGGAGAATCGGTGGTGCAGCTCCAGTTTAAATTCCCCCAGAGTCTCTCCTGATCTTAGGAAAGAACACTGTATTTGCACTTATAACCAGATTGCTGCTTGTACTGTTCGAAGGCTCTGAAATGCCCACCATGACTGCTAAGATGAATCTCTTTTCTGCTTAAACCTAAATATGGTTCTCAGCTCAAGCCCACCAGTTACAGCCTTGCTTAAAGGCTCCAACTGGCCACATGCTCACTTGTACTGAAGTCTAGCCACATAGCCTAAGCCTGTTAACACTAGCCACACTCAGGTAGACTCCAGCCACAATATAAGCTTCTGCCAACTTCAAAGTTCAAAGAACTGAGAAGCCCCCACTTGCTAAAGGTGTTCATTTCGGCCACATTAGTATGTTCAATCTGTCCATGTCATATTTTGATCTAAATCTGTTTAGTCCTGAATCTATTCTCACAGTTTTCCAGCTGATACATCCTGTGTTGGGGATTTAGGATGACAATTAACCATACTCCTCCCCTAGTCTCATGGGTTCTGAATTGAAAATATACTTAAGAGTCAGATAAAGATATCTGCATCATTTATTGGTAAAACTGGATTAGAAAATTTGGCTTAGGTTTGAGACCAAAATGGACCCCTTCTTATTTCCTACTTGAATGATTCAACCCTTCCCACTAGCAGGCACAATGGCTGGAAAATTACAGGTTTCACCTTGCCATACTGCCCTACCGAGTTTTGTGCATGGAAGCAGCAGGAGAAAGGAAGAGTATACAGTAAAGCTTCCAAGCAGGCAACTTGAAAACAAATAAGAGGCAGAACATGAGAACAGTTACTTTTACTTCGTTAACTCTGCTTATTATCAGTCACGTGCTACTATTAGGGAGGTTTGGGATACGGTGAGTGGAGACACGGGCAGGGGTGTTCTTCCTAATATTTACAAGAGGATTGCTACTCTTGCTTTATGATCTGAGATAGGAGTATGGGAGGACAGAGAGGCTGATTCCCTTTGCAGAAAAGATCACAATGTCAAATGGACAAATCACAGAAATGTCTAGGTCAAGAAAGAGGAAGACAGAAGAGCATTCACATACTCTAATATGAAGTTCATTGGTAATCTTATACATTTGCATTTCTGTAGTGCGATGATTCTCGAATTTTAGTGTGCTTCAGAATCACCTGGAGGGCTTGCTAAACCACAGATTGCTAATCCCCAGCTTCTCAGAGTTTTTGATTCAGCAAGTCTTGGATGAGGCCAGTTGAATTTGCATCTCCAACAAATTCCCAGGTGATAATGATGCTGCTGGTCTGGGGACCATCTCTGGAAAAGCACTGCTGTGGAGTATTGGGGACAAAAGCCAAATTGCAATTGCGGGGTGAATGGATTATGAGAGAGTAGAAGCAGGGTATGTTAACTATTCCTTCAGGAAAATTAGCTGTGAAGAAGAGTAGAGATAAATAAATGTTGGGACTAGAAATTATTTGGAGTTGAGGATGGATTCTCTTTAAGTTATACAGATATCTTTATTTCCATGCCATTTACTGCAATGAGATTTGTTCTGTCATACATTTACAACTGAACACTATTATAACTATCTTTTTGTAGTGGTTGTATATGCTGGATATCTTCTCGATCTTCCAGAACAAATAGTCTGTTTTTTACCATGCCCTAGGAGCTCCCTGGGCTCCACCTGTCTTCCTGTTGGGTTTGGCCAATGGGGATCTCTGGCAGAGATCAGAGGGAGGGAGACTGAGGTTGGGGTACTTGTTCTCCTGGCTTCATCCCTGACAAGTTGTCTTGTGCTGGCTCTGTTCTTGACCAAAGGCCACTGCTTCTCTCAAAGGGCAAGAAGTCTTCTCTAAAAGCTTCTCTTCTCCCAGATCCTGATAACTGTTGTTTCCACTTGTTCCTATTCTCTGTGTTTTTTTTTTTTCTATACCCTGCCCATATCTTTATTGGTTAATATTCTTTATCAAACCTTCCTTGAATTATCTTATTTTGAGTGTACCATCTGGGCTGCTATATGAATGATATAGGAGTATGGGTGTGTTCCTGTGTGTGCACACTAGTGAGCATGCTTTCATGTATGTGTGTATCCATAACTCGCAGATTTTCTACTTTCAGTCTTTATGATTCAGATAGGAACAACTTTACCCTTCTCAGATCCAGTGGTCAGCAGTTATCTGGGTATATTGGTGTATTCTCTGGCCACAGTTCAGCTCAGAGAAGAGTGTTTGATCTGATTTGATTCGGTGAAACTCAGCTCCTATGCTAGATATATTTGAAAGAGGTGTTCTTCCCTCTGTGATTGCTAAGCTGGTACTCTGTAAGCATGGATCTGCCTGTGATCTTTACCACCACTTAAGAGATCCTGATCAGGAATGAAGGCCTACGAAGGAAAATGGAGGTGAAAAAGGAAGCTGAACAGATTCCTAACGATATCTTTCAAAAACATGGGTTTAACTGAAAGTGGCTACTTCGAAGTGTTAATATTTATTTTGCTTAGACCATTTTGAGTTGAGTTCTGCAATTTGTAACAGACATTGTTCTGACTGATACATTCCTTATTCCTCCCTTGTTCCGTATGAGTTCCAATTTCTATCTTTCAGCTAGCTACATAATGTTTCTTTGAACTTTCTCTAATTCTCTAGATTCTTCCTAAATCTGCCTTTCTCTTCCCCAAAGGTATATTTGTATGTATGTATTCTATCTTGGACAATCTCATAAAAAGTGTGTCAAAAATATGTTTTACTCTGAGGGGAAAAAACTGATCTCAAAAAGACATTGGTGGTAGTGTTAAAATACTATATTTGCTGAGGCTTTAAGATAGAAAAGATTCAATCAGTGTCATTTTAAATCTATAGACCTTGAACCATAAAAGTACATGAAATTATTATGGGATTACCTCAAAACTATCCTTTGTTTACACTTTTTACTACAGCTCTTTGGTTAACCCACCATGCCTTGAACTAAAAAGATAATAAGCTAAAAATGTGAAACTCAGGTGATAAGACATTAAAGGTATAAAAAATCTAAGAGAGCAGGAAAGTAAGGACATTATCATGGGGGTAACAGATAAAAATTAAGTGTTAAGATAAGCATAGGACAGGGGAGAGCAAAGGACACACCCGGTGGGTGAATCCCCACCGGAAGCAAGAGAGCAGATGATGGCTAAACCAGCGGCTGCTCCCCTCCAGGTGCCCGTGCTTTCTTCCTGCCTCTGATACTGAAACCTCCACCCCGTGGGAACAGTTAACTGTCTGCCTCCCACAAGCACACAGACCCAGACCCCTTGGAACTGGAAGGTTGATGATGCTGACTCCCGATCACCTCGCCACCAGACAATCAGAAGAATGTCCACGAGCTGACCAAGCCCTGCTCCTTGAACACTGTAAGACTCCTCACTACCCCCTCCAAGGTAGGACACACAGTCTCGAGGGCATTAGCCCACTGTGCCTGCCAAAGCAATAAAGCTATTTCTTTCTACTTTACCGGAAAAAAAAAAAAAAAAAAAGATAAGCATAGGACATGGTGTCTTCTGGATTGTGAAGCTTACTCCCTCCCATGGATTAGCACCACCTTCCAGGTGCCAGAGACATCGAAATATGTGTCTGAAGCTCCAGAATTTGGTAACACCTTTAAATATACTTTCCAATTCACTAAAAAAGCATTTTAAAAATATGTAAACTGCTACTGTTTGAAATGAAGGAAAAATTCATTCATTTAAAGTAGTTTAAAAAAGCCCTAGGTGGGTGGGATAGGGAGGGTGGGAGGGAGACGCAAGAGGGAGGGGATATGGGGATATATGGATATGTATAGCCGATTCACTTTGTTATACAGCAGCAACTAACACACCATTGTAAAGCAATTATACTCCACTAAGATGTTAAAAAAAAAAAAAAAAGCCCTAGGTGTTTATAAAACCTCATGAGTACAAAGAAGAAAATTTGTTAATGCCTAGATTGTTTTTTTTTTTTTAAAAAAGGAACAATGGTTGAGAAAACAGTAAGCTAGGCCTGTGAATCTGAAACATTTCAAGACAATTTTTTTTTTAAATGCCGGATATTTAAGTTTCCAAGTAAATGGAAAGTTGTGAATAGCTTCTTGTCAAAGCCTGTCCTCCTTAATTAGTGACTTCATTAGCAGATATTTGTTTGCAGTTGTTTTACAAGCTTGCACCCTTTTGTGTTCCATCCACCCACATCAACACTGGGAGTGATCTTGGGGATCCCCAAGGAACTGACAGTGGCTGGCTACAGACACACCCCCCTGCCCTTCCCTTCACCCCGCACCAGCAGCTGATTTCAACAGCTGTTGTGATCCCTGGCAGAGGTTAATTCATTTGTGCCTTGGGACAGCTGCTTGGGGTGGCAAGTGTTTCCTTGGGTGGCTGGAAGGAGGACAGGCTCTACCTACAGCTGCTCTACAGATCTAGATTTTCACCAGCTGTAGGGGAGTGCAGAGATGCAACAGCCTCCTTGTTTCTAAGTCTGCCACTCAGACGTGATCAGAGCTGCAATTCAGTGCTTACACATCGCATTGTCACTGGTTCTACTGACAACGGACAGGAGTTGTCAGGAAACTCAGGCAGCGAATTCATACAGGAAAATGTGTTGGGTCTATTACTTCTTTTTGAAAAAGAATGACTTTGCCTACTAAGGTTTCTGTGTAATTCAAAGTGATGGGAGGAATCAAGCGCTCAACCTCCCTGCTTAGCCCGGGGACTGTCAGCCTTGGCTGCTCATGGGAATCACCAAGCGCTTCAAATGATATGGATGCCCAGACCCGCCTCTCAGATTCCGACTTCCATGACTGGAGTGGCAGCCTCAACTTCAGCATGTGAATAGCTTTCCAGGGGACCACAATGACCAGCCTCAGTTGAGAAGCACTGCATTAGCCAACTTCTCTGAAATTGTTCTCAGAACTACCCTGTTGTTCTCTCGGTCAAATCCAGAGCATCCTTCTTTTTTTTTTTTTTTTTTTAAATTTATTTTTGGCTGTGTTGGGTGTCTGTTGCTGCACGCGGGCTTTCCTCCGGTTGCGGCGAGCGGGGGCCACCCCTCTTTGCGGCGCGCGGGCCCCTCATGCGGTGGCTTCTCTTGTTGCGGACCATGGGCTCCAGGCGCACGGGCCTCAGCAGCTGTGGCACGTGGGCTCAGTAGTTGTGGTGCACGGGCCTCGCCGCTCCGCGGCATGTGGGATCCTCCCGGCCCGGGGCTCGAACCCGTGTCCCCTGCCCTGGCAGGCGGATTCCCAACCACTGCGCCACCAGGGAAGCCCCAGAGTATCCTTCTTTGGCTCATCTGAATTCCTGCTTTACACCTGTTTGGTTCATACCCGGACACTTGAACCGTCACCTGACAGTTCTTATCACCTTGTGTCTTCTCTCCTCCCCATTAGTACTTCATTTTCTAACTATCATATCAAGACGTCACTTCTTTTTTTTTGTCTACTGTCTATCAGAGAGTTGTAAGATGCTTATAATTCCTAAAATCAACAAAATAAAGTGGTATGCTAATTTTATTTTTCTTTCCTCTTGATCTTCTTTTTCTTTTCTTTTCTTTCTTTTTTTCTTTGTACATGCTTATCATGTCTTGTCCTCCCAAGGCGGAAGCCCTCAAGGAAATGAGGAACTCACAAACATTTGCTTAGGTATTATATTCATTTTAAGATGAGGTTCTACTCTGGTATGTAATAATTCTCAGAAAAAAAAATGTAAGGCTGAAGTAATTACAAATGCCCTTCAGTGTGAGTAGGGAGGATGGGTCCCAGAGGATGCCTTGTGCTCACCTGTAATTTGGAAATGTTAAGCAATAATCGTCTGATCTTATGAAAGAAACACAAAGTTTAATAAACAAAAACAGCTGGTAATTAGGAGTTAGTAAAAAGTAATTATAGGCAATGTTCTCTACTTTTCTCTGTCTTCCTTGGGCTCTGAAAATAAAGTTATAAACATATGAAATAAGAATGAAACAAGAATGATTTGATTTTTAGTGTCAGTCTAACCTCTCGTGTTTCCTTAATCAGTCATCAAAAGTGGCTAGTATTCCTGAGAGTGGGCCTTGACGATTTAATAGAAAGAGCTCCCTGTATTGCCAAAGTGAAATGGAGGGTTCATCCTAGGATCCTGGAAGTGAAATGTCTTTTCCAACCCCACCCAATAAGAGGAAAAAAAAAAATGGTGTGACAAGTGTTTTTAGTGTTGAAATGACTTAGATCACATTCCTACACGTTTATTTCACAGTATAATAATTTAACTCACCTACTTCATCGTGCTTTGGGGGGTAGAGTCAGAAAATCAAAAAGTAAGCATTGATTATACACTAGGAAAGCTTCAAGAGAATGTTCCATCTAATTCTAATAAAATCCTCATGAGGTGGGATAAGTGAACACATCTTGCAGATTAAAAAAACTGAGCCCCAGGGAAATTAAATAACTTGTGCACAGTCACTTAGAGAAAAGTGGCCTCACAGATGTTCAAATCCAGAGTGGCCTGAGCCTAAGTCATGAGAGGTTTTCTGATTCAAGAACTAAATCTTGGATTCCAGGTTTGAGGTGTTACACTTTGGTAATAAAAGCTGTAGGTATAGCTTTGGGCTTAAGAGATTAGACTTTGGAGACAGATAGTTCAGAATGTGAATTATGGGTTCACTAAATAATAGCCTGACTGAGTCAGCTTTTTTATCTAAAGAATGGAATTCTTACTACCTATTTTATTGTAGAATTGAATCCTTTATAAAGATTTAGTGAGGTATTATGAATAAAACTCTCAACTTGGGCTGGCAAAGAGTAAATATTCAAAACGGTAATAGTGTTGTTATTATTGATATTATTTTAGTATTTAATACCTAGAATATGTTAACTATATTTTTGATACTTCAATTGTTTTGATAGTTTTAATTTGAGGCTTTAGTTAGTCATTCATTATTCATCATATTAATTGAGTACCTACATTGGGCCAGTTTTCAGCACTGAGAGTATATTAGTGAACACAACAGATAAAAATATCTGTTCTTGTGGATTGTACATTTGTGGGCTAATTACCTTGCCTTTCTATTAGCAAAAAGGCTCAACTATTAGGGAATTAGCTATTTAAAACAAAGTCCAGCTTATCTTTTCCATTCTATTAGATATCAAGTATTTCAAGGAGATTTCTTAATTTTAGCCATAAAGTATGAATTTCAGCCGTGAAAAGATTGTGTTGCTAACAGCTATTCCAAATTAACCTATTTAAATTTCTTTGGCTTAGAAGAGGAGCTAAAAATCAATTAGTACCATATAACAGGACCTACATAACTATTTTATTCATTCTCTGGATCTTTCACCTGAAACCATGTTTTAAAATACAGAGTCAATTGATTAAGCGTGGTACATGCACCTTAATATTGGCATCACTTTGGAATGTGCTTTAGTAGTTCAGCCAGGAACAAGACAAAATGAGGCTCTTGAAAGCCAAGTACAGTAGTTGATGGACCTCAGATAGAGGTGGCATATCGCTTGTTTGGAGTTTGTTGTTCAATTATGAAAGCAGCAAAGGGCAGAAGGAAGAGTTGGATGGATATAGATTAAAGTAAGAGACTGAAAATGTGAAGGTTAACACCTTCAAGTTTTAATTGGTTTTTCCTGTGGTTTCTACATACCTTTCTGCCTTTTTTTTTTTCTCTCCTGGTGCTATAGGAATTGGAGGATAGAAAAATCTAATCTAGGAGGATAGAAGAACTAATCTAAAGAATGCTAGAGGATCTTGTAAAGAAATTGGGATGAAATCCAGGGAGGCAAAATAAGAACATTGTTCTGTGTAGGTTAGAATTATTTGATTTTTAAAAAGGGCTTTGAAAACCATTTCAAAATATAAACTCTCTGGAATAGCTTAATCAAACTGTCCCTCGCCTGACTCATTTCCCACAACTCCATGGAGGTTTTCTATCGAACATGTACAGTGGAGGTACTAGGTTCCCCTTTCTTAGACTGTACCTGTGTGCTTAACCACTTTCAATGGTTGCTAACATCTTGCTAACTGATGAGGCTAAAAAAGAAATCCGTTACTAACTAAAGGAAACAATCATTGTTTTATGTACTTTGAGGAAGAGGAAGGGAAAGAGAACTCTTTATTTTACTTAATTAAAGGTGACGATCTTTTCTTGCTTGAAAATGTGTGTGTAGTATGTTTTTTAATTGTAATGGCAGTGAGAATGGTTTTAATCAATGGGTGTACTGATTGTGCTAGATTTGCACATGCAAATCAACTCTGCCCCATTCCCCTCACCCTGCCACAGGAGACTCTGCTGTATCAATTACTTGCTTGCTGGTTTCCAGGTGAGGTTGGCCAATGGGGAACTTCCACAACAGAAGAGCAAAGTCAAGGTGGTCTCCTGGCTCCTTAATAGTGGATTTGCCTCAGGCCAGCCTTTATAGACTTCAGGGGGTGGGGGACTATCAATAGGACCTCCTCCTTCTACTTTTGGTAACCACTCTCTCCTTGCCCTTCAGGCCTAGAGATATAGAGCACCCTGCTGTTGGTTTTCCTAGCCTATGCTTTCCTCTCTTAAAGCAGGCCCTCTAATTTTGGAAATATTCATTCTCTGCCCTTTTTCTTCTCTTCTCTTGCCTTCCCTTCTTTATTCCCTTCTAGGAGATCTCCAGGTTTATTCCACATTCACCTTTCCCTCTGCTTAGGAAAGGTACAGCTCATAATGCCTTGAGGCATAAATCACAGTTGTCTTGCAAACCATTTTCATTTTGTTCATTTTTCTAGTGATTGCTTTATTCATGTGACTTAGACATAGCCAATGAGGCCTCAGGGGAAGACTGCCATCAGAGTTCTGGGGAGACTTTTCCTTTCCAATGAAGAGAGACTTTATAAAAGTCTTCCTCTCCTAGGACAGGTACTGATATGCCTGCGTTTGACACTCAGAACTGCTATCCCCACCTTGCAACCAGGAGGGAGACATCTTTGATATCCTGTGTATGGCTGAGCAGAAAGATGGAGAGCACACAGGCCCTTGCTGGGGTCGTTGTACGCGTGAACTTTCAGTCGTGGAACCACCTGCCTTGCTATGTACAACTGTGCACCCATTGTTGCTTAAATGACTTAGAGTTATTTTCCAACCAAGAGGATTATTTTTCTGAATAAAAGTGATCTAGACCAACATTTTGACTTGATAAATATCACTTCAAATTACTCTTAAACACTGCAGGTGGTCCACTAAGCTAGGAGGAGTAGGCAGGTAATCAGGAATTAGGGTTTCTGCTTTAGTTGTGTGTATACTCATGGTATAGACGTAGTTAAGAAGGAAAATATCTAACTCGAATTCCTTAAAAATTATCTTAGATTAAATTAGTAAAATTTTAATATGAAGGAATTTCAGCAGTTGGACGATAACAATAAGAATTATCCTGCAGTGTAGTTGTCAATTAAAATCAAAGCTCATCTTGTCTTAAAACATTTAATTACACATGTTTCTGGCAAGAAAAAAAATCAAAATTGAGATATTTTGCAAGTAGAAATAATCATTTCTATGGGTGAGAAAAAGATTGAGTTAGTCCTTATAGATAGATTTAGCTACTCCCTGTCATTAAAAATGATCATTCTCATCTTCTGGATGCTGAGTGTTCTTTTTTTCTTGTCTAGAAACCCTGTGTCATTCTCTTGGTCTGTCCTATCAATCCTTCATGATCATCCTCCGAGTGTACATGCTCCAATAAGCTGTTTTTTGGACTGTGCTTTCCTTTTCTTGCAAGCTATGGCACTAATTCCACTACTTCCTCTGGTTCTGGCACTTAGACTTGGGGTCCTAGAGGGATGTTCAGCTTTCTCGCTTTAGAATAAAATTCAATATTTTAAAAATGCCCTCAACTCCTTCACCAGCTTCACCAGCCTCATCCTGTCTTAGGGTGAGTGGTCTGGCCTCAGGCCTTCTTTCAGTTCTTTGGACACTCCTCCGCTTTTACCCTGCTTTTCTCCTTGCCAGGGGTGTCCTTGGTGTCTCCCCTTCACCTCGATAAATCCTACTCAGTCTTCAGAACCCTTGAGAATTAAGTTTCTCCATTCTTTGCTCTCTTAGTCTCTGGGGCTTTCCCTGGGAATACCCACCACAATTGTAATTTTGTGTATGTGCTTGTATGCTAATTGTCAGCTTCATCCCTTTGAGAATCTCCTTCCTCTGGTATATTTGGGAAAAAGGAGTGTTTGGCTCCTGACCATTTTGAATTCACTCACTTGGCATCGACTTTACCACATCAAGGGCTCCTCTTTCTCCTCTCAGCAATATTCTGAATATTATTTGCTTTGTCTCCCCTTGTGGGACTCTGGGTCCACTGTCTCTTTCAGTATTTGCTGCTAGCCTCAGCAGGAGGTGATGTGAGAAAGGCCACAGTTCTCTTTACTGACCTAATTACCCACAATCCTACTAACAAAAGACTGCCCATGTGTAGCACGCTTTACTGAAATGTTAAAGATTACCAGAGGAAATTATAGGGAAAAAAAAAAATCTTGAAACTATGTGAAATACCACTGTTCCGAAAGTTCAAGGGAAAGAATCTCACGTGGGTTCTCCTTACAGGCAACCTTAATTTCTAACTTCTTTTCCCAGTCTTGAGGTCTGCCCTCTTTCACGTCGTAAAGATCTTCTCTTCAGACTCTCCTGGGGTAAATTTTGATTTATTCGTTCAGCTCCTTACTCAGAAGTACTGATCTTGCTTTATAATTCTTGCCTCTCTATTTACAAGGTTTAGCGAAGGCTTGCAATTAACCACAGTCTAATATTTCTTAAAATCTGAGTTCTGTCTAAGATAAAACCATGAAGGCATTCTGTAACCACCTAGAGAGGGTTTTTCATTTCAAGGTAGCTAACCTTAGCAGACTTTCTACTCCTATGAAGTGAAGGCATGTTTTCTCTTTCTTAAATCTCTTGGTGGAAACCGTTGGAACACTCTACACACACACACACACACACACACACACACACACCCTCCAGGGAAAACAATAATTCTCATAGACTTATCTTAGATCCTTATTAAGTAATAAAAACTTCTCCTAAATCTAACTTAATCTGTACAGTTTACACTCTCCTTAGTGGAGATGACAGACGACAATCTGTGCAGATAGATGACACTTTGCTTTGTAGACTGTGCTCAGAGCTTATTAGTCCGTAAGAAGGACATAAGAAGCAGGACCCATTATTGTGCCTTTTCAAACAGCAAAGCCATCTACTCTTTAGGAAAACAAACAAGCAAGCAAAACAACTAACTGTGGAAGCTTTGAAATGACAATTTTCCCTGTACCTTGAGCCTGTTAAAATTCCTGGGAAAGGTGTCCTTTTCCGCTGGTCTCTAATAGGATTTGGGAAAACCCAAAATTTATTTTCTCCTCCATCTGGGGCATACTCCAGTCAAGGGTCTGGGAGATTGCTATTTCATCAGCACATGAGATAAACGTGAGATAAACTGCTTATTATCTGTCTCCTGTGCTCAGATTTAGTTCCTAAAGTCATACATGGTGTTTGTCTTATTCACAGCTTAGTCCTTGGGGCCTGCACAGCACCATGCGTAAAACAGGCTCTCAGTAAGTACATATGGGATGAAGAAATGGAGAAATAAAGAAGGTTGCACCTAGGAGTGACAATAGAAATCCTTCCAAATGAAGACACAGGAGCGGTTAAGTACTTGATTGAGGTCACACAGGGAAGGAGGGAAAGCATTGGAAGTGGAGTATGTGTTTCATACACACCACTTTGTCACCACACTTTGACCAAGATATTATCTAATTCATTGCCCCAGTAAGGGTATGTGGGGCTCCTTTTTTTTTTTTTTTTTTTAAGTTTTAAATTATTTTTTGGCTGCGTCAGGTCTCGTTGCAGTGTGTGGGCTTCTCTTTGCGGCGGCTTCTCTTGTTGCGGAGCACGGGCTCTAGGCATGCAGGCTTCAGTAGTTGTGGCACGCGGGCTCAGTAGCTGTGGCTCATGGGCTCTAGATTGCAGGTTCAGTAGTTGTGCACGGGCTTAGTTGCTCTGCGGTATGTGGGCTCTTCCCGGACCAGGGATCGAACCCCTGTCCCCTGCATTGGCAGGCAGACTCTTAACCACTGCACCACCAGGGAAGTCCCTGTGGGGCTAGTTTGCCCCCAAGAAGAGACTTAAGAAACCTGCTCTGAGAGGAGGGAGATCGCAGTCCCATACTGCCAGAAAAGCAGGTAGAGTTCCAAGCCAATCACTCAGGTATAGGAGGAGTAACTCTGGCAGCAGTGTACTACCAGTTTGGGGGAGAGAAGGAGGAGTTCTCACGAGGCTAGAATCCAGGCATGACCAACCATTGGAGCGTGGAGAAGAGGGTCCTATGAGGAGGGAACTAGGGGACAGCAAGTAAAAGATGCTGAGAAGGGAACACACTTGACAAGGCCAAGACCCAGCAAGGAGCCAGTGTGGACACAGTGGAGTAAGCAAGTGATGTGAGCTGAGCATACAGAAGTAGGCAGGGTCCAGCGCCTCTGGCACCCTGTAGGCCCTGGCACAGTGTCTGGGTTTAACTCCAGGACGATTGGGGGTGGAGGAGGACTTTGAAGGGCCAAAGAAAAGGAAGAACCATGATCTGACTTTACACTTTAAAATCATTCTGGCCACAGTGTAAGTTAGGGGAGGCTGTCAGGGGAAAGACAAGAAGCCAGAAGACCACTGCAAAGTGATGGCAGGAGACCACTTGAGCCCCGAGAGTGGCCTTGGACTAGGGAGGTGTCGTCTCCATCCATGTCACCTGCCCACATCTGATTAGAAAGACTTTCTGCTCTGTGTTCCCATGTTCCTTTTACCATTCAGCCTTTTATATGATCATATGTCTGTATGTCTTACATCACCAATAAGATTACAGGTTCCCTGTTGACACTTGCATCTAACGTAGAAACCAGGACAGGGCCTTGCTCAGACCAGGAGCTTGGTCAACTTTTACTTGCATATGAAGTAGCTATTTTAGTAGAGATTCTGATGCAATAATTGAATTTCATGGTCAGTTCATGGGAACTGACCACACTTTTCAGTTTTTGCGATTTGAGATTTTTATTTTTGTGTTGCCTACAGAGCTTAATATTTTCTGCCTTATGTTATGGCTATTTGTATACATAGCTTATTTCCCCTACTAAATAATAAGCTACTTGAAGGCAAATTACTCTATTTTATTATTTCATACTTCAGTACATATAATGGTTATTAAATATGTATTTGTTGAACAGGTTAGATGTAGGGAAATATTATTCAATTTATGGTGGTTACAGCTGGGAATGGTATGCTGCTCTCTTAATAACCAGAACATCTATTTGGCTTCCTAATAAATCTTTCAGCTATTTCCACGGTTATTACAAAAGGAGGGTTATAGGGCAGTGAACACTGGAAACTTGAGGAAGGCCTGTATTGGAAGTTGCTTTTTCAATTGCTATTAACCTTGCATGTCCATAGCTTGCTTTCTTTTAGCTCTGATTCTTCCTAACTTGTGGCTTGTTCCTTGTGACAGTGATGACAAATGGAAAGTAAAACTAGCATGTTTCATTCAGAGTCTTGTTCACTGAAATAAGGGTCAGGAGATATATGGGAAGTTTATGGGGTAACAGGGGACAGAGGGAAGTGAACTGGAACAAAAGATCCAAAATCTTCACTTATGAGATGCTCAACTGGAGGTGAGTGAACGCAAGAACAGGACTGATCTTCCCTCCTTGGCTTTGGTGCTCTGTCTTCCTTGCCCTGCTAGATGGGGCGTGGAGGAGATGAAGAAGCTACTGAATAGTGATAGAAGGAGTAAAATTATAACTAACACTTGCTGAGTGCCTACTGAGGGCTGGGGTTGTTTTAAGCAGTTTTCATGTATAAACTCATTTAATCCTCACAAGAATCTTGGGAAAGAGATTTCTGTGATCATCTTCACTTTACAAATGAGGAAACTGAGGCACAGAGGTAACTTACTAATATAACTTGCCCAAGTTCAAGGGGAACTGAAGGGGGATTTCAAGAGATGTGATCCAGAGCTGTTTATGCTCATGTAAAGTTGGAATAAGAAATAGACTTTAGATTCCAGAAGACTACCTGAAAATTTATTCCTCTTCCTGTATCTCTTCCCTGAACAAAGTCACTCACTGAACATTGAAACCACGCTATAGTTTCTGTGGGAATGAGAAAAATGCTTTGGGTAGCAATATGTCTATTCTGCTCCATAAATTATACAGGTTCTTCCTGAGGCAGCCTGTTTAAACATGTTGACTTACCCTTCTTGTAAAATGTTTAGAGATATGATTTGCTCCAGGGAACTATTTTAAAGACTCCAGTCACTGTTGTGGACGATTATAGCAGCCTCTTATAAATCGGTTTCTAGGGGCATGCAAATTAGAGCTTTTGAGGGTCAGGGTACAGTCATCACCAGAAACTAGAAGGAAGATAAGGCATAAGAAAGTAAGAAGAAAAATCCAAATATTTAAATTGCAAATTTGACAGGATACAGGACACTTATATGGCAGCCTAAGAAAAATTGTCATGGGTTAGAGCAATAATTTATTGTAGCTGAAATAGGCCAAATGCAAACATACTCTTGTCTTAAAAAAAAAAAAATTAGACTAACTCAAATAACAGTGAAGGAAGACAAATATGCACACAGAGAAGGCATACAACTCAGTCATGTTGGTATTCCTGCTCTGTAAAAGCTGTTAAGGCACAGGTTTAACAAGCTAAGGTGAATTGGGGCTCTAAATTCACACATACCCTAGATTTATAGTACAGTAGCTGTCTAAATGTTAAGTATCATTTAAAGATGCAAAACAAAACAAAAATTCCTAGAGGGAAACTATCTGTTCACTTCTTTAGCAAGATTAAAAAGAAAATAACTCATTGATTAAGAAAGATAACACCACAGGGATTAATGCATTGCATGTCCATTGTTTGAAAAAAATAGCATTCAAAATTGGTCTACAGGTTGAGGATATGGGTGGGATGAAAACAAACGTTTCTTGAGCTTGAGTGCTTACTTTTACGTAAGTATTGTCAACCCCATTTTAAATTTTAGAAAATTAAGACTCAGATGTTTAAAAAAAAGAAACTTGCCTGAAATCATAAATTTGGTATATGATAGTCACACTGACAATTAGATCAGTATAGTTCTTTCTACTACACAACTTTTTTCTTTAATGGCTTAAAGGTCAATCTGTTGAAGTTCAGGTTACTGATGGAGGTCAGACCCTTATAGAAATGCAAGATCTCAACTCAGCCATGTAAAAATAGGGCATTTTTATTCTACGATTACTAGTAACACATGCTGGCTAACATATTCCAGTGGATGGAGAAGATAATGTAAAATTGACAGCAAGTGGCATTTTAATCATTTGTACTCACTTTGGGAAGCAAATGCTATATTTATTTCAGTGGTTATTGAAAAGTATCCAAAATCTCAGCATTCAGCTCCCACTTGACTTCTAAGATTGGTAAAAATTATTTGCATTTGAAGGGAGTGTAGCCTGATTCCTCTTCTTCCTCTTCTTTTATATTCCATGCGCCTGTGCCTGGTTATTCCGTGTGTGTGTGTGTGTGTGTGTGTGTGTGTGTGTGTGTGTGTGTGTGTGTTGAGGTGGGTGGAGAGGAGTAAGGAAGTTCTGCCTGTTGGAAAGTGGTGGTAAATCTGTGGGCCTCCTCATCTGAGGATTATTGCTCCTTCATCCAACTGTGGCTTTGCAGCTGGCTGCCAAATACTGATTTTCTCCTACAGCAACTTTATTGTTCTCAGGGTGCTCCATAGGGGACTTCCCGAGTGCGGTTCCTTGGGTAAGTGGTCCAATTGAGACATCCCCCCTCTCACTCCACAGTGAGAATTTTTTCTTCCCCAGCTCCACAGAGAGCAATTCACCCTTCATTGCCCTGCTTTTGGGGTCCCCTCATTTCAGTGAGCTGCCTTTTGAATAAAGGTCTCTAGAGCTTTTGCTTTGGCAGTCGTACATGGTACACTTGTATACTTACATAGTTTTGCTACTCTGAGTGTTGGAAATGTCTCCCCACTAGATGAGGGAGGAAAATAATTTGATGACTTCAGTTATCGTTACAATCCCATCTTCATAGTACCATGCTGGTAATTAAAAGTTAGCATTATGTCAGTATTAAGCTTGGAAGGATTTATTCATGGAAAATTCCATAATGTAGCCATCACATGGTTTCTAAAGATGTTCCCTAAAAAGAGAGTGTTTTGTTAATCATTTGTATCCATTACCTCTCTAATTCATCCACTTATTAATCATTGTTTGGACATATTTTCTCCTTTTTCCTTCCCTTTGGAACCTAAAGGGTACTTTTGGAGAGAAGAATTAAAGCTTATGTATTTCCTAATATGAAGCAGTGGTTGTGAAAGTCTCTGTTCCCATTGCGTCAAGTCTGGGACTTTGGATTTAAGTACAACTTTCATTCAGTTATTTGAACTCTGCCTCTGAAGTATTGAATATTGGAGGGGACAAGACACGGAAGTCAAATGGATGCATTAATTGTTACTACCTATGCTTCATCATTTTTGCCGATCTTATTATAATCTCTGACAATTATAGCCTATAGCACCACCTTGAGTGACACTTAAAATATGTTCTCTTCACTTAACCAGCAACTTAGATTTAGTTTTGAGCATTAATAAGAAAAAATAACTGAACTCACTGATGCTCAATATTTAGTGAATGCTTAACTATTTTAAACAATATTTTAGGGGGGGATTACCTGAGGGATATATGTCTCTCTTCTTTTCTAGGTACCCTAAAATCTATCCGTAGATGAAACTAGACTACAGGAAAGCTGGGTACACATACTACCACATTGTTTTGGCAGCCTACATAGTTGCTTGTTTCTGAATGACAGCATTTGATTATATTGAGTGATAAATAATGATGTATTATTTTCCTTCTGAAAATTGGTGTTAGAGTTCCTGGAAGATGTTATTGAGAATTTTGTCCTCTTTATAAGGACACATGGAAAAACCTACTCTGATCTATCAAAATTAGTCATCTCAGTAATTCCACTTGCGTGTGGTAAAGCTGTCCCCCATTGGCTCAGTGATATGGTCCTCAACAGGTGCCTTAGGAGTCTTCCAGGGCACCTCCTGTTCTGCTAACATACACTGCTGCCTATCCACCATAAGGAGAAGGCTGTCTTGGGTCAAGTTTCCCAGAAGCTGACCCCAAGACAAGAACTCAAGAGCAAGTGATTTATTAGTGTTTGCAAGGAGAAACTGGTGAGGAAGTGGGAGAAGCAGGACCGGGAAGGAGAGGAAGCCAAGCAAAGGAACAATTTTGAGCGAAGTAGGAAGGATCATTTCAGCTTGATCCCACAGGAAAACTCCGGGATGTAAATTAAGCCCTAGAGCTTTTCCGGATGAGGCGAGGGAGCTGGGTCTGCACGTTTCTGTACCAGTCATGGATTAGCCAAGGCTATCCCTGTGAGACCATAAGCTCGCAGGTATTTCCAGCTTTGCCAGGTGGCTCCACTAGCTCAAGGGCAATCCTCTGAAGAGAGTTGCAGTTTCCAGCCATTATAAGCAAAACCATGAAGAAGCTGGGTGGGACAGCGGAAGTGGTAGGAGGGATCCCAGAGGCCCTGGGCAGAGCACTGACTGAGCACTGGCAGAACAGGTTGCCCATCTTCCTCTAAAGGCACCAGGACAGAGCCCATCATGTGTTTCATCTGTTTCTTGTAGGTCATTCCTGGAACTCTTTTTATCAGCGTATTCTCTGTAATCTCCTAATATGACTCAAATTTTTTCCCTACCTCAACTACTCTATGCCATTCCACTGTGCCTCTGACATCCCCATATCCCCAACCTCATTCTTAAATATCCCCTTTACTGCTTTCCTATAATTTACAATTACTTCTCATAATGAAACCTGTCACTCCTGAGGGTTCCAGTTTCCCGGAAGTCTTTCCAGCGGGGGCTGTTATTTTCTTCAGACCTGGAGGTGGAGTAGGGGATTCTTGCTCCCGTTGTCAGTTTTAACCATTTCTTTCCCTTCCCCACTCCTGAAAAACAACTGATTCTTTAAATGGAATTCCATCAGATTTGACCTCCTTCGGTACCTCCTTATTGTAATTTTCCCCTGATCTCTTCATTCAGTGATTCTCAAACTTGACTGCACTGGAGAATTTTGAAAAATACTGATGCCTAGACCACACCCTCAGAGATTCTGATGTGGCCAGCCCTGGGTATTAGGACTCATAGCAGCTCCCCAGGTGATTTGAAGGTGCAGCAAAGTTTCAGAGCCATGATCCTACTCATTCCTTCTCATTTTTAGCACCAGGCTCTCTCTACCAGTTAGTTATCATTCTCATTGATTTCAATGTCCATGTTTATCAGTTATTCTCAACTGTATCAGACCCAATACCTCCCTCATAACAAATATTTATATGTTTTACAACATAAATTGTTATGCTCCCTTTACTATTTTGAAATAAATTTCATAGATTATATCATCTACCAACATACACAATATTAAAAAATCCATATAATTACCTAACAGTAATATGAGAAAAAATAACATGTAATATGTATTTCAATATATGACTGCTCTACCACAACTATACTGGAAGACATAAATAGTAATCTGCTTGCAGTATATGTAGATTTACAGACTGAAATGGCTGTTATAATGGAGAATTAAATACCATGCTGTCATAATTTTTCTGAAGTGATGAATTAATTTGGTAAATTTCAAAATAAATCCATACAACCTCCCTTTGATTTACATGGTGTTTGCATTTATTGAAAATGTAAAATGTGTATTAAAACTGTGCAGAAATACTTTATGTTGAAACAGGGTCTAAGCTCAGATCAAACTTTTCCCCCCCACTTATGTGAATGTTCAACCAGGTATTTCAAAATCTACTGGGACATGAGGCAGTTCTTTGATAATTTGGACCATCCGGAATATAGGAGGACCTGAAGCATCCCTAGTTCCTGCCTACTAAATTCCGGTAGCACCCTCACAATTATTATGAGAGGAAAAACACCCTCACAAGTTTCTAAAACACCTCTTAGGGGAAGGTATTACCAAATTGAGTATCATTGACATTGACGATTGTCAATGGATGGTCTCTACCTATACTCTCTCCCTAGAAATCTTATCTAGTCCTCCCTAACATTTAAATTAATATTTAAATACTATCAGGACACTTATATTTGTGTCTTCAGTTCTGACTTCCTCCTCCTTCAGATGTGTGCTTTTCAAGCATCTTCATTTAGATAATCTGGTAGGCGTATCAAAATTAATGTCTTGCTTTTGCTTCCTCAACCTGCTCTTCCCAGGCATCTTCCTCTCAGTAAATAGACCCACCACTCACTTGCTCAATATAAACACTTAGGGGTCTTCCTAGATGCTGCTCTTTTCTTCACACTCCACGTCCAGTCTATGTGACATCCCCCTTCACAATACATTCTAAATCTAACTATTCATCACCTCCACTGCTGTCACTCTTATCTAAGCCATTATGTCACCTTGTTGGAATAACTTCCTAGCTTATCTCCTTGCTTTGTCTGTCATCTGCCCACAGTCTATTCTCCATACAAAAGCTAGAGGGATCCTTTTATAAGGATACAAATTAGATCATATCATTCCTTGCTTAAAATCTTCGGTGGTTTCCTGCCAAATTCAGAATGAAATCAACTTCAGTCATGTCTCCTCAAATATTACCTCCTCAAAGATGCCTTTCTTGGATATCTGATCTAACATAACTATACCTCTTCTTTTAGTCATTCTCTATTCTATACCTTAATTTCCCCCCATCATTTACTACTATCTGATATTATAGTATATATTTGTGTATTATCTGTCTCACAAGTATGCAAACTCCAAGAGGCAGATATTTTGGACATCTTGTTCACCACTGTGCTGGTAGCTCATAGAAATGTACTTTCACCTTTTATATAGTAGATAATCAATAAATGTTTGTTGAATAAATGTGAAAGTGTTATTTTAAAAATTATAATTCTAATTTCTTAAACAGATTGCATTTTCTTCTTTCTTTAGGGTGCTATAAAACATGCACAGATGAATTTTTGGCATCCCTTTAACAAAGATAAATAACTTTGAAGCATGGTTTTATATATTAACCTCACTCTTCAGTTTATTCTGTCTTTCCTACCTTTATTTTACATTTCATTTGTTTTTCTCTTACATTTTTTAAAATCTAAATTTATCATTTTGTATGTATTTTTGTAAATTGTCTTAATTCCTTTTTGGATTAAGGTCTGCCATAAATTAATATCTATTATGAGTGTTTTGAATATTCATGGGATAATATATATAAACTTGATAATGAAATACACTGGCACACTGCTGGTACCAATAGTCCCCTTTCCATTCAATTCACTCTTAGTCCAATTATAAGATTAATATTCCTAAAAACCATATATCTGTTTTTTTTTTTTTTTTTTTTTAGAAATTCACGTTCTTTTTATTTATTTATTTATTTATTTATTTATTTATGACTGTGTTGAGTCTTCGTTTCTGTGCGAGGGCTTTCTCTAGTTGCGGCAAGTGGGGACCACTCTTCATCGCGGTGCACGGGCCTCTCACCATCGCGGCCTCTCTTGTTGCAGAGCACAGGCTTCAGACGCGCAGGCTCAGTAATTGTGGCTCACGGGCTCAGTTGCTCCGTGGCATGTGGGATCTTCCCAGACCAGGGCTCGAACCCGTGTCCCCTGCATTGGCAGGCAGATTCTCAACCACTGCACCACCAGGGAAGCCCCCATATATCTGTTTTATTTGCCACCCTCCCAACATGTGCTTAAAACCCTTTGGCTCCCTTTACTCTCAGAATAAATCCAGACACCCAATTTAGTGTTGAGGATGTGCATTACACTCCAGGCTCATTTATGTTAATTTTCACCTCAGATGTGAACTGTGCAGGTTTTGTTGTCCAGTAATGGGCCTAGCCAATGTCAACTGTGCACAGGTGGATAGTAGTTTTACTTAATTCTGGAGGCAGTATCATAGTCAAGTAGCAGGTGGCAGGAACCCTTGAAATGGGTCTTACCTGGATATCAAAAACCTAAACTCCAGGGGCAAAGTTAAACTGCGAAGTTGAGAGAACAGATAGGTATTAGAGAAATCACTAGTGTGAGGTCTCAGAATGGCTGAGAGGAACTCCAATAAAACCCTTCCTTGAGAACCCAAGAGGTTATCCATCTTAAAAATGTAGGTCAGTCTCTGATAGTAACAAAATGAAAATTAATTTATATGCATATGAAACTTTAAAGCATTTGTATTACTTCTACATACTTGAATTTATTTGATTTTTTTGGCACAGCTGTGAAGAAGGCAGGGTAGATAATTATTCATTTCCATTTTAAAACAGACATTCAAAGATGTTAAGCAACCTGCCCCAGGTCTCATAAACTAGAGAGGGATAGATCCTAGGCTGCTGGTGCTTTCTCCGTTCCTCTTCGCCATCCCTCAGTATTCCTCCCCCCAAACCATATTCCAGCCCAGCAGACCTGACCGTGTCCTAACATTTTAGCCTCCACATCATTGTTGATGCTGGAATGCTAACCAAGTCCACCTTCTCTATTATGTGAAGGCATCACTGGTTACTAAATCCAAAGTGATCTTTCTGTCACCTGAAATATTATAGCTTTTGTTATCTGCATGACTTATTAAGTATTAATGTAGTTCCTAAAATATAACCAAGGACGCTTCAGCTTCTGAAGTTCCCTTCTAGCCAGTTTTTTAAAATCTATTTTCATTTACTCTTTCCTTTTTAACTTTATATGTCAAAAATTCTATTTTCTTAGATACTGAGCTTCTTCCAGATTGAATTCTTATATATCTTTAAATTCCTCTAGGGACTCTGCAGTGGAATGCATATAAGAGGTGCTCAATAAATACCTGGTAAACAAATATCTAAATGTTGAAAGTCAATTATGAAATAGTTTTTATATTACTCCCACTTAAATGGTGTTTGTCTAAATAATACAACTGGTTTTGCCAGTTGATATTCTCTGCATGACAAAAAACACTTTATATTAGTCACAGACCTAGCATAATGCTATCTACTTCAGCTAGTTTGTGTACAGATGTCAGAGAACCAACTTGTTTTGTACTTTTAAGGTATAGTGATGTTCTTCTTGAGATAGTCACATTTCATTATTGGTATTGAAGCCTTCATTTGACCCAGACATGCTATTATTTGTTCTGGATCCGCATGTAAATTGTCAGATCCTTAATAATGCATTAATGGTTTATTTAAAATATACAGAAGTCAGTTGGTTAAATATCTTTATGAGCTTCTCTGCCTCTTGAGAATTTCTGTAAACTTGGTTTCAAGCCTGAATGCATGGCCAGAATGCTTTCCATAATCTCTGCATGTTCTCAGCAGAGAAAGTTGCCTCATTTCCTCCCCTTGTCGCTGATGCGCAAAGCTCCAAGGCTTCTCTGTGCTTTGTTTTTCGCTTTGCTCTTTTTTTTTTTTAAATATATAAATCTACTAGCAGCAAGCATTTTGTGATTTTTTGTAGGTTTTAATGTAGACATGGGTGCTCTCTGCAGAAATCCCATCACACACTACACAGCTTTTCCTCTTGCTTCGCCTCCACTTTTTTCCTTTATTTTCATCTCTCCTTTTCCTTTCTTTTCCTTTTTTTAAAGCAAATAGTCCATAGTTTTGTCTTAAGCAGAACAGTTTTACCCATGTTCAGGCCCCATTATTTCTCACCTTCTGTTCTGAAAAAGGTTATTGCTGCATTTTCTTAACAAAGGGTTGCTCTCTTTCTAAGAAGAACTCTTATACCAGCTAAAACATTTATTCTTCTTGTTATACGTGCATCTCCAAGCTGGCCACATTCATTATGGCTAGAAAGCAAAGCTTGGCGATACATGGGATTTAAGGGAACCCGAAAGCTGAAAACATTGCAAAAAGGCAATCTCCCCCCCCGCCCCCAAATATGGTGTGAAGGCCACAGAATATCCAGAATATTTGCTAATTTAAGATGAGTTTATCTCTGCATTATTGGAGTTCTCTAAATTTCCCTAGAGTATTGCATTTACTGTAAAATTCTATTCCACTGAATAGCTTAAAACTTATAGAAGGATGTTACATGCATCTGTAAAGTTCGAGTCTATTCTCTTCATATAATGACAGGGACACTGAAACATAGTGAAATGACTTCTCCAAAACTACACAGTTGATTTGAGATGGAACTTACCCTGGATTTGCTGTCTATCATCTACCTGTTGGAGATTGGTAACTGAGCTGGTGGGCTTAATCATTCATGATGCTCTGAGCTGAACAAGGAAAAATACAAAAGTTCTCACTGATAAAAATTCTGCTCAAATAGCTCCTATATTAGCTGAGGATTTTTTTATATTGTTGTTAACAAAGGCTAAGGGGTTCCCCTTCAGGAATTTTTGCTGAGAGAACTAAATTTCTGGCTTTGCCATTTTTTGGTCTCTGAATGACAAAATGCCCAAAAATGATGGGCCAGGGAATCAGCCATGTACTAGGAGGAAGATAACATTTATAATAAGGTGACTTGTGTGGAAAGAGAAAGAGACTGTAAGTGTGAGAAAATATTAGCATAAATATCTTACCAAAACAACCTGCGATCTCACTTTTCCTTTTCTGTTGCACAAACACTATTAATACTGCTGTGAAATTATAACCATGTTGCAGTAAAGCAGTGGTCCTGTTTCTTGGCTGTGTCAATTGTTTTATAGGAGTCTTTGCTGAAACTGCCTGCGGCTTTGTTTCCCAAACTTGCTGTATCATATTTTTTTAAATGGATGCTTCTTATGATCTGTAAACTCTTGGAATCACTGGTCTCTCAGCTTATTTTTTATATAAGAATCATCTTGGGGAGGGGAGAGGACTTGTTAAAAATGTAGTTTCCTAAGTCTCATCCTGGAGATGCTAATTCAGAAAATCTGGGATGGAGTTTAGGCATATTCCTTTTTATAGATTCCCCAGTGATTCTAAAGGAGGTGGTTTGAAATCCACACTTTCAGAAATGCTAGTCGATAGGCTCTACGAAAGTAAATGACTAATATGTTTGCTTTGGATTAAAAAGCATGCTTATAAGTCAAACTTTCTCCCAGGGACTCACAATAAATCATTTACCTAGATCTGTGTTACTCTCCCAACCACTTTGAAAGCATTAACCTTAAATAGTAATTTATTTTCTTCCTTCATTGCAATATATTTTCCCTTTATTTGATGTTGTTTAAATTACAATAGCAATATACACTTTTGGTAACAATTAAATACTATAAAGATGAATAGAGGAAAGTTTATTGTCAGAAACCATTTTATTACACCCAACTTATTGTATGCACCTCTCTGTCACCCATTTTCAAACCTCTGGGGTCAAGATTCACAGCCTGGTATCATCATTCTGTATCCTTCTCTTTGTTCATTCAAATGTATAAAAAAATAAGTACCCACACACTCAAAACCTTGCTTTTTTTCACATAAAATTATCTTGTTTGACATTCCCATGTATCAGTAGACATAGATCTAATTTTGTTCTTTCAAATCTCTTTATTAATTCATGCATCCATAGAATCACACATATTTATTTATACCTGTAATTGTACATAAAAGAGATGATCTCTTTTGTGTCAGTTTTTAAAATTAGTACAGTTTTTCTTTTTGAGTGGTCTCATCTTTTCTTTTTCTGTGTCATCTGCACTACTTTCCTACCTCCTTCCAACCCTGTTTGATATCTAACAACCTTGCTTTTATCTTGTGTTTTCCTCTATGGACAAATAGCCATATATAAGGACTTTATCTATATCTAATCATCATATTAAATGCTTTTCTGCATCTTTTTTCTTCACTCAGTAGTACCTTATGGAAATGTTATCATGTCAGCTGGGATAAAACTAATTCATTCCATTTTAGTTGTTGTGTAATATTTCATGGTGAGTATCATTCTGCCATTTCTCATTATGGATGAGTATTACTTTTGTTTCTAATATTTTGCCACTATGAACAAAATACAAGGAACATTCTATACTGGTGATTTTATATTCCCAGGAGCAAGATTGCTAAGAGAAAAAAAAGCAGATACTGTCTTACTGCTTTCCAAAAAGATTGCAGTAATTTACATTTCTACCAGCAGTGTCTGATCATAACTTTTCCCAGCATCCTGAACAGCAAGGTGTGTCATTCATTTTAATTTTTGATGGTCTAATAAATAGAGTGATTTCATTGTTACATTAATCTATATTTTCTAAACTTATAGTAAGTTTAAGCTTCTTTTCATTTTGTTTTTGCCATTTAGATTTGCTCATTAGTGAACTGTTACTTATATCCTTTGCTCATTTTTCCATTGAGTTGCTTTTACTGTGAATTTATAGGGCTCTTTGTATATTATTTCATTGCACGTAATGTACATTAAGACATTTTTGATATTTTTCCTATGTAAATCATTTAACACTTTTATCAAAATATGTCTCCTTTCTTGTTTATAGCTTCGGGATTTTTCTGTCTTGGTTAAGAAAACTTCCCACCCCTAAGTTAAAAAAAAAAATTTTTATGATTGTAATTTTTAAGATATTTAGGTTTTCTATCCCCTTGTAATTTGTTATTGTTTATGGTATGAGATAGGGGTTCAACATTGTTTTCTCCTATTTAGATAAACGGTTCATGTTCAGCAGTTAATAAACTCTGTATTCTTTTTTAACAACATCATGTAGTAAATGAACATATATACTGGAATCTGTTTCTGTATGTTTTATTGTACTCCAGTCTGTTATTCCTATGCTGATACTATATTAATATGATTACAGTAGTTTTATAGAATATTTTGATATCTAGTATTAGTTTCCTAACTTATCTTTTATTCCTTTTTTCTTAGCTATTCTCGAACATTAATTCTTCCATACAAAGTTCAAGATCATTTTATCCAATTCTAGAACCATACTTTGGGGATTCTGATTGGAATCACTTCAGTTTACATGATACTTTTTAAGAGAAATAATCTGCTTTTAAGTCATCATCTAAGAACATTGTATGTTTTTTCCCATTTATTCACACCTTGTTTGAAGGCTTTCAATTAATTTTTTAAAGTTAGGTTTGTTGATGTATAATTCGTATTCAGTAAAATTCCTCTTTTTGAGATGCACTATTTGATGAATTCTGACAAAGCATACAATTATATATCCAGCACTGAAATCAAAACATAAGACATTTTATCACCTCCAAATTTCCTTGTGCCCCTTGTTAATTTTCTCTCCCTACCCCCAACCTCTGGCCGTTATTAAGCTCTTCTTCAATTAGTTTTGCCTTTTCCAGAATATTATATAAATGAAAGCCTATAGAATGTAGCCTTTGGTGTCAACTTTCTTTCCCTTAGCATAACGCATTTAAAATGTGTATATGTTGTTGCAAGTATTAGTAGTTTGTATTTTCATCATGGAATGAGTCTTCTATTGAATAGTCACAGTTTGTTTTTCCATTTACCAGTTTACGGACATTTTGTGGTGATTATGAATAAAGCTGCCTTATATATTTGCATATAGGTTTTAGTGTGGACATATATGTCTTCATTTCTCTTGTGTAAATAACTAAGAATGAGATTCCTGGGTTGTGTGATAAGTTATGTTTAACTTTATAGGACACTAGCACACTGTTTTTCCAAAATGGTTGTACTGTTTTGCATCCTACCAGCAGTGTATCAGTTCCAGTTGCTCCATATCCTGCCCAGAATATGGTATTGTTAGGGTTTTGTTGTTTTTGTTGTTTGTTTTGGTGATTAGGTCATTAAAGGTGTGTAGCGTCAATGAAATTTTGTAAAGTTTTTCATGTGCGTTTTGCGGGGGCCCTGGGAGGTTAGGTTTATTTCTACCTATTTCATTACTATTGTTTTTACTTTTTCCATTTATGTTTCTTGATGTAGATTCGTATACTAAGGTAAAACTGATTTAGTATATCTATCTGTTATCCATCCACATTACAAATCTCTTCTATAAAATTTAGTAATTTTTAAGTTAGAATCTCTTGGGTGTTCCAAGCATACAAGTGCATTATCAGCAAATGACAGTTTTATCTCTTTTAAAATGAGTTATTTCATTTTTAATATTGAATTTTCCAGAACCTCCAAAATAAGAATAAAAAAATGATAACATTGAACATCTTTGAGTTCCAAACTATAAATAATTGTTTTAGTGTTTTATCTCTTTATTTGATATTTGCTGTTGAACTTTGATGGGTAGATTTATTTATATTTAAATAGATTATTTTTTCCTATTTAGAGTTTTATTAGGAGTATCTGCTGAATATTGTCAAATAACTTCTCAGCATCTCTTAATATGATTTTCCATTTTACATTTTTTGCTATAATGAATTACAGTGATACTTTCTCTGATATTGAATAAACTTTTCATTCACTACTTCTTTTGATAAATTGTTAGCTATTTAAGCTTTATTTAAAGTTGGCTAAAAGTATAATAAAGTATGTGCAGTTTACTATTTTCTTTTTTTAATTGAGGTAATATTGGTTTATAACATTTTATGTACATTTCATTATACTCTGACTTCTGATGACACTACAGCATGCTCACCCACAAAAGTCTAGTTTCCATCCATCACTGTACAGCTGACCCCCTTTATTCATTTTGCCCTCCCTCAACCCCTTTTCCTTTCTGGTGATTACCAATCTGTTCTCTGTTTCTATGTGTTTTTTTTCTGTTTTATTTATCTATTCATTTATTTATTTATTTTTAATATTCCACATGGGAGTGAAATCATATGGTATTTGTCTTTCTCCATCTGACTTATTTCACTTAGCATAATACCGTCAAGTTCCTTCAATATTATCGCAAATGGCAAGATTTCATCATTTTTATGGCCGAGTAGCATTCCATTGTGTGTATACCACATTTTCTTTATCCATTCATCCATCGATTAGGTTGTTTCTGTATCTTGGCTGTTGTAAATAACTCGATGAACATAGGAGTGCATATATCTTTTCAAATTACTATTTTAATATTCCTCAGGTAAATACCCAAAAGTGGAATTGCTGGATCATATGGCAACTCTATTTTTAGTTTTTTGAGGAACCTCCATACTGTTTGCCATAGTGGCTGCACCAATTTACATTCCCACCAACAGTGTAGGAGGGCTTCTTTTTCTCCACATCCTCTCCAACACTGGTTATTAATGTGTTTTTGATAATAGCCATTCTAACAGGCCTAAGGTAATATTTCATTTTCATGTGCCTGTTGGCTGTCTGTATGTCTTCTTTGGAAAATGTCTATTCAGATCCTCTGCCCATTTTTTAAATCGAGGTCTTTGTTTTTTTGCTATTGAGCTGAACGGATAGTTTATACATTTTGGATGTTGACATTTTATCAGATATCTGATTTGCAAAAATCTTCTCCCTTTTGGTAGGTTGTCTTTTCATTTTGTTGATGGTTTCCTTTGCTGTGCGGAAGCTTTTTAGTGTGATGTAGTCCCACTTGTTTATTTTTGATTTTGCTGCCTTTGATTTTAGTGCCAAAATCCAAAATATCTTTGCCAAGACCAATGACGAGCTTACCACCTATATTTTTTTCTAGGAGTTTTATGGTTTCAGGTCTTACATTCAAGTCTTTAATCCATTTGAGTTAATTTTTGTGTATGGTGTAAGATACTGGTTTAGTTTTATTCTTTTGTGTTTATTTCTTATGTGACTGTCCAGTTTTCCCAACATCATTTATTAAAGAGACTGTCTTTTCTCCATTATGTATTCGTGTTCCTCTGTTGTATATTAATTGTCCATATATGTGTGAGATTATTTCTGGGTTCTCAAGTTTGTTTCATTCATCTGTGTGTCTGTTTTTTCTGCCAATACCATGCTGTTTTGATTACTATAGTTTTGTAGTATAATTTGAAATCAGGAGTGTGATACCTCCAGCTTTCTTCTTTTTCTCAAGATTGCTGTGGCTATTCAGGGTTTTTTTGTTGTTGTTGTTGTTGTTTTTACAATTTTTAGTTTTATTTTTGTGAAAAATGTCATTGGGATATTGATAGAGATTGCATTGAATCTGTAGATTATTTTAGGTAGTATGGACACTAAACAATCTTGACTCATCCATTCCATTAGCACAGAAATTCTTTCCATTTTTCTGTGTCTTCTTCAGTTTCTTTCAACAACATCTTACAGTTTTCAGTGCACAGATCTTTCACCTCCTTGGTTAAATTTATCCCTAGGTATTTTATTCTTTCTGTTGTGATTATAAATGGGGTTGTTTTCTTAGATTCTCTTTTTGTTTCTTCATTGTTAGTGTACAGAAATGCAATAGATTTTTTTCTGTTGAGATTTTACCCTGCAACTTTACTGTATTCACTTATTTCTAATAGTTTTTGATGGAGTCTTTAGAATTGTCTATGTATAAAATTATGTCATCTACAAATAATGACAGTTTGACTTCTTCCTTTTCAATTTGGATGCCTTTTATTTCCCTTCTCTTTCCCAATTCTTCTGGCTAGGACTGTGATACTGTGTTGAATAAGAGTGGTGAGAGTTGGCACACTTGTCTTGTTCCTGATCTTAGAGGGTTAGCTTTCAGTTTTTCACCATTGAGTGTGATGTTAACTGTGGTTTTGTCATATGTAGCCTTTATTATTTTGAAGTGTGTTCCTTCTATGCTTATTTTATTGAGTTTTTATCATAACTGGGTGTTAAATATTGTCAAATTCTTTTTCTGCATCTATTGGTGATCATATGATTTTTATTCTTCATTTTGTTAATGTGGTATATCACATTGATTTGTGAATGTTGAATCATTCTTACATCCCTGGCATCAGTCCCACCTGAGCATGGTATGTGATCCTTTTAATGTACTGTTGGACTTAGTTTGCCTAATTTTATTGACAATTTTTGCATCTAGTTCTAGTTCATCAAAGGCATTGGTCTGTAACTTTTTTGTGTGTGTTGTCTTGATCTGGTTTTGTTATCAGGGTAATGTTGACCTCATAAAATGAATTAGGAAGCATTCCCTCCTCTTCAATGTTTGGAAGAATTTGAGAAAGATGGGTATTAAATCGTTTTTGAATATTTGGTAGAATTCACCTGTGAAGCTATCTGGTCCTGGAATTCTGGTTTTTTGGAAGATTTTTGATGACCATTTCAGTCGCCTTACTAGTGAACAGTATTCTGATTTTCTATATCTTCATGATTCATTCTTGGAAGATTGTATGATTTAAAAATATATCCATTTCTTCTGTGTTGTCCAATTTGTTGGTATATAGCTATTCATAGTATTCTCTTATAATCATTTGTATTTCTTTGACATCTATTGTAATTTCTCCTATTTCATTTCTGATTTTATTTATCTGGGTCTTCTTTTTTTCTTAGTAAGTCTTGCTAAAGGTGTGTTAATTTTATCTTTTTAAAGAACCAGCTCTTAGTTTCACTGATCTTTTCTGTTGTCTTTGTTTTTCTTTTTTAATTTTTTTAAGCTAAACTTTATTATTATTATTATTATTAAGTTGGCCACATGGCATGTGGGATCCTAGTTCCCCAACCAGGGATTGAACCCACGCCCCCTGCGTTGGAAGTGCGGAGTCTTAATCACTGGACCGCCAGGGAAGTCCCCTCTATTGTCTTTGTAGTCTCTATTTATTTCTGGCCTGATTTTTATTATTTCCCTCCTTCTACTGACTTTGAGCTTTGTTCATTTTTCTTTTTCTAGCTTCTTTAGGTATAAGGTTAGATTGTTTGAGATTTTTCTTGTTTCTTAAGGTAGTGTATTGCTATAAACTTCCTTCTTAGTATCACTTTTGCTGTATTCTATAGATTTTTGGTATGTGTTTTCATTTTTATTTGTCTTTAGGTATTTTTTGATTTGTCCTTTGATTTTTTTGTTTGTTGACCTAAGCGTTGTTCAGTAGCACGTTGTTTAGTCTCCACATATTTGTGTTTTATCCAGCTTTCTTCTAGTTGATATCGAGTTTCATACCATTGTGGTCAGAAAAGATGCTTGATATGATTTCAGTCTTCTTAAATTTATTGAGACTTGTTTTGTGTTCCAACATATGGTCCATCATTGAAAGTGTTCCATGTGCACTTGAGAAGAATGTATATTCTGCTTCATTTGGATAGAACGTTTTATATAAATCTGTTGAGTTCATCTGGTCTAATGTTTCAATTAAGGCTGATGTTTCCGTGTTGACTTTCTGTCTGGATGATTATCCACTGATGTAAGTGGGATGTTAAAGTTCTCTACTATTATTGTGTTGCTGTCAATTTCTCCTTTATGTCTATTAATGATTGCTTTATATATTTTGGTGCTCCTATGTTAGGTGCATGTATAATGATAACTATTATGTCTTCTTGATGGATTGTCCATTTTATCATTATATAATGTCCATCTTTTTCTCTTACTATCTTTTTTGGCTTGAAGTCTGTATTGTCTGATATGAGTATGGCTACCCCTACTTTCTTTTGGCTGCATTTGCTTAGAGAATCATCTTCCTTCTCTTAACTTTGAGCCGGGATGAGTTTGTTTTTAGAGGTGAGATGAGTTTCCCAGAGGCAGCATATAGTTGGGTCTAGTTTTTTTAAATACTCTCAGCCACTGAGTGTTTTTTTGATTGGTGATTTCAATCCATTGACATCCAGGGTGATTATTGGCAGACAAGGACTAAGAACTGGTGTTTTGTCTTTTGTTTTCTGGTTGCTCCATATCTCCGTTGTTTCTCTTTCCTTGTGTTTCTGTCTGCTGTTTTAGTTTGGTGGTTTTCTGTGATGTTTTTCTCAGTTTCGTCTTTAAGTTTGTGTCTCTACTCTAGATTTATAATTTGTGCTTACCATAAAGTTTGTATAAAACATAGATAATGTAGTCCTTTTTCTGCTGATAACATCTTATCTTTACTTGCTTATACAGGTCCCATCTTTTCTTCTTCCCCTTTTATAATTTTGGTGTCTCAAATTATCCCTTTTTATGTTGTGAGTTAGTTACCAAATTACTGCTTTTTTTCCCTTTAACCTTTATGCTATAATTATGTGGTTAACCTCCTATTGTGATATAGAGTTGGAATTTTATGATTCTATTCATCATCTTAAAGTTTTGTGTACTTTTGCCTCTTTGTTTCAGGTAGAAGAGCTCCTTTCAACATTTCTTGCAAGGCAGGTCTAATGGTAATGAACTCCCTCAGCTTTTGTCTGGGGAAGCCTTTATTTTTCCTTCATATCTGAAAAACAACTTTGCTAGATAGAGTAGTCTTGGCTGACAGTTTTTATCTTTCAGTGTTTTGTGTATGTCATTCTACTTTTTTCTGACCTATAGAGTTTTTTGCTGAGAAATCTGCTGGATAGCCTGATGGGGGTTCCTTTGTAGGTTACTGGCTTTTTTTCCCTGCTTGCCTTTAAAATTCATTCTTCATCATTTACTTTTGACAAGTTTTAATATAATGTGTCTTGGAGAAGGTCTTTTTGCGTTGAGATAATTAGGTATTCTCTTAGCTTCATGGACTTGTATATCCAGTTTCTTCTTTGGGTTTGGGAAGTTCTCAGCTATTATTTCTTTAAATAAACCCTCTGATCCCTTCTTCCTCTCTTCTCCTTTTGGGACACCCATTGCCCTTATGTTGCCTTTCCTGATGGAGTCAGATAGTTCTAATAAAATTTCTACATTAAAGAAAAAAAAACAGCAGTTCTCTCTCCTCTTCTACCCTAATTGTTTCTAGATTTCTATCTGTGAGCTCATTAATTCTTTCTCCCATATGGTCTGCTCTATTTCCAGTGCTTTCTATTGCATTCTTCATCTCATTTACTGAGTTCTTCAGCTCCAGAATTTCTGTTTAGTTCTTTTTTAGTTCAATCTTTTTGGTAAAGTATTCCATCTGTTCATTAATTTTATTCCTGAGCTCATTGAACTGCCTGAGTTTTCTTGTAGCTTGTTGGCAGCTATTTGGAATTCTCTATCAGTTAGATTGCAAAGTTCTGTGAATTTAAGTTTGGTTTCTGAAGAATTGTCTTTTTTTTTTGTGATACTGTGTTATCGTGGTTTTTCATGGTGCTTGATGAGTTCTTCTGCTGGTGCATTTGAAGTAGCAAATGCCTCTCTTATTTAGGTAAGCTTTAAAAATTTGATCAAACAACTCAATTGACTGGTAATTAGAGGCCTTTATTTTCTTTTCCAGTACATGGTATACCTCAAGTTTTTGGTTTTCTTACCGGAGCTGCCACTGGCTATATTTGAGAATCAGCACTTTCTACCCTCCACTGCCTCTGCCAGAGGTGTTGCTGGTGGCTGGTGCCCTTGTCACAGCTGGTGCTTTTGGAGTCACTGGTGACAGCTGCTGGTGTTGCTGCTGTCACTGGTGTCACCACCAGGAGCACCAGAATGGCAGGTTCTTCTGCCATGTCCAGGGTCACCTGGGTCATGGGAACCACTGCTGTGGTGGGGATACGGAAGTGTATGTGGTGAGCTGGGGTCACAGGTGCCTCCACTGCCTCCAGGGTTGTTGGGTTTGTGGGCACTGCAGCCACTGCTGGGGGTGGGGGACTGCAGTTGTAGGTACTGCTACAGTTAGAGGGACAGGGTTGTGGGCCCCGCTGCCTTTGCTGCCCTGTTCCCTGTGGTTGTGGGTGCCTCTGCAGCTGGGCAGCCAGAGTTGTGTGCACCACCTCCCCTGCTGCTACCAGGTTCTCTGGGGTGTGGACTTAGCTGTCATGGCCAGAGGGCTGAGATTGCAGGCACCACCTTCACTGTTTCCCTGGTTCTGCTGCCTCTGTATGTTCCAGTCCACCAACCTTCAGATCTATAAATGTGTGGATCTCTCCAGCATCCTAGTGTGTTGGACAGAGCATCCTTTGTTAAATCATGGATGTTTTACTAGTTGTAGATGGAAGGAGAGAGACAAAGGGAGCATATTACATCGCAATGATGCTGACATTACTACTATACTTCACATCTGTCATTTTCTTCTAAGGTTCACTTCTACTTCCCAGATGAAATCTTTGAAAACTTTTGCTCTGACTTTGCCCCACCAAGCTCCAAATTCTAGTTTAGAAATTTTAGTACCAGGTGAATATTAGGATATCCATTACAGGGTAACTTTTGTGTTTTAAGAAACTTAAATTTATAAAACATATATGACACATATAATCTAACATTGTTTATTTGGATTTCACATTACACATTTTAAGATTTACTGCCCATCACAATTTTCTGTCCTATTGGTCTTCTTTTATTAATTAAGAAGCTTCTTATGACAAGTAACAATGGATTTAAGGTGGTTGAAAATAAAGGGACAATATTAAAAATTATTTTATCTTAATTAACAGTTCAGAAGTTGGGTTGATACTATGTTTTTTTGATTCAGTGACTTAGCAATGTCTTCACGCACTCAGTTTCTTTCCACCTTTCTGCGTTACAGTGCTCATTGTTGATTACTCCCTGAAGCCAAACAAAAATCTGTGGGAAGATCCTTGGTTTCTTGAATTTATTTATCTCCATTGTATGCATCTTCCTCTATTATTTAGGGATGAGGAAAACTAGGTATACTCTTGAGGCTAGTGTCAGCTTTTTCCTCAGGGATCCACGGATTCCTCTCAAGACTCCAGCTGCAAGCCTATCATTAGCCTAGGCTCTCCAACTTTGAAAGTTCTTCAGTGTCTCTCTCAGTTGGAACATTACCTGACTGTAGCCAGCATCTGCTTGGCTCAAGTGTTACAGTGGATTCGGGGTTGCGGTCGTAAATGTAAGAAAGGTAGGAAGTGATCAAGCTGTTCTCTCTCCAGGATATTCTACTCCTTTCTATTCATTGCATTTTGAAGAAAGTTTAGAAGACACACAATGACCCTTGTGTTACAAACCAAATAATATTTTGCAACATCTCTAACTACAATATCAGGAAAATACTTTTAAGGATTCTAATTTTGTTTTTGGCACTTATTATTCTTTTCTGATTATACGTGATAAAAGTTTTTCCTTGGAAATTTCCTTGGCAAAGTAATATAGAATAAAATAAAAATTTCCCACCATCCAGAGGAAACCAATTTTGTTTGTTGAATTTTCTTCCTATGTGTTTTTTTCCTTACAAATAGATGTATCTAGAAAATATTTGCTTTTCTTTAAATATTATCTGAACGCATAAATGTATATTTTTCTTTATGTATACTTCAGTTTGCTTCTGCTTTTTGTTCTGTTCCTGGAACATATCTATCTTTTCTTGTTATAGTATCACATCATTTTAGTTATCATAGACTTATCATGTGCCTCAATATCTGGTACTGCTCATTTTTTTTCTTATTTCTGACTTACCAGTTTTAGAGTTTTTTCTGAAGTGCAGTTTGTTTTATTAAATCATTGAATATCTCTTTGTAGAAAAAAAGATCTAGTTGATCCATTTTTTTGGTGCCTTTTCATACCTGCAATATTTTTTTCCTCTGCACATAAATAAAATGTCAGCTAACTATATTCTTCCTAGATTAAAGCCCATTTTAATTTTCTAAATATTACTTCATTATCTGCTGGAAATCATTTCCATATAAGAAGTTGGAAACAGCCTGCTTTTTTATTCTTTGAAATTAGCCCCTATAAGATTTGTTTCATTCTCCTTGACAATCAAGAATTTCACCAAGATATGTCCAAGAATGTGTTTCTCTTTCCACTCTTTTACCACAAAATTCTATAATCCATTCCGGTCTACAGATATCTACCTATCTGTTTTTAAGGTTCTGAAAATATTTTTACTCCTTTGTTTCGTTCTCTCCCAAAGAAGCTTATAATTGCTAATTTTTATCTCCATTCTCTTGCTTTCCATATTTGTCATGTTTTTTCTCACCTTTATCCTTCCCTCCTTTTTGGCATTTAGCTCCTCTGGTTCAACACATTTTTCATTCCCACACTTGTGTGTATATTAGAATCACCTGGAGAACTTTTTATAACACATATTTTCACGCCCTATTATAACAACTGAATCAGATTCTGAAAGGATAGGGCCTCATGTCTGTATATTTGAAAAGCATTCCATGTGATTCTGATGCAGTTGGCTTGTTGACATTTAAGAGTCAATATTCTACTTTTTGTTTCTATCTACTTTAGTGTTGATTCTGTACTTCATAGCTTCCAATTTATATTTTAATTTTGTTATTTTATTTCAGTTTCACTGAATTATTTTCTTATATCTGCTAATTCTATTTTTGTCTTAGATAATGTTCTGTCTTGCCATGTCAGTTTATCTCGTTTCATAGAGTCTATGAAACCAGATGGAATCATATTTCCTCCTATGTTCACAGGCATGCTTTTCCTCTAAATCTTAAATGGATTAATTTCCTTGTTTTACGCTATGAAATCTTTCTTGAATTGGAAAAGATCTAGGCAAGCCACCAGACAAGATGTGTTCATTTGCTTTGATCCTCTTTACTGTATATCTCTGTGCTGCCAGATTCTGATTCTTAGACTACATGCTAGAACAAGTTGATCTACACGGTTACTAGCGAAATTTTTATTTTATAAAATCTTTTTTTACTAATCCTTTGACATAGGGAAGGGGTTCCTTCTTTGATTACCTGTTCTTTGTAATATGAATAGGTGACTTTATTCCTAAATAATGTGCTAGAAGAAATTTTAGTGACTTGTGAACACTGAAGATTCCTAAGATGTTTCCTGGTCTCTGTCCTTACCTATTACAATGAGATCTCAGGTTGCACTCTGTTACAGCCTGTGCTCTTTATTCTTGGCCATTTTGCATTGCTAGGAGATATGGCTTCATTAATGAATGTATCAATAAGGAGAAAGTTATTGATAGATGGTGGAGGCATGAAAGGAAGAACCAATTTGGCTCTCTCAAAGAAAATATATAAAAAGGAGGTCAGTGGTTCTGGCACCATTTCTCTGACATTAGGGCTCCCTGAAAGAGAGTGGAAACTGTCTCTTATGTAATCTCTCTATAGCCATGTTGTTGAGTCAAAGGTCTAGACCAGCATCCTTAGAAATATGCCAGCCACATAATGTAATTTAAAATTTTCTAGTAACTGCATTTAAAAAACTAAATGAAAACAAATGAAATCAATGTTTATAATATGTTAGAGTCAGCCCAATATTTTAAAATGTTATTATTTAAACAAGTGACCAGTAAAAAAATTACTTAGGAGGTAATTTACATTCTTATTTTTGTTGAAAGTCTTTGACAGCTGTTATGTACTTTACATTTCCAGAATGCTTCCATTTGGAATAGCCACATTGCAAGCACTTATTGGCCACATGTCGCTATCCTACCACAGAGCCCAGTTCTGGACATTGATCATTTCTTAATCAGTTCATCTATGCAATTTTATAAGGGGAATTTCCTCCCATAGTTTAGCAAATTTTTATAAGTAACTTTGGCTTCTACTACTGTTATAACTTTATATCTCTTTCAGTATTTTTTTGAAAATTTCTGTGAGAAGTTTGACTCTGTCAGTTGAATTGGCTAATACCACCTCCTGGAAGAGCCTCCTACTTAAAAATATTGAAGAACAATTAACTTCCTTGTTTTGAATATTAAATCTAGAGTATTGTTTAATTACAATGCAACCCCTCAGTTATTTACCTTACTATGATTAAGAAAAACTGATAACAATTGCTTATTTGCTTTTGCTGATTCGCCTTTGCTGTAAGATGTTTAATATCCATATACATTGTTGATTTTAAACTTACTTCAATAACATTTCTTAGAAATCTTTGAAAAGTGTTATTTCTTTCCCTCAAAATCTAAGTATTCCTATATGGGAATTCCCTTGTATGTATTTGTTGTTTTCCCCTTGCTGCTTTTAATATTTTTTCTTTGTATTTAGTTTTTGATAGTTTGATTAATATGTGTCTGGGCATGTTTCTCCTTGGATTTATCCTGTATAGGACTCTCTGTGCTTCCTGGACTTGATTGACTATTTCCTTTCCCATGTTAGGGAAGTTTTCCACTATAATCTCTTCAAATATTTTCTCAGACCCTTTCTTTTTCTTTTCTTATGAGACCCCTAAAATTCGAATGTTGGTGCATTTAATGTTGTCCCAGAGGTCTCTGACAATGTCCTCAATTCTTTTCATTTTTTTTTTTTATTCTGCTCTGTGGTAGCTATTTCCACTATTTTATATTCCAGGTCACTTACCTGTTCTTCTGCCTCAGTATTCTGCTACTGATTCCTTCTAGCCAGGTACATGGGGATTTTCTTGCCTTTTGGGAAGTCTGAGGTCTTCTTCCAGCATTCATAAGGTGTTCTGTAGTTGTTCCACGTGTTCATGTACTTTTGATGTATTTGTGGAGAGGAAGCTGATCTCCACATCTTACTCCTCCACCATCTTAGAATAATCTTCTTATTGTACTAAGATGGGCTATCTTCTCGGAAGGGTGCACCATCAGTGCATACCTTGGGCCGCAGAAGAAATGAGACAACTGTATGGTCTGTTTGAAGAGCTGTTCAGAGACATCCTACAGGGCAGCTTTATACTCAAGGCACCATTTTCTGGGTCTGCTCATGAGTAGAAAGTGTTCAGTGTTTATAATCGTAAATCTAATAGCAGCAAGTAGGTCAAGTTGTAGAGAATACCAGAATTGGGTTGGAATAACAATTTCATCATCAGTAATGTAACACTTCATCAATATTTAAATTATTTGGTCTGTTTTTCTTTCTGTATAGGTCATTATATTACCAAGTCCAAAATTGTACTGCTTGCTGTGTGACAGGCCAGTCAATCGAGAGGTGAGGTGTTGGGGCAAGGAATAGTGAATTTATTCGGAAAGCCAGCAGACTGAGAAGGTGGCGAACTAGTGTCTGAAAGAACCATCTTACCTGAGTCACAATTCAGGCTTCTTCTATACTGAGAGGGGAAGGGTTGTGGCTGGTTGTTGCAAACTTCTTCATGCCAGCCAGACTCCAGATGTGATCATCCTTTGTTGTTGCAACTGTCCACATAGGTCTGGTCACGATGTTCCTGTAAACCTCAACAAGACAAATGTTATTTTCCGTTCTGTAACTTTTTATCTCTGTATGAATGAAAAGTGTTATACCTTTAAAGGTCAAGCCTGGGAGGCAGAGCCTGGAGAATGGCCTATCATGTATATTTCACGCTGTAGCTAACATTCTTTTACAAAGTTGTAGAGCCAGCTTGACTAAGCACAGGTAACAGAGCACAAAGGTTTGAGCTAAAGGAATAGATCCAACATGTAGTCAGATTTGTTCTTCTATGTTATACTTATTGATACCTACTACAGAGAGCTGTTTAGAAGGTTAAATAAAAAATGTGAGTGCTTCAATCATATTGCCAGGTATATAGTAGGCGCTAAGTAGATGCTGGTTTCTTTGCCCTACGTGTGGTCAAAAAAATTTTGTTATTTGAAAAATTTCTGCTACTTAGCTATTTTAAAATTATTATCAGTTAATTGATAACAAAAATATGGAATAAAAGTTAGGGTTACAGTTTGCTAGCCCAATAAGTCATAGAAGTGTTTGACAGAAAAATGAAGTATATGGGAATATTATCATTCACCTGTGATTATGACTGTTTTAATCTTATTATAAAATAATTCTTATAAAGTTCATGTGTAAGGGAAAATAATATATAGCTTTCTTCTGATTTAAAAAGTAACTTTCTTTGATAGAAGCCTATTATGCTGTCCTTTGCTGATTTTCGTTCTTAAGAATTTAGTGTAAAATTGGATTTTAGTGAAAATCTGATGGTGCAAATTTTTTTTTCCCCCTGGCATCCACGAGTAACTCCTATCTTCAAGTATAGTGTACAAAAATGAAGATAAGATGAAGTATATTTTACAGGAGAATAGATGTTTCATGACTAAATTGATGTGTGCTAGTAAATTCAACGTGGAACATTCTTTTCTTCATATAGTAGCAATTCAAGTGAAAGCATGTTAAATTTAGGGTCCTCTTAAACAACTATTTCTCGGCACTCTTTCTGAATGATGAATACATCATTTCAAAAATTTATCTGAGGAATTTTATAGACTGAGAAGAGAAGGTTATTTTAGGTTTTTTTATATTGTGCTCAAATCTCTTTATTGTTATTTCCGATCAAAGAACTTTTTGGTAACTGTTTCTATTGTAGAATGTGTTATTTAGAAAGAATTTAAAGAATGAATGAAAAAAATAGAGGGAGATTTTATTTCAGAATTGTGCATTTTCATTGGTACCATCTGTAATTGTGAGACACTTTGGAAAGTTCTGTAGCCGTTCAGAAACCTCTGGCAGTTTCTTATATTTCATCTGCCTGTACCCACAAGTGCAACAGGAATGGGGTGACACATGGCTGACTGAGTTCCACAAGGACTTTTGTTGTTGTTGCTGTTTAAGAGATCATTCATACCCCATTCAACAATAATTCCTTTGACTATAACAATCATCTTTCCTAATCCATCTCAGCAACCAATCCTACTGGTTTTTCTCTAATAATTTCTGTTTGTATGTAGAGTTTTTTTCCCCCAACTTGATCACGAGATACTACTCTGTACAAAGTGTAGTCAAACTAATTTTTATATCCCTTTTGTGTTTTTTTAGGATAACTTCAGTTTGTCCCTTAATGTAATATAAATTTAGTCATTTGTTTTTGTCTATAGAAAACCAAACTATGTTAGTGATAAAGACATCTATGCTGGGAAGCAAGAGCTCAAGCAGGAGGTTAGCCTGTGAGAATATTTGATAATGATATAAATAGCCAATGCCAAACTCATATTGTATTCTGGGGAAAACTGTTTTAATTTGGAAGGACAATATGAAAGTTGTGAGCTTAGACAAAGTCGTCTTGATAATTAATAGGTCTGTATGTATCCACAGGGGCACCTTCTCATATTTAAAGCTCAATAGAGTTTGTTCATGAGAGCATGTACGTATGTGTGTAAATGCATGCACATTGCAAGAAATCCACATAGAGATTATATGAAATGTAGAAAAAATGTTGAAAAGAGGTTTTGGATGCAGACTCTGTGGTTTGAATATGTTTTAGGAGAACAAATGCAAATGATCTATGATGTTGTGACAACTTCAGGGTGCTCTACTTTTGGTTCATCTGGATTTCTGAGTGATATGTTGGCCACAAGGTCTATATGAATAGGTCATTGTTAAGCTCTAGAGGAAAAATATGTCTCCAGTAAGAGGCTGGTTGATAATAGCCCCTCAGATGCATTACTCACATTACAGTCATCTAACGTCACACATGGTGGATAAGCTAGATTGACTGACTCAACATTTATTCCAACTTCCTTAATGTGCTTTCTGTATGGCAGAGACTGGAAAGCTTAAGAGTACATTTCTCAGAGTTTTTTTTTGAGCAGACGCTCCAGAATTAATTTAAGTTGAATCAATCAAATGCACTCATGAGAGGCTTGAATGCAGAACAGAGTGAAGTGAGGAGAGAGAGGGTCTGGAGGGGTCATGCGTTTTCTTGGTGCAGGGCCAGTGCTTCCAGCAGCAGTTTCCTGATACTTGGAGCAGAGCTGAGGCGCTGTCTTCCTGCTTCCCAGCTTCCTGTCTGTAGTCCCGGTAGCAGTTTCCTTTGAGCCAGTTATGCAGTGATGATCTCGAATTGCTTCTAGAGACCCAGCCCAGAGCACTTGTAGACTATCTGTAAGCACGTCATACTTGGTATTAAATTGCTTTCCTTTGCTGTAGCCCCAGTGTCTTCTGTTGTCTACGCTGAACACTAACTGATACACAGATTCTTGATAATTCTTTTCTTTTCCTGTGACTCTTTCCCTCTCCATGGTATCCTTTGAGTATCTATTTTAATCAGTGCCTACATTAAACAATGTCTACATAAGGGCCAAATTAACAAAAAATGATCCTATATATATTCACTTCAGAGACACCGTTAATTGAAAATTAATCCTAGAGGTTTGGAGAGGAAGTTGGCATGAGGACAGTTTCACTCTTGGCTTTCCTGGGGACTGACTTTCAGAGCTAAGACCACATATTTCCGATATGAATAATCTATTTCCAAGAATAATTAAGGGCCATCTGTAGACTGGTAATAGGTACCTCAAATTTATCACTTTGTTGATAAACTTATTTATTATAGCTGAAAATTTTGTTAAATTTTATAGGAACAAATGGCTTATGAAGACTTGGCAGTCATTTCTAATCTTACAAAGCTTTACAGGTGTTATAAGACACAAGGGGATAATCTTTTAGACAAAGGGAAAAGCTGCATTTTGGGTTTCTTTTTGCTGATATAATGTGCTTTTCTGATTTAAGATGCGTCCTTTTAAGTTGCTCTATACAGAGCTGGCAGTGCATAGATAAATTTGTCTTTTTTTCTTTTAGCTTTTAATATACTTTAGTTTTTAAAACAATTTTAGATTTACAGAAAATTTGTGAAGATAGGCCAGAGAATTCCCATATACCCCTTACTCAATTTCCCCTATTATTAACATTTTACATAACTATAGTATTATGTATTAGTTACAATTAGCAAAGCAATACTAATACATTATTATAATCTAAGGTTTATACTTTAATTTTCCTTCATCTTTACCTGATGGTCTCTTTCTATTCGAGGATCCATCCAAGACACCACAGTTACGTGTAGTCATTCTGTTTCCTTATGCTCCTATTTATAGATGACAATTGCTCAGATTTTCCTTGTTTTTGATAACCTTGACAGTTTTGAGGAGTACTTGTCAGATATTTTGCAGAATGTCCCTCATTTGGAAATTGCCTGATGTTCTAATCTTGATTAACTGGGATTATGGGTTTGGTGAGGAAGACCACAAAGATGAAGTGCTATTTTCATCACACTGAATCAAGGATACATTCTGTTAACCTTACTTACAACTGTTGGTGTTGACCTTGATCATCTGGATGAGGTAGTGTTTGTTAGGATTCTCTGCTATAAAGTTACTTTTTTCCTGCCCTTTTCATACTGGATGGAAGGAAGTCACTATGCACAGCCCACATTAAGGAGTGAAGAATTATGCTCTTCTGCTTGAAAGTGGAATATCTACATAAATTATTTGGAATTCTTCTGCATGGGAGATTTGTCTGTTCTCTCCATTAATTTGCCTATTTATATCAGTATAGACTCATGGATTTTTTTTATACTCAGGGTTGTAACTAATACTACTTATTTATTTTGTTGCTCAAATTGTTCCAGCCTTGACCATTGAGAGCTCTTTCAGTTGACCCTGTAGGCCCTTTGACATACCACCATTATTGTGGATTTTTTTTAGCATATCCTTGTTTTTTGGCACTACAAGATACTTTAACCTCTACTGATATATTTCCTGCCTCTGTACTAGAATCAGCCATTTCTTCTAGGAACTCTGGTTCATTTTAATGAAGAAGGGTATTCAAAAACCAAGATCTGGGTGCTATATGTGTTTGTTGCTACTGAAGTGTGTTTGCTTCTAGGCCCTCTCAACTGATAGAGCAAAGAAATACAAGTATGTATATTAACCTATGTATTTACACATATCTATAAACATTTCTATATGAAATGAAATAATCGGTATCTATATAAAGCTAAACATGAGTTCATATTGATGTCTCCAACTCATAATCCATTACCACATAGATCTTTCTAGCCTCCTTTTGCTTATCTATTATAGCCTTCCACTCTAACAGTAAGAAATTTGACTCCCACCATTAGCTATCCATTTATGTAATTGTGAACTTATAGTGTACATATATAGTGGCGTCAGAATGCTTAACCTGTACTCCCATGGGAGACAACTTTCTCAACTACAGCACAGTGCATAGGTACAGTTTCTTACACCTTTAGTCTTACAGATTACACTCATTTTTCAGTTACTTAGATTAGCACCTGGATTTTCACAAATACATGGTCATGTGTCCACAACTACGTTATCTCACAGAATAGTTTCTCTACTCTAAAAAAAAAATCCTCTGTGCTTCTCCTGATCAGCACTTCCCTTTCCCCTGACCCCCTGGACATATCATTGCTATAGTTTTGCCTTTTTCAGAATGTGATACAATTGGAATCATAGAGTATATAGCATTTTCAGATGTAGAAGTATGCATTTAAGATTCCTCCATGTCTTTTCATGGCTTGATAGCTCATTTCTTTTTATCTCTGAATATTATTCCACTGTATGCATGTATCAGTCTGCTTATCCATTCACCTATTTAAAGACATCTTTGTTGCTTCCAGTTTTTGGCTATTGTGAATAAAGCTGCTATAAATATTCACATGCAGGTTTTTGTGTGAATTTTCAAATCAACTGGGTAAATGCCTAGAAGCCTGTTTGCTGGATCATATGGTAATACTATGTTTAGCTGTATAATGGACTATCAAACTGTCTTCCAAAGTGGCTATAGAATTTTGTGTTCCCATCAGCACTGAATGAGAGTTTCTGTTGCTCCACATCCTCACTAGCATTTTGCTAGTGTCAGGACTTGGATTTTAGCCATTCTAATAGGTGTGTATTTCATTGTTACTTTAATTTGCAGTTCCCTAATGGCAAATAATGGTGCGTATCTTTCATATTCTTTTTTTTGCCACCCTGTATATCTTCTTTGGTTAGGTGTCTGCTCAGATCTTTTGCTCAATTTCTAATTGGGTTGTTTCTTTACTTACTGTTGAACTTCAACTGTATTTTGTATATTTTGGATGTAAATCCTTAATCAGATACATATTTTTCAGATATTTTTGCCCAATCTGTGGCTTGTCTTTTGCTTCTCTTAACAGTGTATTTTGCAGAGCAGAAGTTCTAAATTTTAATAAAGTCTAATTTACTAATTTTATCTTTCATGAAGGCATTTTTGGTGGTGTATATAAAAGCTCTTCATAAAACCCAAGCCTAGAATTTATTCTATGTTACTGTCTAGAAGTTTCATAGTATGTTTTACATTTTAGATCTATGTTCCATTTTAATTTTTGTGAAAATTCTGTGTCTGGATTCATTTTTTTTGCATATATTATCCAACTGTTTATTGAAGAGATTATCCTTCCTCCTTTGAATTGCTTTTGTTCCTTCATCAGAGTTCAATTGACTCTATTTATTTGGGTCTCTTTCTGGTTTCTGTGTTCTGTTGCATTGATCTATATGCCTGTACTTTCACCAGAACCACACAGTCTTGATCACTGTAGCTGTATAGTACGTCTTGAAGTCAGGTCTCCTACTTTATTCTTTATCAGTATTGTGTTGGCCGTTCTAGGATTTTGTCTTCTCATGTAAATTTTAGAATTAATTTTTCACTATCCACAAAATAGCTTACTATAATTTTGATTGGAATTGCACTGAATCTATAGATCAAGTTGGAAAGAACTGACATCTTAACAATGAGTCTTTCAATAGATCAACAAAGAATACTTCTCCATATATTTATATCTGATTTCTTTCATCAGAATTTTACAGTTTTCCTCATACAGATTTTATACTTTGTTAGATTTATTCTTATTTAACTATTTTAGTGGTTGTAAATATTTTTTAAGATTTAATATTAGTATTCTTCAATTTGTTAATACAGTGTATCACATTGATTGATTTGCATATGTTGAAGAATCCTTGCATTCCTGGGATAAACCCTTCTTCATCATGGTGTATGATCCTTTTCATGTGTTGTTGGATTCTGTTTGCTAGTATTTTGTTGAGGATTTTTGCATCTATATTCATCAGTGATATTGGTTGGTAATTTTCTTTTTTTATAATATCTCTGTCTGGTTTTGGTATCAGGGTGATGGTGGCCTCGTAGAATGAGTTTGGGAGTGTTCCTTCCTCTGTAATTTTTTGGAAGAGTTTGAGAAGGATGGGTGTTAGCTCTTCTCTAAATGTTTAATAGAATTCACCTGTGAAGCCATCTGGTCCTGGACTTTTGTTTGTTGGAAGATTTTTCATCACAGTTTCAATTTCATTACTTGTGATTGGTCTGTTCATATTTTCTATTTCTTCCTGGTTCAGTCTTGGAAGGTTATACCTTTCTAAGAATTTGTCCACTTCTTCCAGGTTGTCCATTTTATTGGCATAGAGTTGCTTGTAGTGGTCTCTTACGATGCTTTGTATTTTGGTGGTGTCCATTGTAACTTCTCCTTTTGTATTTCTAATTTTATTGATTTGAGTCCTCTCCCTCTTTTTCTTGATGAGTCTGCCTAAAGGTTTATCAATTTTGTTTATCTTCTCAAAGAACCAGCTTTTAGTTTTATTGATCTTTGCTATTGTTTTCTTTGTTTCTATTTCATTTTTTGCTGCTCTGATCTTTATGATTTCTTTCCTTCTACTAACTTTGCATTTTGTTTGTTCTTCTCCCTGTAGGTGTAAGCTTAGATTGTTTATTTGAGATTTTTCTTGTTTCTTGATGTAGGATTGTATTGCTATAAAATTCCGTCTTAGAACTGCTTTTGCTGCGTCCCATAGGTTTTGGATTGTTGTGTTTTCGTTGTCATTTGTCTCTAGGTATTTTTTGATTTCCTCTTTGATTTCTTCAGTGGTCTCTTGGTTATTTAGTAACGTATTGTTTAGCCTCCATGTGTTTGTGTTTTTTACATTTTTCTTCCCAGTAATTGATTTCTAATCTCATAAAGTTGTGGTAGGAAAAGATGCTTGATATGATTTCAATTTTCTTAAATTTGCCAAGGCTTGATTTGTGACCCAAGATGTGATCTATCCTGGAGAATGTTCCATGTGCCCTTGAGAAGAGAGTGTAATCTGCTGTTTTCGGATGGAATGTCCTATAAATATCAATTAAATCTGTGTGGTCTATTGTGTCATTTAAAGCTTGTGTTTCCTTATTAATTTTCTGTCTTGATGATCTGTCCATTGGTGTAAGTGAGGTGTTAAAGTCCCCCACTATTATTGTGTTACTGTCGATTTCCTCTTTTATAAGCTGTTAGCAGTTGCCTTATGTTTTGAGGTGCTCCTATGTTGGGTGCATATATATTTATAATTGTTATATCTTCTTCTTGGATTGATTCCTTGATCATTATGTAGTGTCCTTCCTTGTCTCTTGTAACATTCTTTATTTTAAAGTCTATTTTATCTGATATGAGTATTGCTACTCCAACTTTCTTTTGATTTCCATTTGCATGGAATATCTTTTTCCATCCCCTCAGTTTCAGTCTGTATGTGTCCCTAGGTCTGATGTGGGTACCTTGTAGACAGCATATATATGGGACTTGTTTTTTTATCCATTCAGTGAGCCTGTGTCTTTTGGTTGGAGCATTTAATCCATTCACGTTTAAGGTAATTATCAATATGTATGTTTCTATGACCATTTTCTTAACTGTTTTGGGTTTGTTTTTGTACGTCCTTTTCTTCTCTTGTGTTTCCCACTTAGAGAAGTTCCTTTAGCATTTGTTGTAGAGCTGGTTTGGTGGTGCTGAATTCTCTTAGTTTTTGCTTGTCTGTAAAGCTTTTGATTTCTCTGTCAAATCTGAATGAGATCCTTGCTGGGTGGAGTAATCTTGGTTGTAGGTTCTTCCCTTTCATCACTTTAAATATATTGTGCCACTCCCTTCTGGCTTGTAGAGTTCTGCTGAGAAATCAGCTGTTAATCTTTTGGGAGTTCCCTTGTATGTTATTTGTGTATTTTTCCCTTGTTGCTTTTAATAATTTTTCTTTGCCTTAATTTTTGTCAATTTGATTATAATTAATGTGTCTCAGTGTGTTTCTCCTTGGGTTTATCCGGTATGGGACTCTCTGCCCTTCCTGGACTTGGGTGGCTATTTCCTTTTCCAAGTTAAGGAAGTTTTCGAGTATAATCTCTTCAGCTATTTTCACAGGTCCTTTCTCTCTCTCTTCTCCTTCTGGGACCCCTATAATGTGAATGTTGGTGCATTTAATGTTGTCCCAGAGGTCTCTTAGGCTGTCTTCATTTCTTTTGATTCTTTTTTCTTTATTGTGGTCCATGACAGTGAATTCCACCATTCTGTCTTCCAGGTCACTTATCCGTTCTTCTGCCTCAGTTATTCTGCTATTGATTCCTTCTAGTGTAGTTTTCATTTCAGTTATTGTATTGTTCATCTCTGTTTGTTTGTTCTTTAATTTTTCTAGGTGTTTTTTCTTTAATTCTTCTAGGTCTTTGTTCAACGTTTCTTGCATCTTCTCAGTCTTTGCCTCCATACTTTCTCCGAGGTCCTGGATCATCATCACTATCATTACTCTGAATTCTTTTACTGGAAGGTTGCCTATCTCCACTTCATTTAGTTGCTTTTCTGGGGTTTTATCTTGTTCCTTCATCTGGTACATAGTTCTCTGCCTTTTCATTTTGTCTATCTTTCTATGAATGTGGTTTTTGTTCTGCAGGCTGCAGAATTGTAGTTCTTCTTGATTGTGATGTCTGCCCTCTGGTGGATGAGGCTGTCTAAGAGGATTGTGCAAGCTTCCTGATGGGAGGGACTGGTGGTGGGTAAAGCTGGGTGTTGCTCTGGTGGGCAGAGCTCAGTAAAACTTTAATCTGCTTGTCTGCTGATGGGTGGGACTGGGTTCCCTCCCTATTGGTCGTTTGGCCCAAGGCGAGCCACCACTGGAGCCTACCTGCTCTTTGGTGGGGCTAATGGCGGATTCTTGGAGGGCTCATGCCAAGGAGTACTTCCCAGAACTTCTGCTGCCAGTGTCCCTGTCCCTGCGGTGAGCCACAGCCACCCGCTACCTCTGCAGGAGACCCTCCAACACTAGCAGATAGGTCTGTTTTTGTCTCCTTTGGGGTCACTGCTCCTTCCCCTGTGTCCTGATGTGCACAGTACTTTGTGTGTGCCCTCCAAGAGTGAAGTCTCTATTTCCCCCAATCCTGTTGAAGTCCTGCAGTCAAATCCCACTAGCCTTCAAAGTCTGAGGAGGAATTCCTCCTCCCGTTGCTGGACCCCCCAGGTTGGGAAGCCTGACATGGGGCTCAGAACCTTCACTTCATTCCAGTGGGTGGACTTCTGTGGTATAAGCGTTCTCCAGTTTGTGAGTCACCCACCCAGCAGTGATGGGATTTGATTTTATTGTGATTGCGCCCCTCCTACCATCTCATTGTGGCTTCTCCTTTGTCTTTGGGTGTGGGGTATCTTTTTTAGTGAGTTCCAGTGTTTTCTTGTCGATGATTGTTCAGCAGTTAGTTGTGGTTCTGGTGCTCTCATAAGAGGGAGTGAGAGCACGTCCTTTTACTCCGCCGTCTTGGAAGTCACCTCACTCCTTTTGTCTTTTAACCTTCCTACTAGCTTTATACATGGTTGATTAACTACCTTTGCTGAATATTTGCTTTACCAATGATAGTTTTCCTTTCATAATTTTAATTTTTCTAGTTTTGAACTTTTCTTTTTCACTTAGAGAAGTCCTTTTAAAATCTTTTGTAAAGCTGGTTTGGTGGTGGTGAACTCTTTTAGGTTTTGCTTGTCTTTAAAACTTTTGATCTCTACATCAAATCTAAATGAAAACCTTGCCAGGTAGAGTATTCTTGGTTGTAGTTTTTCCCTTTCATCACTTTAAATATATTGTTCCACTCCCTTCTGGCCTGCAGGGTTTCTGCTGAAAAGTCAGCTGATAACTTTATGGGTGTTTCCTTGTATGTAACTTGTTGCTTTTCCCTCGCCACTTTAATATTCTCTCTTTATCTTTAATATTTGCCATTTTAGTTATAATGTGTCTTGGTGTGGATCTCTTTATGTTGATTCTGTTTGGGACTCTCTGTGCACCCTGGACCTGGATGTCTGCTCCTTTCCCTAGTTAGGGAAGTTTTCAGTTACTATGTCTTCAAATATATTCTATGTGGCTTTATTTCTCTGTTCTCCTTCTGGGACACCTATAATGTGAATATTAGTACACTTGATCTTGTCTCACAGGTCTCTTAAAGAGCCCTCATTTCTTTTTATTCTTTTTTCTTATATTTAGCTTTAGTGCTTTCCACTAATTTGTCTTCTCGCTCACTGATCTGTTCCTCTGTATCATCTAATCTACTTTTGATTCCTTCTAGTGTATTTTTAATTTCAGTTATTCTTCATCTCTGTTTGGTTCTTTTTTTATAGTTTCTGTTTGTTAAAAACTTCTAAAATCTCAGTCTGTTCATCCAGTCTTCTCCCAAGTTCTTTGTACATCTCTTTGATCATTACCTTTATGAACTCTTTATCAGATAGATTGCCTGTCTCCACTTAGATTTTCCTCTGTAGTTTTATCTTGTTTCTTTGTTTTGAAAATATTCCTCTGTTGCCTCATTTTGCCTAATTTTCTATTCTTATTTCTATGTATTTGGTAAGTTGGTTACATTTCCCACCTTTGCAGTGGCCTTTTGTAGGAGATGTTCTATGCATTACAGCAGCACACTCCCCTCTGGTCACCAGAGCTATATTCTCTAGGGGTTCCCCCTGTGTGGGCTGTGTGGGTCCTTCTATTGTGGCAGACTACTCTGGGCAGTCTGGTAGGTGTAGCTGGCCCCTGGTCCAGTTGTTTGCCAGTCCCTGTCTTGTGTGCAGGCTGCTGGATGCTGGTGGGCAGGGCCAGGCCATGAAGTAGCTGATTGCTGAGACCCCAGGGGTTCCAGGGCTAGTCCTGGCCCACTGGTGGGCAGAGCCAGGTCCCAGGATCTCTGGTTGCAGAGCCCTGGGGGTCCCAGCACTGGTGTTGACCTGGTGATAGGCAAGGTCATTTTCTAACACAGCTGGCTGTAGGGTCCAGGGTGTCCCAAAGCTTGTGTGCACCGATGGTGTGTGGGGCTGGGTCCTGGTGCTAATAAGTTAGAGAAAGGGATCCAAAGTGGCACTTGTCAGCACCAATGTCCTCATTTTATAATGAGCTCCCCAAAATGGCTACCACTAGTGTCTGTGTCCCCAGGGTGAGCTCCAGTTGCCTCCTGCATCTCCAGGAGGCTCTCCAAGTAGGTGTTTCTGACCCAGGATCCTTTCAAATTACTGCTTCTCTCCCGAGTCCCAGAGCATGTGAGATTTTATGTGCAGCTTTAAGTGTGGTGTCTCTATTTCCTACAGCCATATGGCTCTCCTGAAAGTAAGCCTTGCTGGCCTTCAAAGACAAACATTCTGTGGGCTTGTCTTCCTGCTGGAGGACTGGAGGCTGGGGAGCGCGATGGGGAGCTCAAACCCCCTGCTCCTTGAGGAGCACCTCTGCAATTGTAATTATCCTCCCATTTGTGGGTTGCCCACCCAGAGGTATGGGTCTTAATTATACTGTGTTTCTGTTCCTCCTACCCACCTTATTGTGGTCCCTCCTTTATATCTTTAGTTGTATAAGATTTTTTCTGGTAGTCTTCTGGTCTTATCAGTTGTTGCCCTGTAAATATTTGTAATTTGGTGTTCTGGGGGTGGAGGTGAGCTCAGGGTTTCCTTACTCTGCCATCTTGGCCACCCCCTTTGGGGAAACATACTAATTTAAGAGTACTATATACTTTTAAGATACTATGATTAGAGACCATAAAGGCATTTTGGACAGAAAACATGATTTCAACATTTTAAATAGTAACAGAGGAATCAAAAAATAAAGACAACCAAGTTCATTTTCTGGAATAATTTAAGAAATGTAAAATCTTAACAAAGTACACAAGTACAAGGAAATAAAATTGTGATTATATTGATAAAAAAAAGAATGATCTAGAAGAACATATATTCCAATGGTAAGACTGTCATAAGGAGAAATAGAATATATGGAAACATATGTTGGTCAAGCTTCTTCCTGCAAACAACAGAATTCACTCTGGCTAGCTGAAGTAAGAGCAGTTATTAAAACGTTTGGCAGAATCTGTGCAATATGGCTGGAGAGCTAGCCTGTGAAGCTATGGGGGTAAACATAGTGCCCAAGGAAAACTTGGGGGCTTCTCTAGCAAAAATGTAACTGCATTAACCACTGGCAACTTTGCCACTCATGACCATTTTCTGAAGCTCCACAGCTAAGCATCATGCTTAAACACAAAGGGGCTTCTGTGGTACAAATGGCACCACTACTTAAGACTGGGAGTAAAAGAATCTCTGCCTTGCTATGCCCTGAGAATGTGACGTCTCTACTACCATGCCTGCCAGATCAATTCCCTCTCTGAATATTTTGGTTTCTAACTTGGAGGGTGGAAATCACACTGTGAAGAATTACCAATATTCAGTGATAGTGTTACAAGATGTTAAACAGCTACAAGTGACCAATATCTACTGGAAGGTAAAATATTACAAAAAATGAAAGAGCTTATTTGAGATTAAAAGAAATTTTAGATTGAAGGTGCATGTCACATCCCAGAAAGGATTAATTCAAAAGACATAGACACAACCATACAGAGATATAATTCTTTTGCTTCATTGCCAGTTATATCATGCCCTGTAAGTTGAAAGTGAGTGTGGGGTCATAATATCCTTTTTGTAGACCCATAAATAATCCCCCCATTTTTTGTCCTCATTTCTGCTTACTTGTGTGTTTCTCTCTCTTTCTCTCTGACTTGTTGGTTCTGAGTTTCCACCTTCTCTGGGTCACTTTCCAGATCTTGGCTCATTTTCCAGACTGTAACTTCTGCTCTGCCTTGGTGGTCAGTATGCAGTCATTCACTTTATATATTCATTAAAATCACTTTTGATCTCATGGCCTCATTTCTCAATCTTTATTGCTGTTGTCAGTTTATACTATATTTATTACTTTACTATTATTTCAGTGAGTCTTCAGGAGGTAAGGGATATAAATCTGTTTTTAAGCCTACCATCTTAACCTGTAAATCTGCTATAAGTGTTTTGTAAAAATTATCTTGTCATATGGTATACTCATAGTATTAAAAATCCATGTGAAATTATTTACTATTCTTTTTCTTACATTAAATTAAAAATGACAATCTGTCCTTTTTTAGATGATAATGAAGCACATCCAGTAGAGTGCTTAACACCTGTCACTTTCTTTTATGCAGTCTCATTCAGTATTTCATTCATTTCCTTGGTTCATGTTGTTGTTTGAAATGGAAAATAGCTGGCCACCCACAGAAAAAGGAAGAGAATTATAAAAGGTTTGTTCTGTAATTTTAGTGGTTTCATACCTTAAAGGCGGTGCCTGGTCCAAGTATGTTTAAATATGTAATGCAGACAGTGTAAAATAGGACCAGCCCACTGGGCTCCCCTCTTTCAGCTGAGTTCACCTGCAGCAAAGCAGGATCATTCGTGTGTGTATTTCAGTCACCCCCTATTCACCCCATAGTTGGAGGATTCCAGCCCTAGGGTTATGGCAAAAGCTGAACACATGACGCCCGACACTGCACAAATCACAGCAGTTTACTGTCAAATGTACTCACAACCTGGAGGAGAAGGGCACGGCACACTGTGCTGGGCCACATGAGGGTTATCCTTGGGGACAGAGTGAACAGCCAGGAGCTATGGGAGGCAGGTTTCATGATAACAGTAGCAAAGGTGCTCCCTGGTTCCCACAGGGGGGGTGTGATTAGCTTCTTTGAATAATTCTGCAGGCTGTTAGGGAACTGAAACTGCTACTCAGGGATAAACAAGGACTGTACTTGGTCTGTTTGATAAGGAGGATTGTGTGGGTAGGGGGACTTATCCTTGGGAGCAGAGTGAGGAGGAGAACCTTCGTGTAGGCCATTTGAGGCCCTCCCGACTTGACCAGGTATCAAGGCAGCACATAACATTAGACCTTAATTTTAGGCCTTTAACCATAGTGTGCTCCATATGTGAATAAATATTTTTTAGTTAAGAACATTGAGTATGATATTGGTTTGTTTACTTTTCCCCCTGTTAAAGTTTATTAGATTTGTTTTCTAGGTAGGCATATTCTACACATTCTTGAGAAGTCTTCAGTCTGTAGTAGTTTGATCCTGTGAAGAGGTGTAGTTTCCTAAAATCTCTTATCAAAGGTTTTCCGGGCTGAATGACTTGCCTTAGGGTTGACCATATATAAAATTAATTTATGGAGTTAAATAGATTAAGTGGTGCAAGTAACCTGTCCTGACTACTCTCTCAGTTGAAATCAGGGTAAATGAACTCAGGCTCTTTGAGAAATAGAATTTCCAGTTCTCCTTAAGGAGATAATTGTTGATAGAAATCTCACATACTTCTTTGGCTACTTATTGATGTCTTAGTTATGCACTAATAAATTTTGGAGACAGTCTACTATAAATCTTATAAGTAACTTGGAGTTCTGACATTTGAAAGGAAGGGGGATTAGTTAGGAAAATGCAAAATAGTTTAAACAGGGTAACATTTGGATTAAGTCTCAATCAACTATTTTCAGTGATTAATGGAAACACTTCTGAATGAAAGTCTGTTTGAGCCATGGAAAAGTAAATTCAGCTGCAAGCTTAGGAACTATATTCAGGGAAGGAAAATCAACCAGAGAGGAAAACTAGCATAGTGGGGGAAAAAAAATTGGACTGTGAGTCAAGAGGCCCAAGAACTTGTTTTGAGATCTGACTTTGAATAAGCTACTGAACTTCTCTTTGTCTTGGTTTCTTTCCACACCTGTAAAATGAGGAATAAGCAAAAACAACCTCATAGATATGGTCCAGCTACAAAATTTTATAATCCAAGAAATCTCTGGACTCTAACATTTTATGATCATGCCAGAGCAGCATTTCCACAGTGCTCAGGACATCTGCATTCTATTAAAATACATATCAGTTTCCTTTGCCACTCACATTATCTGTTTATATGGAACCTTTCTCCCAATCATTATCCCTCTTGGAAATTAAAGTCTAAAAGGAGTGCCAAAGCATAAACACACTAATAAACATTTTAATGTAGTCACCTTGTTAATTTTCAGAGAACACCATAAAGAAGTCATAAAATACACTCCTCAGCTAGGAATACTGTCAGCCGCTGGCTAGGACATTTCTAACATAAGGGGAACTATTCTCCTTACCAGCAGCTGAAAAAAGAATGCAGTATTCTTGTACTGATACTTAGTAGAAAAGGGATGCAAGATGTCTTTGAAAATTAAGAAAAAACATGGGCATGGGGAAAGGCTGTTTGTTAGTTAGCCAACTAGGCAACTAAATGGCTCCAAAAATGATTTCAGTTGTACTATCAATAGCCTCTCCCTTGGTGTCACAAAATTACCAAGGGTTTGTTTGCCCTTTGATCAGGATTAATAATAGTAATAGTATTGGTAGCTAATGTGTACCTAGTATTTACTATTCAAAATGCTTCATAGGCATTAAGTCATTTAATCTTCATAACTCTAGGATGAAAATAATATTGACAAAATCATACTTATTTTACACGTGAGAAGTCCAGAACAAAGAGTGTTTAAGAATTACTCAAAGTGACACAACTAAGGGTTAAGTGGTAAGGCCATGATTTGAACCTGGCAGTCTCACTTCAGAGATGTCAATTCTACCCATTACGTGGTGAAGCATTGAGGATAATTGTAGAAGACATTGTCAAAAGGCAAGCCAATGCTACCAAATTATCAAACAAATTGAGAAAGGTAAAAGAGAGAACACTAATATAAATAGAAAAGTCAGATAATACTATCCCATTTTGGGCTTGGGTAGAGAGTAATCATTTTCTTCTTTCCTTTCTCCTAAATATTGGGTTGGCCAAAAAGTTTGTTTGGGTTTTCCACGAGATGTTATGGAAAAACCCGAATGAACTTTATGGCCAACCTAATATATACATTGCAATATAGGCAAGGGGGCTTTTGAAAGGCAGAGGAAAGATTTTAGGGAGATTTGATGTTGAGTATCATGGGGGAGATATGGCAACACACTATTGGTTGCCCCTCAGCAACCGTCTTCTGTTCCTTTCTTCATTGCTGGCAGGGTCTGCCTCCCATGAGAGAAGTTGAGAAGGCCAAAAAGGCTGAAAGGGAACATTTTTAAACTACAGGTTCTATTCTCTAATTGACATAAGACCATGTTGATAACTATTTTTAATTCAGTAAGCTTTGATCATTTTTATCTTTAATGGAATTTGTTTATTTCATTTAAACTTTATAGTTTATTGACATAAAGTTGTACATAATACTCCCTTATTATCCTCTTAATGTCCATAGGATATATAGTCATGTTCCCTCTTTTACTCCTGATATTAGGAATTTATGTATCCTCTCTCTCTCACTTTCTTCAATCTGGCTAGAGATTGATTAACTGTATTAATCTTTTCAAAGGATGAATTTTGGGTTTCATTGATTTTTTTTTATTGTCTTTGTTTTATATTTTACTTATTTCTGCCCATATTTTTATTTTCTTCTACTTATTTTGAATTTAATTTACCATTCCTTTTCCAATTTCGTAGATTGAAAATTTAAATACTGGATTTGAAAACTTTCTTGTTTTCTAATATAATCAATTAATAATGCTTTAAGTACCTCTCTAAGTACTACTTTAGCTATATCCCACAAATTTTGATATGTGATGCTTTAAATATCATTTAGTTCAAAATATTTTCTAGTTTTCTTCATAATTTTTTGATTCATGGGTTCAAAGAGGTGATTTATTTAATTTCTATATAATTGGTGCTTTTGTTTTTGTTGATTCTAGTTTAATTTGTTGTGGTCAGAGAACATTCTCTGTAAGGTTTTAGTCTTTTGAAATCTATAAAGACTTGTTTATAGCCTTGCTATTGTCTGTCTTGGTACTCATTCCATGTGCATTTGAAAGGAATGTGTATTCTGCAATTAAGTGGTAATAGTCTATAAATGTCAAATAGATTAAAGTGGTTGATACTCTACCTTACTGATTTTATTTCTCTAGTTCTTGCATCATTTATTGAAACTGGTATGTTAAAGATTCCAACTGTGATTGTGCTTTTGTCTATTTCTCCCTTTATTTCTGTAAATTTTTATTTCATGTATTTTGAAGCTCTTACTATGTACATACAAATTATTATTATATCCTCTTGATGGATTATTCCTCTTGTTTTTATGAAATAATCTTTATCCCTGGTAATATTCTTTGATCTGAAATTTGCTTTATATTAAGAGTTACTCCAACTTTCTTTTATTACTGTTAGCATGGAATATGTCTTTCCATTATTCTATTTTGAACCAATCTGTGTCCTTATATTTAAAATGGGATTCTTGTAGGTAACATATATTTGGGTATTACTTTGTTTTTAAACCAGTCTGAGAATTTTTGCCTTTTATTTTGTGTCTTTAGATTATTTACATTTAATGTAATTATTATTCCTTCCAATACTTCAGGTAATTCTTACCCCAGCCTTGAGTAGTTTTCTCACATACATGCACTGATCATTAATCAAATGAAAACCCAAGGAGGTACTATACAGATCTTTGGACTTACCATACTGTGGAGTGCTCTTTCCTTTTGGTACTCTGTTCTGCAGACTCTAACTGTCTTGGTCTTCCCAGGCTTTCAGTTCCATCTCAACTGAGAGAACCCACTGAGTTCTACCTGGATTATCCTTCCCTTTGCTGCAGTCTAAAAACTCCAGTCAGTAATCTGGACAGTTGTAGGGCTTGCTTCTTTTGCTTCCAAAGGTTTGGGAAACACTGTCCCATACTAATGATGTTCATATTTTGTCTGGACTTTTAGTTGTTTCAGGTGAGAGGGTAAATCCAGCCTTTGGTGCGCCATCTCAGTCACAAGTGGAAGTCTTAGAATAAATGAAAGAGGTGAAAACACTATGTATAGGCAGTCTAGTTGTCAGGTCTCAGTTATTATATTTTTATATTTACTTTTTGAGATACAATTTACATATGATGAAGTGCCTAAATCTTAACGTAAAGCTTGAGGAATTTTACTTAAAATTATACTTATGTATAAACATAGGAAAACATCACCCATATCAAGACACAGAACATTTATACTACCCTAGAAGATTCCTTCACACCCCTTCCCAGTTAGTACCTGCATTCCTGCTCTGCAGAAGTAGCACTATTCTAACTTGTACCACTATAGATTACTTCTGCTTTCTTCAAACTTCATATGAGTGGAATTGTATTTTATGTACCTTTTTGTGCATGGCATCTTTCACCCATAATGATTTTGAGATCCATATATGTTGTTGTGTATATCAGCAATTCATTCTTTTTATTGCTGTGTACTATTCTAGTATATGAATATATCATGATTTGTTTATCCATTCTCTTACTGATGGTTATTTGGATTGTTTCCAGTTTGGGATTTTTTGAATAAATTTGTTATGAATATTCTTGTAGTCAGCCATTGTTATAATAATATATTTTTCTAGGGGAATCAAAAAAATGAGCAAGAAAACATTTTACTGTAATTTGTAGTTGGTAGTAAGTTATGCCATTTAGAACTACTTAATCTTCAGTATCTATTTATAGGATATTTCTGCATATTTTCATTATAATAATCATTTATATTGTATACAATGATGACCCAAATTATTACATATTTTGAACCAACTAATCTTCAAAGAAAGGTTTTTAAGTGATAATTTGTGCATGCCATAATGGTAATTCTAATATAACCTGAGATAATAAAACTAATACCTTGTTAAGACTATGGGCTAACCTTTGCTGATCACTTAGTAGGTACTGTTAATGTTAAAGGTGTTTTATTTGCACCACAGTCTTCAGAAGTAGAAAATTTTATTCTATGTAATTTATGATGTAAGTGAGACTAACTTATGTTGAGTGACTTGTTCTAGATTACACAGCTAATACGTAGAGTTGCTGGAATTGGAATTCAAGCTGGTCTGGCTTCAGTGCTTGAGATTTCTTTATCAAAGCAGAATTACTGATAGGTGTTGCTGACTAGAAAAAGAATAGATAATTTATATGTATTACTGAACTTTCCTGATTGTTAGCCAATTCTATTATTATGATTTTGATTACCAAGTTAGTACTTTTAAGTACAGAACATATCATAATTCAAATTCATATTTCAGCAATGGGTTTATGTCAATAAAAAATTTATATGCTTATTCAAAGTAGTTTTTTTTTAGTGGTTTAGAGACTGATATATTGATGCCAGTCTTATGATAGCAGTTACACATCTTCAGTCAGGTTATATTGGTCTAAATCAATCTTGATTATGACATCTTCAGACATCATCACACCCACAATGAATCCCTCTTAACCACATGCTTTTTTATGAGGAAAAAGCAATAAAGCAATTTTATTCCTCAAAGAGTCTTTAGTTTTATAAAAATGACTGATTTTAGTTCCTATGAAATTGTTAAAAGTTTCTCTATGAAAGCCATCTAGTTGTGGTCTTGTTCTGTCAACTCAATCATTAGTTTATTTTAACAATAATACAATAACCATAAAGGACAGATAGCAAGGTAAGCACACACTAATTTCCTATGACACTAGCAGCATGATGATTATGGAAATGGCAAATGAAGCTCTTAAGATGCAGGAAGTCCATTACTAGGATGTAGTAGGATGTAGTTCATAAAGGCATTTATTTCAACTGCACCTGTTAGTCAGAATGCTTCTATCAGCATTTAAACATGTTTTCCAAGGTTACGGCTAGGCCATTTGAATGTTTTCTAGGGCCAGTCTCAAATTACAAGTGCCTAAGCTGACCTTGAAAAATAGACTCACACAAATAAATGCAGTATAAGTTGATTTGAGATTTAAGCCAAGAAGATATGATTAATAGTTCTGTGGATTGGTAAGGGAATAATTTAAGGTTATCAGTGGATTAGGCACTGATAAAGCAACAGAACTGAACGTAGTTGGGTATGGATCATAAGGTGAATTTAAAAAGTGAATGTAAATTTAGAATGAAATAATAGTACTTCAGCTGGTTTTAAGAACCTTTTCTTCCAAAGACAGATAAAGGAAGGAATTAAGAGGAAGAATGACATGAAGAATCCTAGAAATGCAGAGGAGGGTGGTATGAACCAGTGGAGAGGGAGCTGATCTGAAGTTAGGGGGTCTGGATTTGAGTACTCTCATCTCTGTCTCTTACCACTGTGTGGCCCTCAGTATGTTGCAGAACTCTGACATCTAGTTTCCACATTCACAAAAGGAAGAGGTTGTAGTAAATGAGACCTAAAGACCCTCTGGTCCTGATCCAGTGACTGACTTTCCTGCTTATTGGGAGCACAGGTCAGAACTGTTGTCGTTGGGAATAAAGGAACATGTCTAGTTCTCCAGTTTGTGGGAAAAAATTTAGGCTTACTTACATATGAGGCTAGAAGAAATACGAGGATCCTTTTAACCATATCTTCCAGTCAAATTGAGGAGTGTACTCCAATTACATGGTGGAAACTGGGCTGTAGGGTCTTTTACTACCTGGTTCACTTGTAAATTAGAGTTGCAAAATTTCCTAGAGCCATTTTGCCACTGACCTTGTGGAAAATAGTCCTAATCTTAGTTAATAGTCTCTAAGTAATCTATTTCTGGCCATTTTGTAAGAAGTCCATGTTTAATTAAGATTATAAGAATTTTTTAAAAATTACGGTTTTCACCACATTAGCAAAGTGAAGAATAAAAATCACATGATCATCTCAATAAATGCAAAACAAAGCTTTTGACAAAATTCAACATCAATTTTATCATAAAACTATCAACAAAGTAGGTATGGAGAGAATGTACCTCAATATAATACAGGCTACATATGGCAAGCACACAGCTAACATCATACTTAATGGTGAAAAGCTGAAAGCATTTCCTCTAAGATCAGGAACAAGACACGAATGTCCAGTCTTGCCACTTTTATTCAACATAGTATTAGAAATCCTAGCCAGAAGAAGGCATGAAAAAGAAATAAAAGGCATCCAAATTGGAAAAGAGGCAGTAAAACTGTCATTATTTGCAGATGACATGATATTATATAAAACAGACACATAGACTGGAACAGAATAGAAAGCCCAGAAATAAATCCATACTTATATGGTCAAAATTAATTTACTACAAAGGAGCCAAGAATATACAATGGGGAAAGGACAGTCTCTTCAATAAATGGTATTGGGAAAACTGGACAGCCACATGCAAAAGAATGAAACTCAACCACTATCCTGTACCATACACAAAAATTAACTCAAAATTGATTAAACACTTGAATGCAAGACCTGAAGCCGTAAAAGTCCTAGAAGAATATATAGGCAGTAAACTACTTGGCATAGGTCTTGGCAATGCTTTTTTGAATCTGACACCAAAAGCAAAAGCAACAAAAGCAAAAATAAGCAAGTGGGACTACTAAATAAGCAAGTGGGACATCAAACTAAAAAGCTCTGCACAGCAAAGGAAATCAGCAAAATGAAAAGGCAACCTACTGAATGGGAGAAAATATTTGCAATTCATATATCTGATGAGGGGCTAATATCCAAAATACATGAAGAACTCATATAACTCAATAGCAAAAAAATAAAAACTGGGCTGAAGATCTGAATAGACATTTTTCTAAAGACATACAGATGGCCAACAAGTAGATGAAAAGATGTTCAACATCATTAATCATCAAGAAAGTACAAATCAAAACTACAATGAGATATTACCTCACACCTGTTAGAATGGCTATTAATCAAAAGACAAAAGGTAAGTGTTGGCAAGGATGTGGAGAAAAGGGAACCCTGTGCATTGTTGGTGGGAATGTGAATTGGTGCAACCACTATGGGAAATAGTATGGAGATTCCTCAAAAAATTAAAAATAGAGCTACCTTGTGATCCAGTAATTCTACTTCTGGGTATTTATCTGAAGAAGTGAAAACAGTAACTCAAAATGATATATGAACCCCCATGTTCATTGCAGCATTATTTACAATAACCCAAGGTACGGAAACAACTGAAGTGTCCACCAATGGATGAATGGATAAAGAAACTGTGGTTTCAGCCACAGAAAGAGTGCAGGTCTTGCCATTTGTGATAACATGGATGGACCTCAAGGGTATTATGCTAAGTTAAGTAAGTCAGAGAAAAACAAATAGCATATGATCTCTCTTATATGGGGAATCTAAAGAATGAACAAGAAAATTTAAAGAAGAAACTAAAAATAAACTCCTAGATACAGAAAACAGATTGGTGGCGGGGGATAAGGTTGGGAGAAATGGATGAAGGGGTCAAAACTAAAAAGAAAAAAAAACCTTGGAGTGTAGTTAATTCAGAGACTATCAGGTCCTGAGAAGATTTATGGAGCTAAGACTCATGATAGTCTGGAATCTACTGGCAGTAATAGTAAGTACTGGTGCAGTGTAATGGTAATATTTTCAGAATACCAGTGACATACATTCCTGTGATCTGACTCACATGATCCTTCCATGAGGAAACACATATGACATATTTTATTCTGGCCTAACAAATGTTATTAATAGATTTGTATATTCTTTGAACAGTTCTCCCAAGATCATTTTTGTTGGGGCAATTTTTGCATTGATTAGTGATTTCACTTGGCAGTTGTTTTCCATGATACTGTATTGTGTTGTCAGTTATTTGGAGAGGCTCCAGTTTTTTTCTACTGGTTTAAATACCATTTGTGGCAATGAGGCCTGAGTCTGCCAAAGCTCCTTGAGCAGTTTTATTGTTGTCATGCATGCACTGTCCTTATCAATAATCAGAAAAACAAAGTGAAAAAGTAACAGTTTTATTAGTGGATCTGAGGTATACTGAAATTAAAATAAATTTTCTATGGTAAGTGTTTCTTTCTGTTTTTCTTTTTTTGCTTTTAATCAAAATGGTAGATTACTTCATTCATTAACTAAAAGAATATTTATTGAGAACCAACTATGGGTTAAGTGTTGTTCTAGGAACAGAGAATATAGCAGTGAACCATCTCAGACAAGGTTTCAGCTCTCACAAAGCATACGTGATAGTGTGGTCCATGTAATTTATAAAAATAGAGATAGTACTATCCTAGTCTCAATAAGTACAAAGAATTAGGTAGTCACTAAACACGAATGTTGGCCCTCTCAGATAAGAGCAGTTAGAGGAGGATTCTCTGAGGAGGTGACTGTGAACTGAGATCTGAGTGACAGGAAGTGAGCTAAGGCAAGGTCTGGGGTAAAGACATTCAAGCAGAGGATACAGCAAGCACAGAGACCTGGAGGAAAGCACGAGGTGTGAGAGAAGGTGAAGATGGCGAGAGTATCATGGGCAAATGGGGAGCTTGGCTCTCTGAACCTTAGTTAGCTGAGCATAAAGTAGAGATTATAACACCTCCCTCACATAAAAGAATGGGAGCACACCTACTGTGTGCCAGTGCCAGTGCTGTATGTAAATACATGCTGTTGTTCAGTGCATGCAAAAAAGACCTGACTCATGTTCAGTATATAATTTTTGTAATTATGCTCTTTTACTCTTGAATAGATGAACAGTTTATAGTTATACCTTGCAAAACATTATTATGTATCTTATACAATATATATCTTAGATTTTGGAAGCAGTGTGCAGCATTTTTGGTCAGAATTTTATGTATCTGGTCATTTGCCAGTGAACATACCATTATCTCTTTATGGCTGATCCTAAATCATAAGGTAATTATTGTTGAGACTGGTTTTAAAAACCAAAGGCAGCTGCTCAGAATCTGAAAGTACCCTTGTCAAAGGAAGTTGCTATTTAGGAATATGCTTCCTGGAAAATTTCCACTATATATGCATAAGTATTTGAAGGATTGAAGTGTATCCTAAGTCTGTAGTGAAATAGAGTTATATCCTGGGCAGTGTATCCTAAACCTATAGTGAAAGAGAATTATATCCTAAGAGTTCACATTCTTGTAGAGCATGTTATTTCACATTATATAACCCTAGAATCATAATAGCTTAGAGGACGAAGGTACTTTAGAGATTGTCTAGTCTATTAATTTTACATTTCACAAACTATGCTCCAAAGAATATTTCACTGCATATTAACAAACATTACACACACACACACACGCGTGCACACACACACACACACAGAATTGAAAAGCAGGGTTTTAAAAGAAGTTTTGTGGCTTTCTTTTCTGTAAGACTTAGAGCTTTCACACGCTAATACACATTATGAATTCTCAAGAATTTAATTTATAGTATTTTTCAAACTTATTTAACCAATTACCATATCCTCATTCCCAACCCATGGAACAGTTTTCAAAATCTCATTTCACTACATTTCATGGAATGCAATTTGGAAAAAAGATGACCTACTCTTAACTTTCTATACAATGCAGGAATCTTATCGCAAGCATCTTTTATGTGTGACTGTTTAACTTCAGTTTGAATAATTCTCATAATGTAGATCTTCCAATCCCATATGTCCAGATATTTCCTTGTACCTAGTACTCAGTACTTTAGTTCAGCTTCCTATAGGTATAATGGCAATATTGAACACTTATGGAGCACTTATTATTGCTAGAAACTTTTTAACACCCTTGATGGCTGTAAGTTCATTGAATGTGTATAACCTATGTGGTAGCATACTACTTTTATCCTCATTTACGGTTAAGGAATCTGGGTACAGAGAAGTTAAATATCTTGCCCAAGGGCATAGCTGGTGATTTGTAGGGCCAGTATTCAAACAGAGGCACTCCGGCTCCAGAGCCCAAGTTATTAATGACCGTAGTGGAAAAAAATCCAGTCTAGTCTAGAGTCTTCTGCAATTTTTTTCAACAATGCAATTCAGTGCAGTTCAAACACCTTTAATCCACATTGCTTGTGTGACTTTCTCTTTTAACTTTTATACACCTGATCTAGCCCTCTTCCACATGACAGCGTTATCATATCTTCTCTAAGTCTTCCTTCTTTCAAGTTTATTATCCCCAGTCCTTTCAACTCTTCTTCAAAATAACGTATTTCCCTCATCTGCTTCCTAGTTTAGTATTCCAGTTTGACAAATTTTCTCTTAAAAGTCTTTCTGATATTTTTGAATTAAGAAAAAATAATACAACATAAGCTTTGGAATCTGAGCTAGATACAGATGCTGGCCTACTATTGGGGTGGCCAAAAAGTTCGTTCGGTTTTAAGTAAGACATTTTTCATTTTCACCAAGAACTTTATTGAACAACGTATTCGTTGACCGAACAAACTTTTTGGCCAACCCAATACTTCATTAACTTGTATTGACAGAGCTCAGGTTTCCTCCCTTGTCAAACTGGGAGTATAATACATACTTTACTTATTGACTGAGGATTAAATGGGATGATGTATGTTTAGGGTATATTTATTTGGTCTGACACAGGGTAGGCAGCACAATAAATGTTGACTCTTTCCTCTTTTCCTTTGTTGATGCCAGTGTGGTCCATACATGTGGGCTCCCTCCTGGCCAGGTTGCATTTCTACTCTACATCTACCCATCAGTCATCATTTTCAGTTCACTGTCTTTCCTGGAAGATGAATGCATTTTCTTATCCTTTGTTCAGATTCCTTCACGTTTTAATGAACTTCTTTTCATCTTATCCCCAAAAGATGGGGGGCTCAGATTCTGGCTGTGTGTAGGCCGAATAATGACTTCCCAAAGATTTCCACATCCTGATCTTCAGATCTTGTGAAAATATTACCTTATATGACAAAAGAGACTTTGCATGTGATTAAATTTACTGTCTGGAGATGGAGAGATTATCCTGGATTATTTTAGTTGGTTTAGTGTAATCACAAGCGTTCTTGAAAGAGGACGGTAGTAAAGTCCAACAGAAGATGCATGATGGAAGCAGAGCACAAAAATTAGATCGATCTGCATGGAAGATGGAAAAAGGGGCCATGAGCCAAGCAATGTAGGCAGCCTTCAGAAGCTGGAAAAGGCAAGGAAACAGATTCTCCTTAAAGCCTCTAGGAGGAATACAGCCCTGTAGACACATTTCAGACTTCTGACCTTCGGAGGTGTGAGACAATAAAGTGTGTCAATCCACTCAGTTTGTGGTAATTGTTTATAGCAACAGTAAGAAACTTAAATGCTCTATGACCATGTGACAAACTTTCTAAGGCTCAGTTTCCTGTCAGGACTGTGAATTCCCTACAAAATTCCTAGGACTTAATAACCACTTAATAAGTGTTAGAAGCAGAAATAGAGCAAATAGAGTTTCAAACACTTTTACTATTTAATTGGACCCCATATGTAAGCCCAGTATCACCAAAACTGTGAAACCTGTCTTGTGCCTGATCAGGAATCTTTATATAGCATTATTATGCCTTCTAGCTTCACTCATTAAAAATATTATATGTTATGTCTTTGCTTAAAACACTTAGCTTTTCCTGTCCCATTTAAAATACTATTTGAACAGGTAGCACGGTTCACAAGGCCCAAAGAATCTGGCCTCTGCCTGTATCTATAGCCACATGGCAGTCATCTGTGCTCCAACCACCCTGGACTTCCTCACCTCAGGGAGTTTCATTTAATACTTCTGCTTAGAGTGTAGTACTGTCTCCTTCTGATCATACAGGTCAGCTCAAAATTCACATCTTCACAAAGGCCTTCTCTGATGGTACCAGCTCGTGTTGCCCAGCAACCAGGCACTCTCTCTCTCTCTCTCTCTCATATTCCCATTTCTTTGACTTCATCATACTTACATTTATGCCTGTGCTTACATGTTCACTGTCCATCTCCCTTAGTTTATTCATGGGGTAAGCTCCATGAATGCAGGAAATTGTCTTATCTTGTTCACTACTGTAGATTTATTATACTTTGCTAGACACGAGGTATCAAAAAATAAAGCATGAGTAGTAGCTTCTAGTTCTTGTGGCAGTTCTACTCTACTGAATACCAGGTTTCCTGATGGTAGTCATCTCCTTGTACATGCCTCGAGAGCAACTTTCCTACCTGTTGACGGTAGAGATTTCTCAGCATTAGCTGAAAATCGTAGTCTGGCTCTATAGCTTCTTGTTGGCTGTCTACAACTGAAATGTCTGTCCACTTCAGATAACTTAAACCAAGTCTACCGTTTAAGAAATTGGGAGGGGGTTTATAGTTCACAATATTCGTCTTTACTTATCACTGTCTATATTCGGGTATTATTACACCATTTCACATGCAGTATAAGAAGCTCATGACAATATAATTCCAAACCCTCTCTTTGATCCTTTTTGCTATTATTGTTATACATTTTAGTTTTACGTATTTTATAAACCCCACAAGAGAATATTAATAATATTACTTTATAGAGTTAATTATTTTGTAGCAATTAAAATAAGGAAAAAATTTATTCACCTTTGTTGTTCCATTTTCAGAGATCTTCATTTCATCGTGTAGACCCAAATTTTGATCTCATATTGTTCTCTTTCTGCCTGAAGAACATCCTTTAATGTTTCTTTTAGTGTAAGTCTCTTGGCAGTGAGATATTTCTAAAATTTTGTTTTCTTGAAACATTTATTTTTGCTTTTATGTTTGGAAAGATATTTTCACTGAGTTTAGGATTTTAGGTTGACAGGGTTTTTTCCTTCAGCAATTTAAAGTTGTCACTCCATTGTTTGATGCTTTGCATGGTTGCTGACAAGAAGTCTGCTCTAATTCTTATTTTTGTTTTTTTTTTGTTTATAATATGTAATAAGTCCTTTTTTTTCTTGGTTGCCTTCAAGATTTTCTCTTAATGGTTCACTGCAGTTCAATTTGACTATCATGCATGATGTGTCTGTTGTTTTATTTTTGTTTTGTTTTTAATTTTGTCCTTCTTGCAGTTCTCTAGTTTCCTGGATTTGTAGTTGGATGTATTTAACAATTAAAAAAAAAAAATCTTGGCTTTTGTCTCTTCAAATATTTCTCTGTCTTGTTCTCTCTCATCTCCTGTGTGACTCCATTTATATATATTTTATATATATAATATATATATATATTTTTAGTCCACTTGATATTGTCCAACTGTTTGATCCTCTGTTATTTATTTTTTCACTCTTTTCCCTCCTTTTTATTAAAGAGGATAATTTATATTGATCTATCGTCAGGTTCAATGATTCTTTCTTTCTTAAGTCATGTCAGGTCTTTGAGCCTATCGGAGTAATGCTCTGGTACGTTTTTCATTTCTACCATTTCTGCTCGATTCTTGCTGATAGTTCCCATCTCTTTTCTAAACATTTTCATCTGCTTATGCATGATGTCCACCCTTTGCACTTGAGCTTTTAACATATTAATCAGTTATTTTACAGTTCCAATGTGATGGTTCAAATATCTGGGTCATCTCTGAGATTGGTTCCTATATATGAATTTTATTATCTCTTGACAGTAATTTGTTTTCTTCCTTATTGATATTTCTTATATTATTTGAATGTAAAACATCAAGTATAAAATAGTTGAAATTGAGGTAAGTATTATTTATACCCAGAAAGAGGCTCTTCTTGTGTCAGGTCATTGATGTGGGGCATTGAATCAGTCTAGTTAGGAGCTGTGCTAAACTTGGTGTCTTTGTCTATTCAGGCTGCTATAACAGAAATGCCACAGAACTGGGGAGCTTATAAATAACAGAAATTTATTTATTACAGTTCTGGGGGCTGGGAAGTCCAAGATCAAAGTGCTAGCAGATTTTGTGTCTGGTGAGAGCCCACTTACTGGTTCTTAGTAGGTGTTTTTTCACTGTGTCCTCACATGGCAGAAGGGGCAAAAGATCTCTCTGGGGTCTCTTTTATAAAGGCACCCATCCCATTCAGGTGGGCTCTGCCCTCATGGCCTAATAACCTCCCAAAGACACAACCTCCCATATCATCACATTGGGGATTAGGATTTCAGCATATGAGTTTTAGGAGGAAAGAAACATTCAGTTCACAGCCCTTAGGTTTTGTTTTTCAACACCTCGTGGGCTTTGAATTCCTCTAGTGGTGGGCTACCATTCCTTGTGCTTAGAGTGAGGGCTGTGATGCTGAAGAGCATTCTGAGGGTTTGTACTCCGTTCTCAGGGGGCACCATTCTTGCACGCTTGCATGGGGTTTTTATCCATGCTGTGGCTCCTCACCCAGTGTAGACTGCTGCTGTTGGTCACTCACTGGGGGCATGGCAGTGGGTTTCTGTTGTTCTGGTCCTCGTTTGGCCCTGTGCACCAGGCCTTGGGTTTGGACTTTCTTGGTATTCCTGCCTCTCCTTCCCATGGCAGTCAAAGTCTGCCCTGTTTCTGTGGTTAATCTTGGGCAAAAGTTTCTTGACCTTTCCTAAGTGTTAACGGATCACCGCTACTTGAGACTGGAATAGGAACCTTGGGACGGGATGCTTTTCTTTTCCTCCCCCAAGCATAGGGAGAGATTTTTTTCTGCTTTAGCCTCAAACACAATAGGATCTTTTCTGTTCCTTAAAGATCATGGATTTTAGTCCCCCTTCCATAGTGGCGTCAAGACTTTGCTTCAAGTGAGAGAAGGGGCCAGGCATCTGCTAATCACTTCCAGGTCTGTTATGCCCATGGGTTCTCTCGCTGAACTACTCTGCTCCATTCTTTCTTATGAGCACCCAGAGGAGGTTCATGGAAGAAAAGAAACAAAAAACCCACAACAAACAAACAAACAAACCCGCAAATCTGCTAGTGAGTAAAACAGGAAACCAACAATGTTTGGAGTCCACAGCTCTTCCAGATAGACACATTAGCCCATACTGTACAACAATTTGTGAAAATTGTATGTGATTTCCTTTCATCTCACTTTAAGTGTAGTGACTGTTCCTAGCTTTCATGGTTTATTGTTAAGCAGGCTATATGTTCTCTTTGGAGAAGCTTGTCCCTCTTTGGAATTCAGCCAACTTATTGGCCCTGCTGTCAACTCTTTGATTGGTCAACTAAAGTTAGGATTTTGTGGTTTCTACCTTAGCCTTGTTAGGGAGTAACATCACTTTTTCCAGGTTTCTGCATACCAAGCAGAAGGGGGGAAACCTGGCCACTTCTGTTTTTTTTTTTTTTTTTCCTGGCCAGTTTTAAGGCTGATTTTATTATCATGGAAGTCAATCCTCCTCATTCATGGCTCTGGCTTCTTTTCCTCAGAGGCTTCTTCGAGATCTTATGTATCATGTCAGCTACTTTCACAGCTGAAAACACTGCTGTTCTAAAGGGATAGGGTTCATTGATCAGCTCGCAAGATTGTACTTTCTTGTGTGAAGGATGCCTCCAGCTTGCATCTGACAGGCTAGAGACAGCTCGTTGTTTAGACTTTGCAGTATGCTGCTTTCTTCTTCAGACTCCCTTTGCTGATTCATCATTCAAGTGTTCAAAGTCAGTGCTTTTCATAGTCATATTATCACAGGTTCAACAGACTAAAATATTCTGTGAGAAGAAAAAAAATCCATATACCTTAAAAGATGACAGATATGGCTCTTAGTAAGTGATACAGGGGTAATTCATAATAGAATATAGTAATTTTAAGGATAATTTTTTTAAAAGATTGGTCATGATTATATGATTTTTGAAGTATTTTTTAAATTGTTAATTTTGTCTTTTAGACCAGGAATTGGTGCCCAGTAGTGAGAGCCACATTTAGGAAAAGTGTAAGTCAGGAGGTTAAGTGTCTGTTGGGGGCAGAGTCACTGTAAGTTCAGAGGTAACAGGTAAAGATAAACCTAACACACCTCACAACGGATAGATTTTAAAGTAATAATTTCAAAGCATTAACCAGAAAAACAGGCTTTCTTTGACTAGGAAGGAATTAAAAGAAGGCAAAGACTGTATATGGATACTGCTTTTATTGCAAAAGTACACAGAGATAAAGTCATCCCTTGAGGGGTATTCCCCAACTGGATGAAGGGATTGTATGCAACAAAGGAGTCTTAATAATAATGAGCAATAATCGGCTCTTACAGCTGACCTTTCCCATAAAATCCCCTAAGGACTTATTGCACATTGAATATTATACCAATCTGAAATAATAAAGAGGATTGTTAGGCGTAAAAAGTACTTCGGATATTGGCAGGACCCATAAACTATAACAGAGAGAATTTTTAAAGGCTATCCAGGGATTACAAAGCAAAGTCATACCTTCAAGTATTGGGTAGGTAACATAAATGGGTGAAGCTAGCCTGCTGTTAGACAATAGGAAGTAGTAAGCTTTGAGTGCCCTGTGTAAAGATTTTCAAATATAAATTAAAAAAAATTTTTTCAGGCAAATTAAATGAACCTATGGGCTCCCAGTCCTCCTTCCCCACCATGCCCACAACAATGACATTTTACCAGTAAGGTAACCAAAATGGTCAGTTTCATAACTTGCATCTACATATCTTATGATGTCACATAGCCAATTCTTATGACATATTTACTTGCCAGCTAGAAATTTGAGTCTAAATCCTAAGATCTTCCTAGACACCTTTTGCAGCTAAGAGTACAGCGATGCCCAAAAATCTCTTGTGGATTTGGTAAATTATCAGGCAATACTCCTCAGATCAGAACAGTGTTCATCATCTGATGGAGGCTTACCTGGATTACACCGAATCTATGAACTAGGCAGCAAGTTCCCGTCTGCAAGCCTAAGTGAGATAGTTAAGAGGGAAGATGAGGAAGGAAAGATAAGTCTTTTCTCTCTTCTTGTTCTTAGGAAAACATTGGCCCAAGAGAATGTATTTTACCTAACAAGTGTTGTTTAACACACTGTAGAGTGATGGAGAATAGGACTTGCCTACTGATCTGGAAGATAGCAGGGCCCATTTCTGTCTATAGGAAGAAAAGCACCTAATATCAAGTAAATAGGTGTAGAGAAGAAAATGTTTAGAAGTAAACAAAATGGTCAATTCTATGCCTGGTAGGAATAAAATATTTTGTGCTGTTTTCTGGGAGACTAAAACACAATTCCTGGATTTGGGTAGGTGTGTGAGACTGAAAGCTGTGTTAAATAAAATCACAATTCCGGTTGATGCACTGAAGGAAGGTGAAATACTTGCCTCATTTGTTTGACCAGTATCTGAGAAGGCAAAACTCTTAGGTTGGTTTATTATCTACAGAGTAAACACAATATTGCTTCCTGAGACTTCACTGCATGAATTCCACTAGATTAGAAGTAAGTAATAGTGGGAAATCTTTACACATTTTCTGATATTTTTCTTAATTAAGATCTGTCATTTTTAAAATTAATTTTTATTGGAGTATAGTTGCTTTACAATGTTGTGTTAGTTTCTACTGTACAGCAAAGTGGATCAGCTATATGAACACATATAGCCCCTCTTTTTTTGGATTTCCCTTCCATTTAGGTCACCACAGAGCATTGAGTAGAGTTCCCTGAGCTATATGATATGTCCTCATTAGTTATCTATTTTATAGGTAGTATCAGTAGTGTATATATGTCAATCCCAATCTCCCAATTCATCCCCCCTCCACCTTGGTGTCTATACGTTTGTTCTCTATGTCTGTGTCTCTATTTCTGCTTTGCAAATAAGATCATCTATACCATTTTTCTAGATTCCACATATATGCGTTAATATACGATATTTGTTTTTTTCTTTCTGACTTCACTCTGTATGACAGTCTTTATGTCCATCCACATCTCTACAAATGACCCAATTTCATTCCTTTTTATGGCTGAGTAGTATTCCACTGTATATATGTACCGCATCTTCTTTATCCATTCCTCTGTTGATGGACATTTGGGTTGCTTCCATGTTCTAGCTATTGTAAATAGTGCTGCAATGAACATTGGGGTGCATGTGTCTTTTTGAATTATGGTTTTCTCTGGGTATATGCCCAGGAGTGGGATTGCTGGGTCATATGGTAGTTCTATTTTTAGTTTTTTAAGGAACCTCCATACTGTTCTCCATAGTGGCTGTATCAAGTTACATTCCCAGCAACAGTGCAGGAGGGTTCCCTTTTCTCCACACCCTCTCCAGCACTTATTGTTTATAGATTTTTTGATGATGGCCATTCTGACTGGTGTGAGATGATACCTCATTGTAGTCTTGATCTGCATTTCTCTAATAATTAGTGATGTTGAGCATCTTTTCATGTGTTTGTTGGCCATCTGTTTGTCTTCTTTGGAGAAATGTCTATTTAGGTCTTCTGCCAAACAAGTAAAAATACCCAGGAATAAACCTACCTAAGGAGGTAAAAGACCTCTACACAGAAAACTATAAGATACTGATAAAAGAAATCAAAGATGACACAAACAGATGGAGAGATATATTATGTTCTTGGACTGGAAGAATCAGTATTGTGAAAATGACTCTACTACCCAAAGCGATCTACAGATTTAATGCAATCCCTATCAAATTACCAGTGGCATTTTTCACAGAACGAGATCTATGATTAATGCATCACTTTGATTTAGTCCCTTGGGGTTCTGAGTTGATTTTTACAGTCATAAAAAGGTAATTCTATTATTTGATATGGCTGAATCTAAAAGCTTCTTATTATTTGTACTGCTTTCGAAGCTCCCCTCCAAATATGTATAGAACTCTATATTGACTTAACTTGGTTTTAACATAATGTTAATTAAACATGTTCAAACATAAAATAGATAAAATCCCAAATGCTGATAGCTCTTATACAAACATAAAATCCAAGTAAATGTAGCGGTTCAAGATATGAAAAACTATAAAGATAATAAAATTTAAACAAAAATATAATAAGCTAAATGATACTGCTTTGCTGACATGACATTTCTGTTTAAAATGTGAATAGAGTACTGATTACATCATAGTCCAGCATCTTTATCCTACTGTGTATGCTGTGTTGACTCAATATGCCACAGCCTTTCCCACCCCAAACTAAAATTTATTCTAAAGCACTTCACAGAGCCCTCAGGATCTGTTCACACTCTACAGTTTGAGAAAGGCTGGCACATAGGCTATGGTACTTGCTCAGTGCTTTACACTAATTGTGACACATTTTAAAGACCCCATGTAAATAAATGAAGAGGGAAAAAATAAAGCAAATATAAATACGGCTTGTACTTCTAAAAAACCAAAACATTATAACAAAAGTGCTGAAGGAAACTTTTTTTAAATATAGAATTTTCTCAAGGGAGTCAAACTATTGAAATGATTGCTAGTACCTCTCTCCGCACTAGTTGTTATTATTTTTTCTTGTAAACATTTCACTAGTTCTTAGAGAATGGTCTCATGGGAAGCTGGCTCTGAAGTGCTTTTTCAGTGACTTGAGTCCACGACCAGTGGTAAGTTGCTGGCAGCCATTTTGGTGAAAGACCAATCCATAGTTAGGAAAACTGAGGCCAGTGGGTGGGTTCTAAACCTACATTGATTGCTCAATCTGAGGAAGATTATTCAGGGAAATTACTTCTATATTTTGGGAGTTGGGAAGAACACCTTGAGATATTGCTTTAATTTACCTCCTCCTATTACTGTAGCTTCAGTTGATGTTACAGCCTGATGGGGATTAAAGACGATTTACTCTTAACTTGTAATGTTTCCCAGGAATTGAAGTGAAGGATTATACACTTAGAAGTTTTACTCTTTCATTCATGGAGTGGATATTTTAGAAAGCAGCCCCACCCAAAGTTGAACTTTGTATTATGTGCTGTGACCATGAATCAGGAAACTGAGGCTGATTCTGACTGATTCCCACTTCTGTGGCTTTTGGCTCAATATTCCTTCCCAAGACCCTCCATAGACTGAATATTGTTACATCCTTTCTTAAATAATGTTAAAATGCCTTCCAGAATATAAAATATACTGGATTTCTTTCCTATGTCATTAAGGTATTTTCTTTTTGACAATTTCATGGATATTTGGTGAGTAAGGAGAATGGTAATCTCTGGCCCTTAAAATCTGTACATGTTGTTGACATCTATCTAGAATTCAGAATTATGCAACCCACAAATTTTAGGATGAACTTAAACATTTATGTCTATCTTCTGTAATATTCAGTACAGGTAAGCTGAAACATGTAAAAATGTTTATCAGTTTTATCATTACCATTCAGTTACCATCTATTAAAATGCACTTGTTACAGTACATTGGGAAGAAAGATACATGTTTCTTCAAATATAAAGCTATTGGAAGTGAGAAAATGCTCTATCTGTGTTGAATTTTGCATAGCAGTTTTCACAGAGATGTTTCTCTCCTTATACATGACTTCTGAAAGGCTTCTTAAGACCATTCTCCTCTGACTAAATTCCTTTTCGGAGAAGAGCTGGTTATTTTTTTAAACAAGCCCTACAGAGTAGTTTTATTTTAAAATTTATTGTCTCAGAATTAAAAACAAAAAACTGTAAACCTTAAATTCAAGGAATTTTTTTGGATAGCAGGACTTTTAACTTAATCACTGTATGGACTGAAACAATACAGATACCTGAACTAAATTAAATATCATCCCTAGAATGTCTAAAAATACTGTTGTGCTATTGCTGCTTTCATCAACTAGGATTAGCCTCATTGTTCTAAATCACCTTTTATTAGTAAAGAAAAACCTAATCACAAGATCTGCTAAGTTAAAGAGGGTGTATACATGTCAGATTTTATCTGGAGGTATTGCTTGGGATAAACCCACTGCTGATGTAAATTAAATAAAAACACTTAAGATGCAGAAGAGGGACAATGATATAATAAGTTTTTGTTTATTTATCATACTTCAGACTTACTCTCAAGTGAGATTTTCTTTAAAAGTTGCATTAATGAGCAAGAACCATATGGCTTGAGATGAAGATATTGCAAGAGTGGCATAAATCCAGCTGTCCATTTCCAGCACATAAGCATATTTTATTTGCTGTTTAATTGTTTCTAGTAAAAGAATTTGCTTATGTGGTAAGTATACACAAAATATTTTGTTTTCTTTTTATATGGTTAATAATGGATATTCCATCATCATTATTATTTCACATTTATACAGCACCTTTCATTTGAGTACTTCAGGTAATTTACAACCAAATCACAAGACCATTTATGTAAATATTTTGTATGCCTATTTAGCAACCTTGAAGTTTGCCATGTGTTCATATTTGTGGAGTCACAAGTAATTTATAGGAGGTCAGTTATAATGAAAGGGATTTTATTGATTTCATTTTCTGTGTATTCAAGCTGTGGAATTGGGAAGTGGAGGCAAAGGAGGCTAAGTAAAGAGGGAAAATTTAACATGCCAACCTCAATTTTTTGCTAATTGTATGAAATACATCTGTTGGGGAGGGGAGGAAAAGGAAGAGAATTTAGGAAACATTTTAAATGTGCTCTGAATGAAAGCAGTGAATTAACACAACACCTTTATTACTTTTAAAGTCCCCAAATATTTCAAATGATTTTTTCAACTACCTTTTAAACTGATATATTAATAACATTGTGTCCTATTCTATACATATGCAAAAATCCTTTATTGAGGCCCACTGTGTGTCAGATACCTTATTAGACATTAGAATTTGCTCTTATATTAGAACAAGTGTTAGTTCAGAACTCATAAGCTTTCAGTCCATAGTCTGATCCATAATATATGTATAGTTTGGTTTGCAGAGTATTTTATAATTTTTTAAGTTAGCAGTGTTTAAAAATTGGAAAATTGCACACAATAATCTGGACTTGGGGCTTATTTCAGAAAATCAGAAAATTTGGCAATACTGGATTCAGATTTCTTCATGACGATGGTTTGCTGCAGCCTAGTAGCCTGGCCCCTTTTAGATGGGCATGCCTACTTTAGTTGTCAGTCTCTCTCACACTCCCTAACTGGAGGTAGTTACCAGAGCATTATGTCTGAGGTGATGGAAGAAGAAACAGCAGGAGATGAAAAGGGGAATTAAGCAGGGACCAAATCTTGATGAATCTTATAGAATATCTGAAGGAGTTTGGACTTTATTTTGTGGACACTAGGAAGCCTCTGATAGACTATAAATAAGGAAATATTGTGATTTTATTTATGTTTTAGAAAAAAAACACTGATAATAGCATGAAGGATGGATGAAGGGATTGAGAATAATGGAGACTGGTTAAAGAGCCTATGGTAACAATCTATGGAGTAATGATTGAATAGAAAGCCAAATGAATAGGGTTTTGTGTTAAACTAGATATGACCAGTGAGAGACAGGTCATAGTCTAGAATGAATGCCACAATCTTTTTTTTGTGTGAGACTAAGTGGCTGGTAGTGCCACCAACCAAGTTGGAGAAGAGGTGAAGAGAAGGGGAGGTAATTTAGTTTTGAATATATTGAAGTCAAGATTTTTGTGGGACATGCAGTTTGGAAATACATTGTAGGCAGATGGAAATATGACTCTGAAGCTCATGGGAGTGGAGGGCATTGATACCTAAGTTGGAGTTAATACACTAGTGGAAGACAAAGGCAGGAGGAAAGCCAAGACAGAATCTTGTGGAACACCAAAGAGAGAGTAGTGAAGTATAATTAAAAAGACAGTTTTTAAAATGAGGAATTGTTTAAAAGCGTTTAAAAGTCAAACATAAAAAACTGTTCATTAGATTTGGCAATTGGATAAAAACAGTACGTTACCGTGTAAAGTAGGAAAAGTCTGATTGTATTGTGTATTACTAGATAAAAGGAAGTTGAGAAAACGTAGACTAGATGTCCGCTTCCAGTAATATGGCAGGTTAGATAAATTGGAAACTCATGTTCTTAAACCATTTGGGAAGGTTAGATAAAAAATAGTAGTTATTATTTTAAATGTATAATTGGATTCTTAAAAATGTAAAGGTAATCCCCCCCGGCCCCCAGGGCCAAAACCAAGAAGGTAACTGAAAATTGGAGTGGTGAAATGGTACAGCTGGTTCTATGAGATTTGTTAATCTATTAACCAAGGCGCTTGGCAATTAATGCTCCTATAGGGACAAGTGGTAAGGCTGTGGGCCCAACAAAGGTGGTATCTGAAAGTGAAAACACTCATAGAAAGCTGAACTCTTTAAGGACTAACACTCAGTAAAAGGGCCTACTTAAAAAAAAAAAAGTCCACCCACTAGCACAGGGAGATGTTTCGCATTTATCTGGACATTTATGGAAAAACATTCTTCCATAAAACTTTATAACAACAGACTTGTCTTCATACCAGTTTGGAGTTCTAATTTGTACTACCCACATGACTGAAGAGCCCCACGCCTTGCTATTAATATAAAAAGGTAGTCACAGCCTGGTAAAACCTCTTGATATGGAACAAAATCAAACGTAAGATCCTTCTGAATGATATAAGTTCGACCCAAAAGTTGTAGAATACCAACAATGAAGTTTCATCTAACATATGCTCAAAATCCAAAATGACAAAATACATGTGGAAGCAATCCATCAGGAATGGAGTCAGAAGATATGACAAACAATAGGAGTAAACCATTAAAACTATTGAATTGAGACTATAAAATAAGTATGTTACTAATAACTAAAACATAAGGAAAAAAACATGATACTATCAAAAAGAGAAGTAAGAATAAACATAAATCTTCTAGAAATGGAAAATAAAATCATTAACTTAAAAACTATTCAGTAGATTAAACAGTTGATTAGATACAGTTAAAGAAGATGTAAGAGAACTAGAAGATGGATCTTAGGAAATTGCTCAAGATGCAGCAAATAGAGATAAAGAGAAGGCCCAATATATGTCTACTCGGAATTCTAAAAGATGAGACCAGAGTGAAGTGAGTGTAACACCATTTGAAAGAATAATGGCTAAGAATTGGCCAGAATTGTTGAACACATGAATCCTCAAGTTCAAGAAACCCAATAAATCCCAAACATGATAAATAAAATCAAATTCTTACCTAAATAAATCATCATAAAAATGTAGAACAATGGAAAAGAAAATGTCTTACAAGTATTTGGAGACAAAAATGATATTACCTAAATAGCTAGAAAATTAGGCTGATAGTATTCTTGTCTATAATAACAGAAATTAGAATGTAATAATAAATTCAAAGCATTGTGATAAATGCCAAGCTATAATTCTATACCAAACTGAACTATCATTCAAGAGGGAGGGTGAAATTACATTATAAAACAAAGAGAAACCAAACATTCAAAAAATTTGACATGAAGAAAAGGAGAGTCTGGATAAGAACAAGAGGGAATACAGGGTCTGAGAATAAATATTAAGATTGGAGAAACTTGATAAAGTTGATAGACTGAATGAAAGGAAGGAGATAGTCAAGTAGCCAATGATATGAAAGGCAAGAGAGAGTTAGAGAGAGAATCATTGTTATAAGAATGTGGAAAGGTTATGAGGCAGGGTGGAATTAAGGTTGTGAGAGAGTTAGAGTGGATGCATACATGAATATGTGAGAGAGGCAAAAGCAACTTTGAGAAACTGAGGGAAAAAAGAAAATAGAGCTAACCAAAAGCCAGTAAAATAACAGATAAAGAATGCTGAGAGCCCAGCTGAAGTCTTAAATAATGAATTGCTTATAGCGTGACTCTCACCATTTCTATTTTTGAAATAAAGAAGAATTATATATCTAAAACCGCAGCAATATCTTAATTAGAGTGAAAGCTAAAGGAAGAGTCTTTGTTGAGATTTTTAGTCATACAGTCTTCCTACTCATGGCTTTGGAAATCTAAAATCAGTGATTCCAAAAGAAGATACTTTAGTTTGGAGTGTTAAACAATTTATTCAGTTATCTAAAATACTACTTATTTTCATAGTTGGCAGATATTACAATATTAACTTATTTTTGCTTTCTTTGGTAAGGCTTAGAGACTGGCTGGGATGCTGGACCTTGAGAAAAAGCACATAAATAGGTACACTCAAGTTGGTCTATGGAAAATGCAGCCCCGAAGACTAGGATGGGAGTTTGGAATTCAGAAGAGTGATGGTTTTTATGGAATTTTCTGTGTAAGAGCATAGTAAGGAGACACCTGGGGCCATGAGTTTTGTGGCAATGAGATCTCATATTTAGTTTTAAAATTTCCTTTTCATCCCTATATCTTACTGTCAATCTACATGTGCTTGGGAGACTAAAGCAAGTGATTGATGTGTAGGCATTGGGACCAAGGAGAACTAAAGAGAGGAGTAGCTTCATTGAGAAGAAATTATGGGATGGCCAGAGGTGATTGGGGCTGGGGGTTTCCCAGAGCATTGATCTGGAGCATGACATCTGATGAGGATGGCTTTGGGGAGAAAACAGTCTTCTTATTGAACAGGGTTCAATTTAAATTATAGCTGATTTGGATATTGGGGGAAAAGATTACCTTTAGAAAACTGGATACTTGAGATCAGAGATTTCAGAATTACCTTTCAAACTTTCCATTTTTATTAAAAATATATTTTTTCATATCCAGAAGACTTAGAATGCCTAGCATACTCTTTGTAGCACATTTTTATTGATAATAAAGTCTCTTAGGTTTAATTGTATCTTCTCAGATGTATTCATTACTCCTAGGTTAAACTATTAAAGGAGAGAAATACATTTTATTTACCTTTTATCCCCCCTTTAATATCAATGCCAATACTACCAATACCAGAGTTCAAATCTTGAATCAAAGTCTGCTTTTCACGTTATATGTTATTTCTTCTCAGTTGATTTGTTTTCCAAAACTCCCCAAATCTGCTTCCATTTTGCTTAGGCCATGTGATCTCTAGCCATCTCTAGGTATCTCAACCGCAGAAACCCTCACTCCCTTGAGCACTGCCTCTCATTTTTCCTCTAATATCGTCTATTCATTTCCACCTTGTTACTCCACTCCCGCCTTTCCTGTTGTCTGGAATTCTCTCCCTGATTATTTGAGTCCTACATTCATTTACAACTCAATTTCCACGTCCTTCTCACCTACTGAATATTGTATACCTGCAATCTTGGACCTTAGAGAGGAGAAATATCTCAGTGCTTTCTTTGCATTTTTTTTTTTTTATCATATTGGCACTACTAAGAACCCCAATGTACTTAATACACTCAATAACTATTTGTTGAATTGAATCCATATAATGTCCACCTAGGCAATTCCACATTCTTTAATAAAGAAAGGATAGCATAGGAAAATACCGTATATCATGATTAAACTGATAGTATTCATATCTCTAATCTTTTTTTTTTTTTTTTTTTTACCATTTTTTTTAAGTCTTTATTGAAGTTTTCACAATTTGCTTCTGTTTTATGTTTTGGTTTTTTGGCCGGGAGGCATGTGGGATCTTAGCTCCCCGACCAGGGATCAAACCCGCACCCCCTGCATTGGAAGCCTGGACCGCCAGGGAAGTCCGCCATATCTCTAATCTTAGCTATAGGCACTGAAACTAATAGATCAGTATTCTTTTTTATTCTAAACTCTCATGGGCTTGACTAAAGGAGTTTAAATTACACCAGTGGATCTCAATGGAATCACTATTTAGAATAAGAAGACTGAAACCATGAAATTAATTTTTGCCTTAATAGACTTTGTTCCACATTATCTTTCAACAATAGTTTTAATTCACGGAGTTAAAATGGCCATTGAGTACAGTAACTGTGAATTTTATTAGGATTCCTGTGTATTTCTCTCTCTCTCTCTCTCTCTCTCTCTCTCTCTATATATATATATATATATAATTTGTGTGTATATTTATCCAACACCCATCTACCTGGTGTATCATCTTTAGTAATAATTTAATATTTGACTGTTTTTTTCCTCATAAATCATGTTTATTTACAATCCCTCTGCCCAGTATCCTTCTTACCTGTTTCTGTCACTCTTGGGTTAGTCCCATTGCTTCAAAATCTTCCCATTTTCAAGTCTCAACTTAATTCTTTCCTTCTCCATCAAGCCCATAGTGCTACCTCCCACTCCCCCATATTTCTCAATCACTGATCCAACATTGCTGTAGTCTGAATCACACAATTCAGTGCTAGCTGCATAGTGTTTTACATAGTTTTTTACTTGATGTATGAATATTTCTGTTTTATTTTTACTATCTTGTACATTGTGAGTACTTCTAAAACTTAGTTTTTTATCCCTCACTTTTTCAATCTGAATGAAAACAATGTGTGTAATAAAATTCTTGTTGGCTGATTATTAATTAGTATATTCTTAGCTAATACAATAAAGTTTACCATTGATCAAAGTTGAAAATAAACAGGAATGTAGTGATGCTACTAGGAAACAAAAAAGTGTCACCATTCTATTATTATTACAGTACATTATGTAAATTATAACATTTATTTTGAAAAACAGTTGATGATAATGATACTACCCCAAAAGAATTACCCATGTCTACTTCTGAAAATTTCTATTATTTATTGTGTATTTTTTGTTATATAGTCACTAGTATTTAATTTACCATTTATACATTAATGGTGAGTTTTTTAAAAAACCCTCTATTGATGTGTTACAGTATTGATTTCTCCAAATAGCCTAATGGTCTACTTGAATTACTGGAAAACTCTACTGATCTTGTTCTGTTTACAAGCTTCTTTTTAATCAATCTTTCAGATACTCAGCAGTCAGATTATTACCAATCTCAGTTTAAAAGGATTTATGCTCTTCAATGCCAATTTACATTCAGGTGTAAAGTGTCAAAGAAAAATTTGAGTACAGAAGTTGGTGGAGACAATTCAATATTACTATGTTCAAAAAGAGATTACTGGTTATATTCATAGCCATTGTATTTCAACAGGATTCTGACTTGAAAATCAGGACATTAGTCAATTCTATAATGACACAGTAACTAGAGGACTATAGAGACAAGTTCATGGCAGATCAATAATATTACACAAACAATACATTTCAATAATAATATAAACATAATATTTGAGAAACAGTACCAAATCAGAGGTGTGCCATGTTTCCACTAGAGCACTAAAAGTATAGTTTCAAGGACTGAATAATTAAAAGTCTGATAAGAAATTAATATTATGAGGCATTGCATCCAACAGATCAGGAAAGAAGCAGATTTTTGGCCTTTATTAGACACATCTGAGATACAAATATAGACTCTTAAATAAGATAAAATTTGGGCTTCCCTGGTGGCGCAGTGGTTGAGAATCTGCCTGCCAGTGCAGGGGACACGGGTTCGAGCCCTGGTCTGGGAAGATCCCACATGCCGCGGAGCAACTAGGCCCATGAGCCACAACTACTGAGCCTGCGCGTCTGGAGCCTGTGCTCCGCAACAAGAGAGGCCGCGATAGTGAGAGACCCGCGCACCACGATGAAGAGTGGCCCCCGCTCGCCGCAACTGGAGAAAGCCCTCGCACAGAAACGAAGACCCAACACAGCCAAAAATAAATAAATAAAATTAAAAAAAAAAAAAAAAAAGATAAAATTTAACTTTAGTATATACCATCAAGTTCTATCTATGCCACTTAGAAAAAGACTAATGTGTAAACAAGGTCAATGGCTTTTGGAAAGGAATCATAACTAGTAAACTGAAAATTGTCAACACAAAGCAACATGCTAGTCAAATATTCTTGACCCCGATAGAAGATTTTCTGCCACTTACTATTGATATTTGGACCATCTGTAAAGTAAGAATGTCCAAATTAGAGTTAAAACTGCCAAGATTTTTATAACAGAAAATGTCTGTGATAAGTTTCAGTAGCAGTCCTGCTTCATGATAGAAACTATGAGGGAAGCAAAGGGACCTCTCCGTGCAAGGTCTGTGTGTAACTCTCACTAGAGGGAAAAAAACATACCCTTGGCAGAGTGGTGGGCTATTAGGAGCCTCTCTGTAGTAACAGAAACTTGGATGAGGTGGTCTATTAAGGCCTTCTCTTCAAGTTTTAATGCTTTATGTGGTATCCTCTGAGTCATCCCATGAGTTTAGTGCCTGGCATGGGTCTAATCTCTGAAGTCAATTTTGTAATAAAAATATGTAATTATTCTTTTTTTTTAATAACATAGTTGTGGAAATAGTATAGGGTTTATATTTACATGAAATATGGTAAAGGCTACATTATATTTCAAGTGCTCTACCATGTGTCTTAAGATATTATTTTACTTAGTACATAAGCTAACTGATCACTGGGAACTTAGTTTCCTCTGAGTAGCTGTTGCTTGGCAAAGAGACGTATGGTTGCAGGCATTTAAATTCTTCATTAAAAATGTTTACAGGACGGAAAAAGTAATATACTCTAAAATGGCAAACATTATAGACAGTTGCAGAATTCAGCTCCAAAGACTTTTATATCATTACTTTACTACTTAGAAATAAACATTATGCCTAAACAAGTTGGTTATACAAACGACAAGTAACTCACTTCCCTGAGTAAATACTTAGGTTGAAAGTATTCCCCAAGCATTCCATCATTCTAATTTACATGGTGTACAGGGAAAGTGTGTATTTAATCATACAATTATATAGAATTTTAAAGAAGAAAGCATTTTTTTGGTGTTTTATTCTTTTAGTTGAAAAAATACAGATTATTTTATTTTGTTAGTTCTGTGGTTAAATATGACTGTATTGGTTGTCAGCAATTAAATAATTTGATTTTGATTTAGAATTTGATTTTGATTAATGTCCCGTCCACTTTAGCAGTCAGAGTTGGCAATACAGTGTTCATTCTGAGGTGGGTATGGGTAATTGCAGTGTTCCTCCTACTGTCTTCTTCTGGTCCACTCCTGTTCATACAAAAGTCAGAATACTAAGAAAGAATGACTAAACTTGACCAATAAATAGGCCAATTCAACAGCTCTTGGGGATACTAAAACCCCATCTTGTTTTAAAAAAAGAATAGTTTAAAACAATCCAATTCATCTAGAGGAGGACAATAAAAAGCAGCAGTTGAAATACTTACTGGTGAAAGAGGGAGGTGGTATTACTCTTTTTTTTTTCCCAAAAAAAAAATAAATAAATAAAAAAACTTCAGATAAAGTTCCAGGCACTATGCTAGATAAGCATTTGGATGAAGCACAGAGGATGATAGAATACCAAAGGGAGCTCTAAACTGGTTAAGGGTGTAACTGATATTCACATTAACAGTGGGATTAATAGCAGTAAGTCTCTTTCCTCTTGGAATTTATGATCCAGTGACAATACCAAATAGAGAAACATTTCTTGATAGTCGGGGACAGAAATTTAATCAAGGGTATGCCATCAATTGAACTACAATTTTTCCACTTAGATTGCCATCCACATCCTTTAAAAATAATGGTAAGCCCATATGTTACTCTAGGCATGGTTCCTTTTAGACTTCTTAGGCTTAATAAATATCTGTGAAATTTATTTCAGTGCCCAGATCTAGCTCAGTAGTCATGCCAGCAGTTCTGATGTCATAGTTTTAGAATATAGGTCATTACCAACTTGGCTTCTGATTTCTAAATATCTGAATTCCTTAGCATGACATTCAAGGCCATTTATGATCTTTGGAAGAAAAAAAAAGAAACAGAATGTTTCTAATCTCAGCTCCAATTACTCTCATTAACCTTTTCTATAGTCCTGCCAAATAAGTTACTCAATTATTTTTCATTCTGAAGTTTTATATGGAGGTTATACAAAGCAATATTTTAAATAGATAGGAAAATTGATCCAGGAATATAAACAGGAAATTAACAAGAGAACTCCCCACCCTCTGCTTCAACACTCAAACACACACACACACACACACACACACACACACACACACACACACACACACACACACACACCCTTCCTCTAAACAAAATAAGACAACACAGCACAATAAATTTCCATTCAACATCTGAAAAGACTTTAAAGTTAAAATTAAAGAGATACAAATGAAAACACTGATTTCATTTTCACTTCAGATTGGAAAATAATAAAAATTTTTCTATTTTCCAGTGTTAACCAGAACATTAACCAGACCATTAACCAGAACATGAAAAGGAGACATTCTCATATCATACACTGTTAATAGAAATGCAGTGGGGTTATTTATTTGGGCAACCACTCTGGGGGTATATTCTTAATTTTTAAAATTATCATACAACCAATTTGACTTTTGTGTGTGTAGAGTTCTATGGATCTTAACTTGTATATTGATTCATGAAAATACCGTCATATTCAAGAAAAAAATCAGTTCAGTCATCCCCCCAAACTCCCTTTATCACTATCACTTTATAGTTACTCCTTCTCCACCTCATAACTCTGGGCAACTGCTGATGTTTTCCATCACTATAGATTCTAGAATGTCATATAAATGGAATCATACAGTATGTAACCTTTGAGACAGGCTTCTTTCCCTGAGCATAATGTCTTTAAAATCCAACCAAGTGTGTATGACAGTGCTACTCAACAGTAGTCTCTTTTGAAGAATAAAATGTCTTAATTTTGATGAAGTCCAATTAATCAGTTGTTTTTTATGTTTCATACTTTCAGTATTCTAAGAAACCTTTGTGTGCTTCAAGGAAGCAATAATTTTCCCCATGTTATCTTTAAAAGTTTTACAGTTTTAAATTTTAGATTTTGGTCTTTAATCCATTTTGAGTTAAGTTTTGTGTGTTGTGTTCTTCCCCGCCCCCCCCCCATTGGAATATCCAGTTTATTCAGGATCATTTGTTTTCAAAAGACTTGCCTTTCTCCATTTAACTGCCTTGATTCTTTTGTCACGACTTGGTTGAGCATACATGTATTGGTCTGTTTCTTGACTCTCTATTCTGTTGCATTGATCTATGGAACAGAGTTTCAAAAATTCCAAACTGTCTTGATTATATGATAGCTTTATAATAAGTCTTGAAATAAGGTAGTCTAAATCCTTCAACTTTGTTGTATTCTAAAATTGCTTTGTTTACTCTAGAAGCTTTTAAAAACTTTCAGCAACTATTTTTCAGTTTTAAAATTTCTACTGTGTGTGTTTCTAATTTTAGTTTTACTGATGTATAATTGTACACTTATCTTACAGTTTTATGTGTCATACATCATGGTATTTTGATATACATATAGACTGTAAGAGGATTCTGTCCATTGAGTTCATTAATACATCCATCTCCTCCATATTTATCTTTTTTTTGGTGAAATTCTATACTCTTAGCAAATCTTAATTATATGGGACAGTGTTATCAAGTATAGGCACTGTGTTTTACATTAGATCCTCGGAACTTATTCATCTTACAGCTGAAAGTTTATATCCTTTTACTGCCCTCTCCCTCTCCAGCCCCTGACAACCACTTTTTCACTTTCTGTTTCTGGATTTGAGTTTCACTTTTTATTTTATTATTATTATTTATTTAGATTTCACATGTAAGTGATACCATGTAATATTGTATTTCTTTGTTTGGTTTATTTCAGGTCCATCCATATTGTTGCTAATGGTAGAATTTCCTTCTTTCCTGTGGCTGAATAATATTCCATTTTATACATATATATACACACACACACCATATCTTCTTTATCCATTCATCCATTGATGGGTACTTAGATTGTTTCTGAATCTTGGCTATTTTGAATAATACTGCTATGAACATGGGAGTGCAAATACCTCTTTGAGATCTCGGTTAGCAGGTTTTTTCTCTCAGTACTTTGAATATGTCATGCCACTCCCATCTGTCATTCAAAGTTTCTGCTGAAAAATCTGCTGATGGTCTTATGGGGGTTCACTTGTGTGTAACAAGTTGTTTTTATCCTGCTGCTCTTAAGATTCTCTCCTTGTCTTTAACTTTTCATAATCTGTGTGTCTTGGTGTGGGTCTCTTTGGGTTCTTCTTATTTGGAATCTTCTGGGCTTCCTGGATCTGGATGTCTGTTTTCTTCCCCAGGTTAGGGAAGTTTCCAGACATTATTTCTTTGAATAAACTTTCTGCCCATTTCCCTCTCTCTTCTTCTGGGATCCCTATAATGCAAATATTGATCTGTTGGCTGATATCCCATGATTCTCTTAAGCTATCTTCACCCTTTTTCACTGTTTTTTTCTTTTGCTCCTCTGATTGGATGAATTCAACTGCCCTTTCTTCGAGTTTGCTGATCATCTTAGTCTACTGTTGAATCCCTCTCTTGAATTTTTCAGTTCAGTTATTGTATTCTTGAGCTGTGTGACTTCTGTTTGATACTTTCTTATATTTTCTACTTCTTTGTTGTAATTCTCACTTTATTCATGTATTGTTCTCCTGACCTTGGTGAGCATATTTATGACCATTATTTTGAACTCTCCATTAGGTAAATCACTTATGTCCATTTCATTAAGGTCTGTTTCTGGAGTGTTATCTTGTTCTTTTGTTTGGAACATTTTCTCTGTTTCTTCATTTTCCTTGACTCTCTTGGTTGGTTTCTGGCCTTAGGTAAAACAACCACCTCTCCCAGTCTTGATAGAATCATCTTGTGTAGAGTTGAACGCTATTATTTAGCCCGGTCTGAGCTCTAGGTTGTCTCTTGAATCTCTTGATTGTCTAAACTGCCTTTTTTGTTTCAGTGGCTCCCAGTAGTTGAAGGTGGGCCAAGACCTGTCATTGTCTTAAAGGAGAGGATCTCAGTCAGCACTTAGATGCAGGCTGATTGCAAGCCAGACCCTCAGGCAGCAGTTTTTGTAGTATAAAAATATACCTGTTTCAGGGGAAGACTGGAAAATGGCCACATCTGTCTGTTCCCTCTGTGTTGAGCCCTGGGGGATAGCCAGTTAATAACCATTTGTTTGTTATAGTCCTGTGGGACTATATTGAACACAGGTTCTGCTTTGAGTGGGCCAGAGGGAGAATGTGGAGACGGCACCTGCTGGCCTCATGGAGAAGCTGAGAGTTGTGTGTGTCTCCTCCTGACTGTATATCACTGCACTGGGGGCGGGGTTTTTGGTAAGAGTGTGTCTCAGCCTTTCCTACCCATATCCATGTAGGTATGTTTTCATTTACACAATGTGTAGGAGTCTCTTGGCTATTTTCTGGATTTCTTTCAGAGGAATTTGTTCCATGTGTAGCTGTTGATTTGCTGTGTCCACGGGACTAGGTCATTTCAGGAGCTTCCCATGTTACCATATTGGATCATAACTCCATGTATTCTCTTTGTAATGTCTGTTATTCTGCTGAGAATGCATCTTTTTTCATTCACTTTAAGTATTTTTCCTTTATCTCATGAAGCTCAGTTATAATAGACTATTTTAAAGACTTTGACTAATAGCTCTAATATCTGGGACATCTCAGGGTTTTTATCTCTTGATTATCTTTTCTCTTGAGGTTTCCCTTGACATTTTCTGCTTTTTATGTCAAGTGATTTTGGATTGTGTCTTGGACATTGTTCAGATTTCCCTTGACATTTTCTGCTTTTTATGTCAAGTGATTTTGGATTGTGTCTTGGACATTGTTCAGACTCTGAGTGCTAATATAGGTCTCTAGAAAATATTATTGTTTTCATGTTAACCAGGCCATCAACCTGGCTAGGGTTGTGTCATAACATCTGTTTGTGTCTTCTGTGGGAAGTCATTCAAATTTCAGTTAACTTCTCTAAGTCTTTTCTATGACGGTTTCGGTCTGTCTTATGAATGCATTACTGAGGGGTTAGGCTGAGCCTTGCATGGATTCATATACAGAATTAGGCAATCTCCTTGTGGAGGTTTCTCTCCTTCAGACTTCCTAACCGCCCCCCTCCCCAAACTATCTGTCCATAAGGACTCTTTTCCTGATTATTCTGGACAAAAAAGATGAATTTTCTATCCAGTTTTTTAAAGCCCACAATGACATGTTGCTCTGCAACTGGGACCTTTCTCAAGGCAAAGTTGGGAGAGAAGAAAATAACATAACAGTCATTTCTCTAGGTTTTTCACTCCCCTGTACAATCTTCCTGTCTCTGTTTACTTGTAGAATTTTCAGCCAGGTAGTTAGTTGTTGGTTTTCTGTTTTGCACAGAATTTTTAGTTTCAATCAGAGGGAGGGATGGGCATTAGTGTGCTATGCCATCCTACTAGAGCCAGCCTCCTTCCTCTTTTGATTATTATTTTTAAAAATAAATGATAGACACTATTTCTATAATTGGACCATTTTAATTAGGGATACATCAGTTGAAATCTAGATGTGCAGGTTGTGAATCTATTTATCTTTCTAAAATGGCCTCTTTTTTTCTTTCTCTGTTTTAACCTGGATTTGAAATTGTTGGGCAAGTCAGAGCTATTTCAAGCCCCTAAATGCATATTTTTGTGCAATTTCCTAATCTTTTAATGTCATGTTTATCAAAAGAACTGCTCCATGATGATGATTTTGCTAATCTTTGTTAATTCAGACTTGCTCTCTGATGATTTAATGAATACTGAATAGAAAAGATTCTATTACTGTTTTGAACAAGGATTGCTTTTTTGCATTGTCTGCTATTTGCTCTGCCTTTCACTTTAGTAAGCAGCCAGTTCACTAGTAGGATCTGCCTCCTGTTCTTTCACACTTGATTGTGTTCATTGCCACTTACTGTGGGGTGCTCTCTTTAATTAAATCCTTGGTAATGGACTGACAGCTTACCTCACAACCAAAACCTACCTTAAATGCTTCATCAGTTTGTCAGATATTTATACTCTGCCTTACAGCTTCTCAGTCTACCTTTTTGCTATGGCTGTTACTGACTGCACACAATGTAACCTGACAATCCCCATATTCTCCCAAGCCCTCCAGGTTAGGAACAGCAACTTCCTCCCTTTGCCTAGAGACCTACAACGACCTTCGCAGTGAATGGCTGCCTCACAAATGATGCTTATTGTCAACATTGTCCCCTCCCCTCCCTCAACTGACTGAAGATCATTAATTAGGACCAGATAATAGCACAGCCCAGAAGGAAACAATATACTGACCCAAAGGACTGTAAGGTCTGGCTAATGCATACCAGCTGGAACGGGGGAAACACACGTGGGAGAGGGTGTTGAGGGAATTGGACCAGAGAGGGGAGATATAAGGCTGGGTAGGGAGGAATGTATTGGCAGCAGTCTCCTGTGACTCATGGTTTAATGTCCTGGCAAGGACACTTGGAGTTGGCCCTGATATGCTGCTGGGACTCCTTGAAGCATGGCCACAATTATGTGCAGTTAATTGGGTAGAGATTCTAGAACTGCCTTGGCAGAGTATTAAGAAAGGGATTTGAAGGCTTGAGGAGGGAAGCTTTTAGATTGGGCTGATTATGTGAGAACAGAGTACCCACTAGCTGACTAGATTCCTCGGCAAGGCCAGGAAGAAACTTCCTTCATTAAGCCCTCAAGAAGTAAAGTCCTGGTGAGTACTTGCATTTTTGAAAAGCTCACTGGGGGTTATCATCTTCTACTGCTAAGCCAGTATTGACAGTAGGGAATATTGCCATTTAACTAGACTCTTTAGTATTAGTTGGGTAGATAGGGTTCTAAAACAGAAAAGGATCAAATGGCAGAATTTACCTGATGGCAACAAGGTATAATATAGGCAGTAAAGCGAGAGTGGCAACCAGGAGCCTTGACTTGCTGGAAGCTGTGTCAGTGACTAATAGAGCATTATGTTTTTAGGAATGAAATAGGTAGCTGACTAGGGTTTTGCTTAACCTGTTTAGCCTAAAAATAATAATAATAAAAATCCAGGGCTGACAAACAGAAGGCTGATGTCAGCCATTGCAATGGAAAATTATCCCTCACCAGCTTCCAGACATAACCGAGTTCTCATATTCACAGCACATTAATTGAAGCAAAAGCAGGTCCCCTATGACTGGCAATTAAAGCGCAATAAAATGAGGTATGCCTGTATAACAAAGGTTAAGTTGTGGGGTCAGAATGAGTGAATACATGGCTTTTGACAAGATTTGATAGATAAATTAAGGAAATGATTTTGAGATGAGCTAAGTTCAGGTGTGAAAATGTGCTACTAATATTCGCCTCAGTAATTCATGTTAAACTTTCCTTGGAATTTCTTTTATAGGGTTCCTCATACTGTTTATTAATAACACAAACATTACCTCTGCACTTAGAATACAATCACATTCTTTTTCATTTGGTATTTATTTTTTGTTTATTCCTGGAAAACACAACTCTCCAAGGTTGGGGGTTAGGTATATTATGATTTCTATTATTGGGGGGTGGGAAAACAAACTGGCAGACGTCTCTGGATTTCTTTCTCCTCTTACTGAGCTTAATCTCTAACAATTTACTTGCAGAAATAATAACCAACTAAAAAATATAATGGCAAAAATTAATCATTTTTAGTAATGACATCAACAACAATTACGACAATATGTCAGAATAAACTTAACAAAAATGGCCAGGGCCTATGTAAAAATGGTTGTAGAACTTTAGGAGGCACAAAAGAAAACATTCCTTGGTGGAAAAAACCTCAACATTCCAAACACTTAAATCATCCCCAAATTAATCTACGCATTTAAGTATTTACATCTCTTTCAAGACCCCAGGTTCTTTTTTTTTTTTTAAGGAAAAATCTAATATGATTATAAATTTCACCTGAAAGAATAGTAATAGCCATTCCCCATTGGTCAAGGGCTCCCACTCATGATGCCGTGGTGGATGTTACTCAGGAAGACTTTCACAAGCTGCTGCTGGTCTCAGCTAGGCCAGATGCTGCTAGGTAATACCTTCTGTTTCTTTTCTTTCCAAGCCTCCTGCAGCTACATCTCTTAGGAGAATCCAAGCCAGACTCTATGGGGAAACTGTAATTTTAGACTTTTACTCTGTAATGCAGTAGAGAATACAGGTAGGATCAGAGATGATGTCAAGTTGAAAATAGATAATCTGGCATAGCATTCTACCTCTGAAAATTCTGTTGTGTGAGTGTGGCAGGTGGTATTTTCTCAAAATGGCCACAATAATACCTTCTAACCCACATAGTCTTCTTACAGTGTGACTTAAATACTCCCCCTAGTAAGAAGTGGTGTCCCTATTTCCTCCTTGAACCTAAAAGAGCTTGTGACTACAGTGGAAGTTACTGTATAACTTTTTTTTTTTTAATTAATTAATTAATTTATTTATTTTTGGCTGTGTTGGGTCTTCGTTTCTGTGCGAGGGCTTTCTCTAGTTGGGGCAAGCGGGGGCCACTCTTCATTGCGGTGCGCAGGCCTCTCACTATCGCGGCCTCTCTTGTTGTGGAGCACAGGCTCCAGACGCGCAGGCTCAGTAGTTGTGGCTCACGGGCCCAGTTGCTCCACGGCATGTGGGATCCTCCCAGACCAGGGCTCGAACCCGTGTCCCCTGCATTGGCAGGCAGATTCTCAACCACTGCGCCACCAGGGAAGCCCCACTGTATAACTTTTGAAGCTGCATGATCCACAGTGATATAGCGTCCACCTGGCTCCCTTGAGACACTCACTCTTAGACTCCAACCACCATTTTGTGGGGAAGCTTAACCCTCCCCACATGAGGCATGCTTCGCTGGGGATTGTCAGCAATTGAGAATTACACATATGGTCAGGTGTTTGCCTTTCCCTTTGTTGTCAAATACATTGCTGCTATCTGGTTCCCTTCTGTCCTTAGCAAATATGGCTTCCTTGGGATCCTGGAATAGTATAGAAAAGATAAAGACTAATGTGGTCTGCAAGGTCTTAGAAAATTACTAACCTCAGGATATCACTGCATCATGGATGCAAGCAGCATGATATTTCAGCCCTCTCAAAGCAAAACATTTTTACAAGGTTTTGTAAGTCACACTGACTTCCTGCATAGTGAAGTCTTTCATAATCTCTTCTGGAATTGGCAGTTATCATCTTAAAAAGCTTCCTTTCCTTATGGGCATACAGGAAGAACTAACTGAAGAAATAAGCCTGAAAATGAGACCTTTTTGTACAGTTTCCTGGTTCAGATTTTTGTCCTAGGTCTCATATGTGTAAGCTCTGGGCATCTTAAAATATTCAACACTTGCTCATTAGCTTTGGAAAATTTCCTAGGTGAATCTGGGTAATTCCAACACTTTGCAGTCACAGGTACCCTGAAGACCAATATATCCTGAAAAAATTTTAGATGAGAGGAGTTCCTAGAATTTGTTATCAACAGATGGCTCTAGCTACAAGTCAGGAAATTAAGATGGTGAAGGCCTATATAAATAATGTCTAGGAAGAGAAAAAAGAAGAGGGGTAGAAGTGTGTGCACACATTGTGCTTGAAACTCAAACGTTTATTGAATTAAAGGATGAATGAGTAAAATGAAATACCCACTCCTTTCTCATCTGTACTCTAGGTATCCAATGTAGAGCATATCTGTCATTTTAATATCTACTCCTAGAGCATTTGTAGATTCCTTTTGCTCATGCTTTAATTAGTGTTCCTAAATGTATGGTGAGGCTAAAGCTTAACATTTTGAGATATTGATTTTCACATGCATGTGCATTATTAATAAATGAGTGATATGTATATCGTGGCTAAAAAACAAAACATTTCAAAGAGCTAGCGCTCTTCCCTCTGACGTGGCCCCTTCACACCTCATCCTGTCTAGCAAGCCATATGTATTCCATTCCTCATTTAGAGTTTTCCTAAGAGTTCAGTGACTTTTTCTTCAGTCCGCAATGTAGCAGTCCTCTCCTGAGCCTCTGAGCCCTCCAGCACTTCCGTCCCTCTGTGCCATTTTAGATTGACCTTAATAGAACAAATTGGTTTTGCAATTCTGCTCCACAGAGTTGAGAGCTGTCCCCAGTCAGCTCTCACCAGGCATGCCACCAAAAGGCTAAAGTGGTAGCTTGAATGGTGAATATTGCATTGAGAGCTGACGTGGTTGGTCATTTGAAAGATATATGCCAGAAATCGTGCTTTATGCTGAGTTTGCCTCATATACTCATTAAAAAGAAATGATCAGGAGCTTAGTTATAACTAGAAATTGTATCACAAGAATTCAGATCAACAAAGTCCGTTACATTTTTCTATTTATGCAATATTTATTTCTTGACATTTTTACTCTGAAAATAGTCACATCGTCAGAAAAGTTAGCATTTGGCTACATTTGCTTTATCCTTTTTTCCTTTCTTGCTTCCAGTTTTTTTCCCTAGAACTTATCCCTGATTACTTCAGCGTACATTTCCTAAGTGTAAGGACATTCTTGTACATAATTTCAGTATTTTATCACAGCTAAGAAAATTGATGATACTTTCATAACGTCATTTAGTATTTAGTGCAACCCAAACTTTCCCAGTTGCCCCCAAAATATTTTTTTCCTTTCTCAAACACTTTTCTTCAGAGAAATATCAGGAGGAAAGAAAAGAATATTTTCATCTTGGTGATACCTTCCGATGTTGTCTGGATGGGATTCCTCTCCTTCTCTCCCTTAGATTGTGTTTTCATCTCTTGTTTCTACACACAGTTAAGACTAGGTGACTAGAAGGCAGCCATGATGTGGGTTTGTCATCTCCTGTGCAGGAATATCTGTGTATGTTAACTATCTCTGTGTAGGGAGGCTTGAGAAAATGATGCATGATGCCTGTCCTCTGACTGCAGAAGAGGGGAAAGGATCTGATTTTTATTCCTAGTGCTCTGGGCACATTTGAGCACTTATTTCAGATTTACCTTGATATAACAAATTGGTTGTGCAATTCCTCTCCACAGAGTTTGAATCTCATCAAACTGCTAACAATAAACATTTTATATCTGGAGGCACTTCGGATATTTGTGGCGTTTTTCTTTATATAAATTGAGAAGTATACAGCTTAACTCCTTCTCATTGCTGACTGCAGTGTTTTTAAAGTGTATGCTATTTTTTCTTTGAATCGTTTTTTTATTTCAGGTCTTACTTTTGAAAGTGTCAGTGTCCCCCATACCTTTCTTTCTAGATGCTTTTTAGAAATGGTGCATTTCCTCCTCGCTAGAATATTTTCCTAAAACCAAAAGCATGCTATTGATGTCTACTTTTGTGATGTGCGAATTTTACTTTTCAAAGCCTTTTAACAGGTTTTTAAATTAAAAAACAAAGAAGGAGAGTAACTGCTAATTTTAGAATAGAATCTTTTGGAGAAATGTCAACAGGTTAATTTGCAGGGGAAATTAATGGTGAGGCTACTGGACTGTGAAAATAAAAGGAGAAAATTTGACTGGGTTAAATATTCAACTGTGACCTTGTAGAATAGCCCTTCAATTTGGCACTGAAAAGACAGACCAGTGACCCAAATTGGACTCTTTTTTAAAATTTTCTTTGGACTAATGGAGTTAAATTGTGATTTTTCTGAGAACCATCCTTTCCAACTTAAGGGCAAGAATGTGATTTCTAAGTAGGCCCAGCTTTGGCTTCTGTAGTAACAGAGCCTCAAATAGAACTTTCTACTTTGAGTATGGTAATAGGATTAAGTGGGAAGCTCTTAAGAGGAGCAAATAATGAGAGCAAATATGAGCTTGAAATATAATGATGCACATTACATTTTAATATAATACTTTAATGAAACTAATGATATTTAAGCTTTGGCAAATGTATTATGGCATTTCAGCATCTGAATGGATTATTTATTCTCTAGTGCCGTGTTAGGTACACAAATAAAATCTCATCTTTGTAAACATTTATTAACTTTAACACTAAAACTGAGTTCTACTAGAAAAATGTACCTAATTTATATGGAAAAGCATGTGGAGAATGTGCTTCACATTTCACAAGATCACGGCAGGGCTGTAACTTGTCTTGTTATTCATGAGTTTGGGATTTTACAAGCCAAAGAATGGCATCCTACTTCACATGATGAGGATACTATTCTGCAGCCTTCTAGGGCTGATGTCATTCTTCTCCCATAGCATCAGCTCCTCAGAGACTACACGCCATTAATTGAAACCTTTGAAGTTTCGTTGCAAAACATGAACTAAGGGCGTTAGAACTTTTCTGTTTTACTCAATAAGCAGTGGTGGAACATCTCTCTTACTAGGTGAGGTGGTACGAAATAAAACCTCCATCATCTCCCTACCCTGACCTTGGCGTAATTGGGCATTAAAAGTATGTGTAATCTTAATGTGCAAGACACAGTTTAAAATGTTGGCTGCTGATAGGGACTATAATGTAGACTGTTAGAAATGCCCTACTCCGACATCCAACCCCCAGCTGGCTGGTCCTTTGTGCAGCAGCTCGTTTCTGCAGCAAGCAGGTATTACCCTCTGTCTCCTTTCTCATAGATCACTAAGCTCTCTACCTTGACCGATGCTTAGAACTTCTGCAGGCTCACTGAAGAGTTTAAAGGAGAAAAAGTTCCTCCTGGCCATGACAGGCTTTTCATGACACTAATCTTTCCCTAGTAGAGGCATGGAGGTGGAGCTTTTGCTGTGCCTGCTGCTTAGATAGAAAGCTTGACCTCCTTGAGCAGCTAGTGTTGCATCTGAGGCTATAAATCTGTTTAGCCTGGCATTTGCGTGTTGCCCCACTTCTTATTTCTTGACACTACGGGGCGATCTGTGGTCCCTATCTGGGAATGTTGCTGAGAGCCCATTAAATAAGGCTTCTCAGGTTGTGCTCTTTTATTTACATTCCCAGACTAGTGTTCTCTCCATGCAAGCACCAATCTTCCTTTGTGTTAAAGATGGGAACCTTTGCTTTCTCTAATAATAGGTTTTAAATCAGGAGTAAGAGAACTTGAACTCAGTCGGCGTGGAGGGCAGAACATACGGTGCGGTGAATAAACAAAGACCTAGAAGGCTTTTGTCAGCCTAAAATACTCCCTGCGACTGTGTTTGATAAAATAATAATAATTACAGCAATGGCTGACGCTTGTTACTGAAAACCTGTAATTTCTAACAGCTGTGGCATGACCATGACAACACCAGCACATGTAAAATAAAATGTGTGTTTCTCTGAACTGAGATTGCCCATATATGTAAATATCCTACTTACTGTACCTGCTTTTTTAAATTAGTGATTTACCTGAAACACCATCAAGCTTTATACATTTTCAAAAGTTTTACCTTTTGAGCTTTTAAGAAATTTTGAAGCCAATGAATTCTTTTAAATAAATAAATTAATATGGCTTGTCATAATATATAGTTAGATGAGATTGGTCATGCCATGGCTCAAGTTATACAGATGCTGCAAATCTAATATTAACTAAACAGTTATTCAATAGGCAGAAATTTGCCCTTTTCCCCAGCATTAGTACCATCAAGGAATGATAGAAGGAGAGGGGTTACATAGGTGATTTTCATAATAACCAACTAGTATCTTACCAACTTTGCATTTCCACTGCCATTACAGTTTATTAAGAGGAAGAGTAGAGCCCCTGCAGTTCACTCTTTTACATTTTGACAGATTTTATATTATTTAACATTATTTGCTAAATAAATACCTACTAAGTGCAAGGAAGACACGGTGCTTGTTCTCAGGGAGAGTAAACGAATCAGGTACCTGCCACAAGAAACATCTAATTTATTACAAGTTAACTTGAAATAAGAACCTTAAGACTGGAATATAACTATGTAACTATAGGTATTCAAAGGTGACAGTTTGCAGTTTGAGACAGGAAAAGCTTCCAAAGGAAGAAGCCAGGATTATGTGGTTGCAAGTGATGACAGAAATCGACCCTGGTTAGTTTAAAGGAAATGTGATTTATTTTGCTGCAGTTGTGCAGATACTTAGGAGTCAGAGTGAGGAGGGGGACAGGGCTTGCATAGAAAGAGAGCAGTATTTCTCAGAATTAAAAGGTGTTCAAGGCAGACAAACCCATAGGTGGGCATTACAGACCTGGTATTTAGCTGTCTCGTTGATTTCAAGAGGCAGAAATAAGGAGGGAGGGAGGGAGGGAATCTAAGCGAAGAAGGGGTAGGGGCAAGAGTGTGGACTTGGGAGGCTTCAGGTGAGAACACACATTGTTCACTTGGGTGAGGCAATCATGTGCATATTTTCTACACTTCCAACTCAGGGCAGAATCCGAATTTGGAGACAAAACTTTTCTCATAGGTAAATTTGTATCAGAGTGTGATTATATTCCTTTAATTCTTTTTTTTCTCCAGCAGTTTCTGATATTATATATGTAAATGTAAAATTATGTGTCCATCAACAAAATGAATTAAATCCTTCCTGAGTTGGTGTGAGATCATAAATATGTTTGAAAACAATACTACATGCTGATTTTTTCATAAACAATTTGATATCCCTTCATAGCTTGGGTGAAGCTGCTTGGCTCAATAGGGAGGAAGAGAAAAAAACACAATATTCTGGCCTCTGGTCCTGAAAAATAATAGTGGTTGATTAAATGCCAGTTGGTTGTAAATGATAACCCACATAAACAGTGGGAAGTCATTATGCTTAAGCAGTGAATTCTAATTTAATTTTATGGCTTTTGGAAATAAAATCCCTTCGGCCAGTCAGCAGAAGCTAAGGAACGGTGACTGAGGTTGGAAAGGCTGTAATTCTGGTAGGCCAGCTCTGAGGTGACCTACCCCTGCATTAAGTAACTGGCTACCTAGATTCTTTCCTCATTCTCCTAATGATGTAATTTTATTGTGTAATCACCAATGTATAGATCCTACATTCGTACAAAAGCCACTCCACCAAATTTGTGCTTGATGTCCATGTGTTTCAGTTGTCTATTGTATTGCTGTACAGAAAAATTATTCAAAGCTTAGTACCCTTACATCTAAGACGTTTGTATGTCCGGACTCCATCAGGGGTTAGCTGGCTGATTCTTCTGCTTCATATGATATCATGTGGGGTCCCTTGGTGGTACCCAGTTGGTGTCTTGGCCAGTTTGAAGGAAGCAAGACCGCTTCACTCACAAGCTTGGTGTTTTGATGGTGGCAGTTGGAAGGCTGGGCTCGACTGGGCTCCTCTTTTTCTCCATGTAGTTGTAGGACCTCTTCATGTAGTCTCTCCAGTGGGATTATGAAACGTCTTACAAGGAGGGTCAGGTCTCCAAGAGACCAGTGTGGAAGCTGCCAGTCATCCTACAGATTATGTCTGAGGCTGGAATAGCATCACTTCCACTGTGCATTGTTGGTAAAAATAGTCACAAGGCAGCCCAGATTGAAAAGGAGGGTAAATAGAATTTACCTCTTGATGAGAAGGATATCCAAGAATATGTGGTCCTCTTTAATCCACCCTTTCACGCACAAAAAGAATATACTATAGAAATGAATCTTGCAAAAAACCAAAACTATGAATATGTATAGTTACATGACCTTTACAGGTCACTGGAAAATTTTTACTTACGGTCAAACTGTTCCTTCATCTCAGTGAACAAGTGAAGTCCTGCTGCACAAGTGCTATCTAGAGCAGATTACCACTGGGTCAAAGAACACTTTAAAAAGTAAGAGATCTTTACAGATTTCTCCCTATGAAAATTTGATGTACCGAACTGGTATTTCACTAGTGCCTTGGCCTCTATTTCCTTTTGTGACTACTTGGATTGTCCTCGTGATCTAAGGCAATTCCTCCTCAATTATTTGCTCGATATGCACATTCTTGGCTTTTCTCAAACACTAAGCTGTATAGCTTATTTGTTGGATGTTGTAGATGTGCATCTCAGGCAACAGATGCAATACACCCTGTTGTCCTGGCAGCACACATACTTTAAGCACCACAGTGCTTCTCCGAACCCTGTTAAGATTGTCTGTTGTGGCACTGACTGACAATAAGTCAGTGCCTTTTGGCATTGATTTGGCTTTATAGTCAGAAGACAAAAAGGAATTACCTTTCAGCATCGTGTGTTGGGGTTGTTGATCTAATCTGATCTACACAGGGGCTCATATAATGATGCAAGTTGTATTAGGCAGGCATCTGGAACTGTCTGGCTGAAAGAAAGTTATTGAAAATCAGAACACGTCAGGCAGAATTAGCGTAGCAGTCAAATGGTGCCAATACAGGTGCAATATTGGCTGACTGCTAGAATATGTCACATAGCAGCACAGTCACACTCAGTCAAGGAAGAAAAAGTTACATAGACATGGTGTGAGAACAGAAAATATCATAGACTATTGATTAGATAACCTTGACAGAGTTGAATTTATTCAAGCACTTACAAAGCCTACTGAGATTCAATTCTCAGTATTTTAAAATGTTTTGTATCAGAAGAGGAAAAACAAAATGAGAAGTGAAAGGTAGTTTCTAAATTTTACTTTTGGATTTCCTTCTCTGCTTCTGTGCTTCAATTCAATAAGCATTCATTGGGAACCCTCCTACACTGTTGGTGGGAATGTAAATTGATACAGCCACTATGGAAAACAGTATGGAGGTTCCTTAAAAAACTAAAAATACAACCATCATATGATCCAGCAGTTCCACCCCTGGGTATATATCTGGAGAAAACCATAATTCAAAAAGATGCATGCACCCCAATATTCATTGCAGCACTATTTACAACAGCCAAGACACAGAAGCAACCTAAATGTCTATCTACAGATCAATGGGTAAAGAAGATGTGGTACATATATACAATGGGATATTAGCCATAAAACGAATGAAATAATGCCATTTGCAGCAACACGGATGGACCTAGAGATTATCATACTAAGTGAAATAAGTGAGACAGGCAAAGACAAATATCATATGGTATCACTTATATGTGGAATCTAAAAAAGTGATACAAGTGAACTTATTTACAAAATAGAAACAGACACACAGACTTAGAAAACAAACTTATGCTTACCAAAGGGGAAAGGTGGGGGGAGGGATAAATTAGGAGGTTGGGATTAACATACACACACTACTATATATAAAATAGATAATCAACAAGGACCTACTGTATAACACAGGGAGCTCTACTCAGTACTCTGTAATAACCTATATGGGAAAATAATCTGAAAAAGAATAGGTATATGTATAACTGAATCACTTTGCTGTACACCTGAAACTAACACAACATTGTAAATCAACTATGCTCCAATGTAAAACAAACAAAAACAATACAGTAAGTACCCTACACATGAACCTTCAAGTTAAGTACCCTACACACAAACCTTCAAGTTGAGAACTTTCTTTTTTTTTATATATATATCTTTATTGGTGTATAATTGCTTTACAATGTTGTATTAGTTTCTTCTGTACAACAAACAAAGTGAATCAGCTATATGTATACATATATGCCCATATCCCTTCCCTCTGGAGTGTCCCTCCCACCCTCCCTATCCCAGCCCTCTAGGTCATCACAAAGCATCGAGTTCATCTCCCTGTGCTATGCAGCAACTTCCCACTAGCTATCTGTTTTACATTTGGTACTGTATATATGTCAGTGCTGCTCCCTCACTTCGTCCCAGCTTACCCTTCCCCCCATGTGTCCTCAAGTCCGTTCTCTACATCTGCGTGTTTATTCCTGCCCTGCCACTAGGTTCATCAGTACCGTTTTTTTTAGATTCCATATATGTGCATTAGCATACAGTATTTGTTTTACTCTTTCTGACATACTTCACTCTGTATGACAGACTCTAGGTCCATCCACCTCATTACAAATAACTCAATTTCATTCCTTTTTATGGCTGAGTAATATTTCATTGTATATATATGTGCTACATCTTATCTATTCATCTGTCGATGGACATTTAGGTTGCTTCCATGTCCTGGCTATTGTAAATAGTGCTGCAATGAACATTGTGGTGCATGTATCTTTTTGAATAATGGTTTTCTCAGGGCATATTCCCAGTAATAGGATTGCTGGGTCATATGGTAATTCTATTTTTAGTTTTTTAAGGACCCTCCATACTGTTCTCCATAGTGGCTGTATCAATTTACATTCCCACCAGCAGTGCAAGAGAGTTCCCTTTTCTCCACACCCTCTCCAGCATTTATTGTTTGTAGATTTTTTGATGATGGCCATTCTGACTGGTGTGAGGTGATACCTCATTGTAGTTTTGATTTGCATTTCTCTAATGATTAGTGATGTTGAGCATCCTTTCATGTGTTTGTTGGCAATCTGTATGTCTTCTTTGGAGAAATGTCTATTTAGGTCTTCTGCCCATTTTTGGATTGGGTTGTTTGTTTTTTTGATATCGAGCTGCATGAGCTGCTTGTATATTTTGGAGATTAATCCTTTGTCAGTTGCTTCGTTTGCAAGTATTTTCTCCCATTCTGAGGGTTGTCTTTTCATCTTGTTTATGGTTTCCTTTGCTGTAGAAAAGCTTTTAAGTTTCATTAGGTCCCATTTATTTTTTATTTTATTTCCGTTACTCTAGGAGGAGAGTCGAAAAGGATCTTGCTGTGATGTATGTCATAGAGTGTTCTGCCTGTGTTTTCCTCTAAGAGTTTCATAGTGTCTGGCCTTACATTTAGGTCTTTAATCCATTTTGAGTTTATTTTTGTGTATGGTGTTAAGAAGTGTTCTAATTTCATTCTTTTACATGTAGCTGTCCAGTTTTCCCAGCATCACTTATTGAAGAGGCTGTCTTTTCTCCATTGTATATTCTTGCCTCCTTTGTCAAAGATAAGGTGACCATATGTGTGTGGGTTTATCTCTGGGCTTTCTATCCTGTTCCATTGATCTATATTTCTGTTTTTGTGCCAGTACTTTGTAGTATAGTCTGAAGTCAGGGAGACTGATTCCTCCAGCTCCATTTTTCTTTCTCAAGATTCCTTTGGCTATTCGGGGTCTTTTGTGTTTCCATAAAAATTTTTTGTTCTAGTTCTGTGGAAAATGCCATTGGTAATGGGATAGGGATTGCATTGAATCTTTAGATTGCTTTGGGTAGTATAGTCATTTTTACAAGGTTGATTCTTTCAATCCAAGAACATGGTATATCTTTCCATCTGTTTGTATCGTCTTTGATTTCTTTCATCAGTGTCTTACAGTTTTCTGCATATAGGTCTTTTGCCTCCTTAGGTAGGTTTATTCCTAGGTATTTTATTCTTTTTGTTGCAGTAGTAAATGGGAGTGTTTCCTTAATTTCTCTTTCTGATTTTTCATTGTTGGTGTATAGGAATGCAAGAGTTTTCTGTGCATTAATTTTGTGTCCAGCTACTTTACCTAATTCATTGATTAGATTTAGCAGTTTGGTGGCATCTTTAGGATTTTCTATGTATAGTATGTCATCTGCAAACAGTGACAGTTTTACTTTTTCTTTTCCAATTTGGATTCCTTTTATTTCTTTTTCTTCTCTGATTGCTGTGGCTAAAACTTCCAAAACTGTGTTGAATAACAGTGGTGAGAGTGGACATCCTTGTCTTGTTCCTGATCTTAGAGGAAATGGTTTCAGTTTTTCACCATTGAGAATGATGTGAGCTGTGTGTTTGTCATATATGGCTTTTATTTTTTTTAATTTGTTTTATTTTTTTATAAATTTATTTATTTAATTATTTTTGGCTGCGTTGGTTATTGTTGCTGCCTGTGGGCTTTCTCCTGTTGCGGCGAGCAGGAGACACTCCTCGCTGCGGTGCACGGGCCCCTCACCGCAGTGGCCTCTCCTGCTGCAAAGCATGGGCTCCAGGCACGCAGGCTTCAGTAGTTGTGGTGCACAGGCTTAGCTGTGGCATGTGGGATCCTCCCGAACCAGGGATTGAACCCGTGTCGCCTGCATTGGCAGGCAAATTCCCAACCACTCTGCCACCAGGGAAGTCCCGTGGCTTTTATTATGTTGAGGTAGGTTCCCTCTATGCCCCCTTTCTGGAGTGTTTATCATAAATGGGTGCTGAATTTTTTCAAAAGCTTTTTCTGCATCTATTGAGATGATCATATGGTTTTTATCCGTCAGTTTGCTAATATGGTGTATCACATTGATAGATTTGCATATGTTGAAGAATCCTTGCATTCCTGGGATAAACCCCACTTGATCATGATGTATGATCCTTTTAATGTGCTGTTGGATTCTGTTTCCTAGTATTCTGTTGAGGATTTTTGCATCTATGTTCATCAGTGATACTGGCCTGTAATTTTCTTCTTTTGTGCCATCTTGGTATCAGGGTCATGGTGGCCTCGTAGAATAAGTTGGGGAGTGTTCCTCCCTCTACTATATTTTGGAAGAGTTTGATAAGGATAGGTGTTAGCTCTTCTCTAAATGTTTGATAGAATTCACCTGTGAAGCCATCTGGCCCCGGGCTTTTGTTTGTTGGAAGATTTTTAATCACAGTTTCAACTTCAGTGCTCATGATTGGTCTGTTCATGTTTTCTATTTCTTCCTGGTTCAGTCTTGGGAAGTTGTACTTTTATAAGAATTTGTCCATTTCTTCCAGGTTGTCCATTTTACTGGCATATAGTTGCTTGTAGTAGTATCTCATGATCCTTTGTATTTCTGCAGTGTCAGTTGTTACTTCTCCGTTTTCATTTCTAATTCTGTTGATTTGTGCCTTCTCCCTTTTTTTCCTGATGAGTCTGGCTAATGCTTTATCAATTTTGTTTATCTTCTCAGATAACCAGCTTTTAGTTTTATCGACTTTGCGATTGCTTCCTTCATTTCTTTATCATTTACTTCTGATCCGATCTTTATGATTTCTTTCCTTCTGCTAAATGTGGGGTTTTTTTGTTCTTCTTCCTCTAATTTCTTTAGGTGTAAGGTTAGGTTGTTTATTTGAGATTTTTCTTGTTTCTTGAGGTAGGATTGTATTGCTATAAACCTCCCTCCTAGACCTGCTTTTGCTGCATTCCATAGGTTTTGGGTTGTCATGTTTTCATTGTCATTTGTTTCTAGGTGTCTTTTGATTTCCTCTTTGATTTCTTCAGTGATCTCTTGGTTATTTACTAGCGTATTGTTTAGCCTCCATGTGTTTGTATTTTTTACAGTTTTTTTCCTGTGATTGATATCTAGTATCATAGCGTTGTGGTCAGAAAAGATGCTTGATATGATTTCAATTTTCTTAAATTTACCGAGGCTTGATTTGTGACCCTCGAGAGATCTATCCTGGAGAATGTTACTTGTGCACTTGAGAAGATTCTGTTGTTTTTGAATGGAATGTCCTATAAATATCAGTTAAGTCCATCTGGTCTAATGTGTCATTTAATGCCTGTTTTTCCTGTTTATTTTCATTTTGGAGGTTCTGTTCATTGGTGAAAGTGGGGTGTTAAAGTCCCCTACTATGATTGTGTTACTGTCAATTTCCCCTTTTATGGCTGTTAGCATTTGCCTTATGTATTGAGGTGCTCCTATGTTGGGTACATAAATATTTACAATTGTTATATTTTCTTTTTGGATTGATCCCTTGATCATTATATAGTGTCCTTCCTTGTCTCTTGTAATAGTCTTTATTTTAAAGTCTATTTTGTCTGATATGAGACTTGCTGCTCCAGCTTTCTTTTGATTTCCATTTGCATGGAATATCTTTTTCCATCCCCTCACTTTCAGTCTGTATGTGTCTCTAGGTCTGAAGTGGGTCTGTTGTAGACAGCATATATGTGGGTCTTGTTTTTGTATCCATTCAGCCAGTGTGTATCTTTTGGTTGGGGCATTTAATCCATTTACATTTAAGATAATTATTGATATGTATGTTCCTATTGCCATTTTCTGAATTGTTTTGGGTTTGTTTTTGTAAGTCTTTTCCTTCTCTTGTGTTTCCTGCCTAGAGAAGTTCCTTTAGCATTTGTTGTAAAGCTGGTTTGGTGGTGCTGAATTCTCTTAACTTTTGCTTGTCTGTAAAGCCTTTGATTTCTCCGTTGATTCTGAATGAGATCCTTACTGGGTAGAGTAATGTTGGTTGTAGGTTTTTCCCTTTCATCACTTAAAATATATCTTGCTACTCCTTTCTGGCTTGCAGAGTTTCTGCTGAAAGATCAGCTGTTAACCTTATGGGCATTCCCTTGTATATTATTTGTTGCTTTTCCCTTGCTGCTTTTAATATTTTTTCTTTGTGTTTAATTATTTTAGTTTGATTAATATGTTTCTTGGCGTGTTTCTCCGTGGGTTTATCCTGTATGGGACTCTGTGCTTCCTGGACTTGATTGACTCTTTCCTTTCCCATGTTAGGCAAGTTTTCAACTATAATCTCTTCAAATATTTTCTCATACCCTTTCTTTTTTTCTTCTTCTTCTGGGAAGACTGTAATTCAAATGTTGGTGTGCTTAATGTTGTCCCAGATGTCTCTGAGACTGTCCTCCATTCTTTTCATTCTTTTTCCTTTATTCTGCTCTGTGGCAGTTATTTCCACCATTCTGTCTTCCAGCTCACTTATCTGTTCTTCTGCCTCAGTTATTCTGCTACTGATTCCTTCTAGAATATTTTTAATTTCAGTTATATGGTGTTCATCATTGTTTGTTTGCTCTTTAGTTCTTCTAGGTCCTTTTTAAACTTTTCTTTTCTCTATTCTGTTTCCAAGATTTTGGATCATCTTTACTATCATTACTCTGAATTCTTTTCCAGGTAGTTTGCCTATTTCCTCTTCATTTATCTGGTCTTGTGGGTTTTTATTTGCTCCTTGACTGTAAGATATTTCTCTGTCTTCTCATTTTGTGTAATTTACAGTGTTTGTTGTCTCCTTTCTCTAGGCTACATGGTCGTAGTTCCTCTTGCTTCTCTTCTCTGCCCCCGGTGGTGTGCTTGGTCCAGTGTCTTGTGTAGGCTTCCTGATCCGGAGGGACTGTTGCCTGCATTCTGGTGGGTGGGGCTGAGTCTTTTCCCTTTGATGAGTAGGGCCGTGTCAGGTGGTGTGTTTTGGGGTGTCTGTGAGCTTAGTATGACTTTAGGTAGTCTGTGTGCTGATGGGTGGGTTCGTGTTCCTGTCTTGTTTGTTGTTTGGTGTGAAGCGTCCAGCACTGGGAGCTGCTGGCAGTTGGGTGGAGCTGGGTCTTGGATTCAGATGGAGGCCTCCATGAGAGCTCTCAGTGATTCATCTTCCCTGGGACTGGGAATTCTCTAGTGACCCAGCATCCTGGGCTTGGTGCTCCCATCTCAGAGCCTCAGGCCCGACTTCTGGTCGAGGGACCAAGGCCCCACGTGTCACTCATCCCATCAATAAAGGGCATTTAAAAAAAAGAAAAAAAGATTAACAAGACCCCAGACAAATGGTAAAAAGGAAAATCAAACAAAGAGAAACAAGGAAACATGCACACACACAAAAGAAACAAAAACAGAACCAAATAAATCAAAAAGCTAGAGAACAACCAGATGAACCCAAGAACAAAATCAAACAATTGAGAAGAAAGCTGACAAAAACACGAAACCAACAACAAAACAAAAGCAGAGTGCTAACTGAATAATGAAGCAAAGAAACAAAACAACCTGACAAAAATGATTTAAAAAAGAGAAACAAAAAAAATAGAAAAAGAGAAAGGGGAAAGAAGAACAACAGAAAGGCAATGTAGAAACAGAAATATAAAAAAAAAAAGTAAAATAGAAAATACATTTAAAAAAAAAAGACAAAAACCCAGAAAAATGGTAAAAACAAAATCAAGCAAACAAAAACAGAGACAAGGAAACAAACACATGTAATAGAAACAAAAACAACCAAATAAAAAGTAAGAGAACAAACAGACAAATAGAACTCAAAAATGAAATCAAACAATTAGGATTAAGACAACAGAAACACATAACCTAAAAAGAAAACCAAAGCAGCGTTCCAACTGAAGAATAAAGCAAGGAAACAGATCAAACTGATAAAAATGATTAAAAAAAATAATACAGTAAAATGGGAAAAAACACAGGACAACAGAAAAGCAAAGTACAATTGGAAATATTTTAAAAAAAGCAAAATATATTAAAGAAAAAGAAAAAAAACAATGGAAAAGAACACAGAACCACAGGAAAGCAAAGTAAAAATAGAAATGTATAAAAGAAAAAATAAAACGTATGTTGTAAAACATGGAGATCCCAAAAGACTAAAAAAAACCAAACAAACTAAAACACCACCACCAAACAAACAAAAAAAGAAAGAAAAAGAAACCAAAAAAACCCCAAAAAGCTAGAACCAACAACAGAATGAATCGAAACATAATAAAATTAATAGTAATAATTATGCTTCCCTGGGGTCTCTGCTGTAAGTGTCCTTGCACATGCCGTGAGCCACAGCCCACCTCCGCCTCCCTAAGAGGCCCTCCTCTGCCTCTGGGCTGGTCTCTGGACCTGCTGTGGGCCCTGTGGGGACCACTCAGACTCTGATCTGGCCCATTTCCTGCATGTGCTGCCCCCAAAGTCCACAGCTGCCACAGCTAGACTGTTTTCATTTGTGGGAACCCTCATTGTCTACTCAGATATTCCATAGATGCAGGGTCTGCCTAGCTGATTGCAGGGATTTAATCTGTGGCTTGTACAGCTGATGGAAAGATTTTTTATCTTCTTCCTTAGTCACCCTGTCCCTGGGGTTCAGCTTTGGTTTTATCCTCACCTCTGCATGTGGTCCACCCACAGGAGTCTGGTCCTGAGGCTGCCTTGCAGCTCTTGGGTCTGCCCCTGTGAGGACCAGGCACAGAGGTGGTATGACTGTTTGGATCTCCATTGGAGCCCTGGCGATGCCAAATGTGCAGGGAAGCCAGCAGCCATGGGCACAAGAGATATGGCCCTAGTGAGGGCCTTTTCTGGTGCCTGGCGTAAGGTGTGTGAAGGCCAGCCCTGGCCCAGCTTTTTCTGGCATGCAGCAGCAGGCCTGCAAGGGCCAGCCCTGAGGGTTTTTTTTTTTTAATTGCCCTGCAGCCAGCACGTGAGGGCCAGCTCTGAGGGGGCTTTTTTTATTGCTCCGCACCCAGCATGCAAGAGCCAGCCCTGAGCGGGCTTTTTTAATTGTTGTTGGCAGGCACCGGCGTGTGGGGAGAGAGGCTACAATAGCAGCTCCTCCCCCTGCATGTGACTCAGCGATAGCGCCCTGCTTCCATGGCAGTCTGGTCTTCCTCCATAGGCATTCCCTGCTGCAGATTGCCTCCCTTCTATCCCCTCAGTTCATCTCCCCACAGCCAACAGGAGTTCTCACTCTGGGCCTGTTCTCCAATCCCCATACACCAGCTCCCAGCCCCCTTGCACACCTGTGAACCCACATCCCAGTCCGGGGCACATAGGGCCATAGTATGGACCGTCTGCCACAGATCGGCCTCTACATCCTCTTCTGACAGCCTCTAATGCTTCCCTTCTGTCCCAATCAATTTCCCCACAAGAGAGGGGGTTTCCCAGAATTCGGGAATCTCTCCTCTACTTCAGCTCCTCTGTCCTGGGGTGCAGGTCCCGTCGCGCTTCCTCTCCTCCTCCTTCTCCCTTCTTTTTTTCTGTCCTACCCAGTTATGCAGGGATGTTTATAGCCCTTTCTGGTGTCTAAGATGTTCTGTTAGTTTTCAGCCAGTGTTCTGTGAGAATTGTTGCATCTATAGATGTATTCCTGATGCATCCGTGAAGGGAGATGATCTGCACATCCACCTGCTCTTCCGCCATCTTGAATCTCCCACTGAGAACTTTCAAAGATGTGAATGTGCCATTTGCGTGTCCAAGCACGTAAATTAGTTCACGTGTCTGGTGTATTGTCACGTGCATACAAGTGACAAATGGTTGTGCTTTTGTGTACTGTACAGTACTCTATAGAGTACGGTAGTACATTATCTTTATTTCAGCCTAGGATGTCTGGAAGCAAGTGTAAAAGCATCAGTGATGTAGCTGGTACTGCTATGAAGCGCCAAGCGACAATGAGCAACTTAGTGACCCTCAGCAAGAAGCTGGAGCTAGATCTGCAAGAGGACGACTTCACTGAACTCCTTGCTGTGCAACGTGAGGAGCTTATTAATGAAGACCTGATGGAATTGTAGGCCCAGAGAAAGGATGAAAAGAGACAAGAGGAAGAAGAAGTAACTGAAGAACTGATGAGATTCACGACACGGGAAATGGCAAGGGGATTTTCTTTATTTGAGGAGGCACTGTTAGTTTCTGAGGCACAGGATCTGAACATAGAATGGTACACAGAGGTTGCAGCAGCCGTTCAGAATGCAATCCAGTGCTACTGTATCATCTATGACTAGAAAAAAAGAGCTACTACCCAGACATCAGTGAATCATTTTTTCAAGGGGTAGACAGAATTGAATCCAGCAAGGAACCAGAACCTGTGCCATTAACATCAGGCATGGTAAAATTACAGCTTGCCCTCCATCTCCTATTGCTGATGATCCTTCAGCTCTACCATCTCCCACCTCCTCTCCCTCCTCCAGTCAGTAACTCTTCTTGCCTGTTCACTTGATGCCAGCCCCTGTATGCCAGCTGTTGTACTGTACTACTGTACTTTTCAAGGTATTGTACTGTAAGGTTAAAAATGTTTTCTTTATTTTTTGTGTTTGTTTTTTATATATTTTTTGTGTGAAAAGTATTATAAACCTATTATAGTACAGTACTATATAGCTGATTGTGTTAGTTGGGTACCTAGGCCAACTTTGTTGGACTTATGAACAAATTGGACTTACGAACATGCTCTCAGAATGGAACTCATTTGTATGTAGGAGACTTACTGTAAGCATTTATTAACTTATACCTGTTGAGCATGTTTTTCTTTATTCATACATTCAACAGGATTTACTGAGAAACTGCTACATACCAGACACTGGGCCAGGAGCTAGAGACTTGCTGGTGAGCAAAAACAGGCATAGTTCCAGGCTCTAAGGAGCTTTTAGACTATTTAGGGAGATAAATAAATAAATAAATAGTATATTATTACAATTGAGATAAGTGCTAGTATTAGGTGCCTAAATGCTCGTATTTTAAAAACTGCATTTCAGACTGTTTACAGATACAGAGTTTATTTCTTACTCACTCTACAGCTCAGCATAGTTGTTGCTGTATTAGGTAGCAATCTAGGTATCTCTTCATGGGCAGCAACTTGGGGACAGAAGTTCCTTTCATCTTGCAGCTCAGTTCTTTTCTAGACCTTCAAGTTATCTTTTTTTAGCTGGAATGTGGGGGGAAAAGAGTGGAAGACTCTGTGTGGGAGGGTTTTATGGGCCTGGCTTAGAAATGGCATACCTCACTTCTGTTCACATTCTGTTGTTCACAATTTGGTCACATGATCAAGGGGAGGATAGAAAATAGAATCTAGTTGTGTCCCCCAGAGGAGGAGAGAAATTTTTAACTAATCTACTAAAACCTATGAATGAAAAGAACAGGGTGCTTTCAGATGTGATAAAGGAAAAAAAAAGTATAAGACATAATATCATGAAGCTTACAGTTTTGTTGTTGAAATACACTAATGAGATATTTAAATAATACTGAAAGGTAATCTGTATTTGAATGAAACAGAGCATCAGAGGAGGAATCTTTTGCCATCATTGATTCTAATTCCATTCTTTATATAGAAAATGGAAGTCCAAGTTCTTATGATCCATGAACATGGGATATCTTTCCATTTGTTTGTGTCATCAATTTCTTTTATCGAAGTCTTGTAGTTTTTATTGTTCAAATCTTTCACTTCCTTGGATAAATTTATTCCTAAGTGTTTTATTGTCTTTGTTGCTATCGTGAATGAGATTGTTTTATTTCTTTTTCAGATATTTCATTGTTAGTGTGTAGAAATATAATTGATTTCTGTATATTGATTTTATATTCTGCAACTCTACTACTGAGTTTGTTGATTAGTTCCAACAATTTTTTAGTTGAGTCTTTAGGATCTTCTATAGGTAAGATCATATCATCTGCAAACAAAGGCAGTTTTACTCCTTTCTGATTTGATTGCTTTTATTTTCTTTATCTTGCTTGATTGCTCTATCTGGGACTTCCAGTACTATGTTGAATAAGAGCAGTGATAGTGGACACCCTTGTTAAAGTATTTGCTAAGGTAAAATGGCTAGTTAGTATCATAACTGGGTCACATATTTTTCAGAGAAGTTTATAATGCTCAGTGTCCACACACACACACACACACACACACACACACACACACACAAACACACACACGTCTTTACCTACATAATTGACTCCTATTTTCTGTTTACCAGCAGATAAGCCAACATTTCCAGTTAAAGGTGCTTATTCGCAGTGCTGAACTTTCTTTGGAGAAATCCAATCAAAGGGGCTTGGATCCACAGTCAAATCACTGCCCACAACTGGTAAATACTATTTGCCAGAGAAACTCATGCATGAAGTCCGACCTTGAGTAATTGGTCTGGTAGGTTAGGACCAAAACTATTACAAATACATTTTAGAGCTATCTTTCTTGGAGGCTTGGCAATGTGCCATCTGGCCATGGAGTCTGACTGAGATTTGAGCTCTTTGTACCCTCAGGTATGGTGGGAGCTGAAGCCTGGGCTAGCTTCAAGGCCACTCTTATATAGGAGAGAGTAGCAACTTTCATTGCATATCTCTATATATCGGTTAAAAATAAAAAGCCCTTGTGTTGGAAAAAAATCAAAGTTTAGCCAGTCTTTTTGGAGTCAGTTTCTGAGGTGAGAACAGAGGGAATTGGAGGTTGGCTAATAGAGACTATCAGTCACTAAACAAATTGGTGCCTATGTCTTGTCCAGTCTTCCATATATTATGTTTTCTGAAAGTGATATGAATATTATGTAATGTGCAAATCAAGGGGTTAGAGAATTGAGGGTGGGTACAGTTTTGATATGAGTAACACTTAGGGAAATGATAGGAATTAGGCAGCGTCTCTCAAAATACACTTTGCAGATGTCCCACTTCCTAATCCCCTAGGGAGCCTAATAAAATGCAGATTCCTGGGCCACTTGTAGATTGAAGCGTGAAACTCTTGGGCTTTTGACCTGTGAACCTGTATGTTAAACAGAGCTCCCTTTATCTTAAAGGATGACTGCTAGAGAGGGATGGAGGAAAACCTGAACAATGTATTGGAATATAAAGCATCAAATCACTCTTGTGTATTTGCCTATGTCAGTTTACTAAGTAAAAGTTTACTTAGTAATTCCAGATTTGGATCTGATTAAAGGCTATCTCTATACATGACCAGATCAAATATATAATTTATTCTTGCTTCTTTCAGACAACTAATCAAAAATAATTGTCTGCTGTGACTGCTGTTCTCTAGAATCAGCTGTCATGGATTATGTTTGGTATGTCAGAGGCCTTGTGAGAATCAGCTGTCAGGCATGGAATAGAATTGTACAGTTGCTATAGGTCAAAGGAGAGAGCGTTTTTGCTCATGGAATTTTGACTTTGTGTCAAGGGTTGTATAGCTAGTTATATTTAACAAAATTGTGGTTCCCAGAAAGTCTCATGAAAAATCCTAAAGCACTGAAATGTCTCCTGATTATGACAGATTCATATTATGAGTCTAAAATTCCTTATGGTGATTATGAGATACTAAGTAAACATTTTTCATGCTAAATCCTGATCCTAAGATTTTTATTAAGGCTTTTAGAGGGACTCATACTTGAAACTCTGAATTTGACTTTCTTGAAATTATTCTATATTTCCGGTAGATGCTAATAAGTTGATTATGTTGATGTTTTTTTCATTGATAATATTAAAGAGTAGAGAAGGAGTTCAATAAGTACTTTTACAATTAATGCTCAGTAAAGAATCCAGAGTTCTTCGTGAACTGTTAATAAATACAAAACTATGAAATTGCCAATCGTGGCATGCCATCAATCATGGGGAGTTGGATACTAAGACTCTTGCTTCCTTCTCATAGCTTTCACCCCCTCTAGGGTTATCCATCAGTCATACAGAATATATTTGGTTTGTGGGTATATTTAATTCAGAAGACAGAGCTCGTTAAACTTTTTAAAAATTAAATGAAGCAATTTGAAAATTGGATGATTCCCATAAAAACTCAGCTTTCTGGATTCTCATGAAAAGTCAAAACATGGGCCATGTTCCCCTATGGCAGAGGTCAGAAGTGGCCCCTCTCGATGCTCAAGTGCTCTCCAGCATATGACGCTTCACTCATTTATACTAGCTGCTTCTGAGTATGAGAACCCTCAAAGGCTTGAGGCTCTTTCTTGTTAAAATGATCTGTCCCCAGCCTTTTAAATTTCCAATACTCTTCACTTAGGATCCTCTCAAGATGACAACTTACTCTCTGAGAGAAAGCAAACCACTTGATTACATTTTGTAAAGATGTATGTGTGTGAGAAATATATAAAGGTGCGCAGTTAGAGGCACACAAAATTCATCTAGATTTGTTAAGCTTAAAAGATGTATTCCTGTTTTCTGTTGGGTTAAGAACCAGAGTTAATAAAATGAGATATAATAGGGGGATATGTGAACTCCTAGATTTACTCAAGTATGAATACACAAATTCAAATACCTACATACAAAGTCAATTAGGAAATGCAAGATGATAGAGCTATAATTTGGTAGTATTTTTATGAAGGCGGTGTTAGTAAGTGAAGAGTTCAGTACGCATCAGTAGAGCAATACGACTACTTTTAAAAAGATGCAAAAAGAGGCATGTTAATAGAAATGTACCAATGATGGAAGCTGTGGTCTTTTGTACTCTGTGTTTGTCAAACTGGGTATGGAGGGATTTAAAACTTCTCTGAAGTTTTAAAAAGACGTTGACCACAGAGCTCCAGGAAATGTGAGAACAGGTGACTGCGATGGAGAAGGGCCTAGGAATTAAATCATATAAGGAATGATTGACGAAGCCATGTTTTAACCAGAGAAGATGGAAACGGGTTAAGGAAATAAGCAAGGCCTTTAAATATTTGAAGAACTCTTATACATCTGAGGGTGTACACTTGTACTCTATGACTCCAAGGAGCATAAAATGATAAAGACTCATGTATTTTTTAAAATGTGGGAGAAGGCAAACTTCAGATTGTTCAGACAAGTAACACTGAAGACTGTGTATCGAGACCTAAGAGGTCTGTGTTAACAGATGGATTTAGACCACTTAGTAAAGAGATAGAGATGACAAGGGCCAAGATAGACAAAACAGAATCTTGAGAAGATAACTTACTTTCTCTTTTTCTTCTTTTAGAATTTTAAAAGTTTATAAAAGTCACAGACATCAGACAGAAAAAAGTCTAAGTAAAATTACTTTGATTACTATCGTTTAGAGAAAATGACTATTAACAATTTTGGTTATTGGCTTTTAAATTCCTTATGAGAAATTATACATACAAATTTTTCTTTATCAAAATTGAGGTTCTACTATAGAAATTTTCCTGTAGTGTTTCTTCTTCCACTTCAAAATACATAAATGCCCTCTTCTTTCATACTTGTGTGTATTTAAATTATTAGTAGTACACTATATTATACTGTATTCCTATATCATAATTAAAAGTTAAAAATTCATTTGTCATTGGAAATCTGTGCTGTTTCCTATTGTGAAAAATGATGAAATATATTATCTAATTATTTCTGTAGGATATATTCCTCAAATGGGATCATAGTATCAAAGGGTATGCATTCTTTTTAGGGACTGTGACATATATTACAAGTTTCCCTAGAAAAAATGTTTCACAACTTACACTCCTGCCAGCTGGTAATGATGGAGACATTTTCTGAATACCTATATTAAATTCACTGTTGTCATTAAAGTTAGAAGTTTTTTCCAAGTTTAACTTTTTCTGTAATTAAGTACCTATTTTTTTTGATTATTAAAAATTTATATATTTTTCACATCTTACATTTATATTTATTTTTTGGGTAATTATATGTTCATATGTTTGCCCATATTTTCAGATGTTCATCTTTTTCTTACTGGTTTTCAGAAGTTTTTAAAAAAGTTTATAAAAGCTGTTAGCCCATTGTCTTTTATATAGTTAAATGCATCTTCTTGTTTATCATTTATGTTTCAAACTTATTTATGATATATATATATAGATAGATAGATAGATAACTGATGGGTCTAAGATTTTATCCTACTTGGAAGCTAATGAGTTAGCTTGCTACAATTTCATAGATGCTGGCAAAAGACACGAGACTTCTGGATACTTACAGCAATAGCAGTAGCCAGAATGTCAGCATTTTCTTTTCTTTTTTTTTTTTTTTCAACTTCAGGAAATTTAATATTGATACAATATTTTTATCCAAGCAAACAAACATATGCCAGTTTTTTAGTTGACTAATAATTTCCTATGTAGCATTAATTCGTTTTTTTTGAATATTTGCATTTTATTTATTTTTTACACAGCAGGTTCTTATTAGTTATCCACTTTATACACATCAGTGTATACATGTCAATCCCAATCTCCCAATTCATCACACCACCACCCCAACTCCCCCGCCACTTTCCCCCCTTGGTGTCCATACGTTTGTTCTCTACATCTGTGTCTCTATTTCTGCCTTGCAAACTGGTTCAACTGTACCATTTTTCTAGGTTCCACATATATGTGTTAATATACGATATTTGTTTTTCTCTTTCTGACTTACTTTACTCTGTATGACAGTCTCTAGATTCATCCACGTCTCTACAAATGACCCAATTTCGTTCCCTTTTATGGCTGAGTAATATTCCATTGTATACATGTACCACATCTTCTTTATCCATTCGTCTGTCAATGGGCATTTAGGTTGCTTCCATGACCTGGCTATTGTAAATAGAGCTGCAGTGAACATTGGGGTGCATGTGTCTTTTTGAATTATGGTTTTCTCAGGGTATATGCCCAGTAGTGGGGCTGCTGGGTCATATGGTAGTTCTATTTTTAGTTTTTAAAGGAACCTCCATACTGTTCTCCATAGTGGCTTTATCAGTTTACATTCCCATCAACAGTTCAAGAGGGTTCCCTTTTCTCCACACCCTCTATAGCATTTGTTGTTTGTAGATTTTCTGACGATGGCCATTCTAACTGGTGTGAAGTGATACCTCATTGTAGTTTATTTTTTTTAATAAATTTATTTATTTATTTATATTTATTTTTGGCTGCGTTGGGTCTTCGTTGCTGCGTGCAGGCTTTCTCTAGTTGCAGCGAGTGGGGGCTACTCTGCTTGCGATGCGCGGGCTTCTCATTGCGGTGGCTTCTCTTGTTGCGGAGCACGGGCTCTAGGCGCGTGGGCTTCAGTAGTTGTGGCATGCGGGCTTCAGTAGTTGTGGCTCGCGGGCTCTGGAGTGCAGGCTCATTAGTTGTGGTGCATGGGCTTAGTTGCTGTGCAGCATGTGGGATCCTCCCAGACCAGGGCTCAAACCCGTGTCCCCTGCATTGGCAGGTGGATTCTCAACCACTGTGCCACCAGGAAAGTCCCCCTCATTGTAGTTTTGATTTGCATTTCTCTAATAATTAGAGATGTTGAGCATCTTTTCATGTGTTTGTTGGCCATCTGTATGTCTTCTTTGGAGAAATGTCTATTTAGGTCTTCTGCCCATTTTTGGATTGGGTTGTTTGTTTTTTTAATATTGAGCTTATGAGCAGTTATATATTTTGGAGATTAATCCTTTGTCCGTTGATTTGTTTGCAAATATTTTCCCCCATTCTGAGGGTGATCTTTTCGTCTTGTTTATGATTTCCTTTGCTGTGTGAAAGCTTTTAAGTTTCATTAGGTCCCATTTGTTTATTTTTATTTTTATTTCCATTACTCTAGGAGGTGAATCAAAAAAGATATTGCTGTGATTTATGTCAAAGAGTGTTCTCCCTGTGTTTTCCCTAAGAGTTTTATAGTGTCTGGTCTTACATTTAGGTCTCTAATCCATTTTGAGTATGTTTTTGTGTATAGTGTTTGGGAGTGTTCTAATTTCATTCTTTTACATGTAGCTGTCCAGTTTTCCCAGCACCACTTATTGAAGAGACTGCCTATTCTCCATTGTAGATTCTTGCCTCCTTTATCATAGATTAGTTGATGATAGGTGCATGGGTTTATCTCTGGGCTTTCTATCCTGTTCCATTGATCTATATTTCTGTTTTTGTGCTAGTACCATATTGTCTTGATTACTGTAGCTTTGTAGTATAGTCTGAAGTCCAGGAGCCTGATTCCTCCATCTCTGTCTTTTTCCCTCAAGACTGCTTTGGCTATTCGGGGTCTTTTGTGTCTCCATACAAATTTTAAGGTTTTTGTTCTAGTTCTGTAAAAAATGCCACTGGTAATTTGATAGGGATTGCATTGAATCTGTAGATTGCTTTGGGTAGTATAGTCATTTTCACAATATTGATTCTTCTAATCGAAGAACATGGTATATCTCTCCATCTCTTGGTATCTTAATTTCTTTCATCAGTGTCTTATAGTTTTCTGCATAAAGGTCTTTTGTCTCCCTAGGTAGGTTTACTCCTAGGTATTTTATTCTTTTTGTTGCAGTGGTAAATGGGAGTGTATCCTTAATTTCTCTCTCAGATTTTTCATCATTAGTGTATAGGAATGCAAGAGATTTCTGTGCATTAATTTTATATCCTGCAGCTTTACCAAATTCATTGATTAGCTCTAGTAGTTTTCTGGTGTCACCTTTGGGGTTCTCTTTGTATAGTATCATGTCATCTGCAAACAGTGACAGTATTACTTCTTCTTTTCCAATTTGGATTCCTTTTATTTCTTTTTCTTCTCTGATTGCTGTGGCTAGGACTTCCAAAACTATGTTGAATAATAGTGGTGAGAGTGGACATCCTTGTCTTGTTCCTGGTCTTAGAGGAAATGGTTTCAGTTTTTCATCTTTGAGAATGATGTTTGCTGGGGGTTTTTCGTATATGGCCTTTATTATGTTGAGGTAGGTTCCCTCTATGCCCACTTTCTGGAGAGTTTTTATCATAAATGGGTGTTGAATTTTGTCAAAAACTTTATCTGCATCTACTGAGATGATCATATGGTTTTTCTTCTTCAGTTTGTTAATATGGTGTATCACATTGATTGATTTGCATATATGGAAGAATTCTTGCATCCCTGGGATAAATCCCACTTGATCATGATGTATGATCCTTTTAATGTGCTGTTGGATTCTGTTTGCTAGTATTTTGTTGAGGATTTTTGCATCTATATTCATCAGTGATATTGGTCTGTAATTTTCTTTTTTTGCAGTATCTTTATCTGGTTTTGGTATCAGGGTGATGGTGGCCTCGTAGAATGAGTTTGAGAGTATTCCTTCCTCTGAAACTTTTTGGAAGAGTTTGAGAAGGATGGGTGTTACCTCTTCTCTAAATGTTTGATAGAATTCACCTGTGAAGCCATCTGGTCCTGGACTTCTGTTTGTTGGAAGATTTTTAATCACAGTTTCAATTTCATTACTTGTGATTGGTCTGTTCATATTTTCTATTTCTTCCTGGTTTAGTCTTGGAAGTTTATATCTTTGTATGAATTTGTCCATTTCTTCCAGGTTGTCCATTTTATTGGCATAGAGTTGCTTGTAGTAGTCTCTTAGGATGCTTTGTATTTCTGTGGTGTCTGTTGTAACTTCTCCTTTTTCATTTCTAATTTTATCGATTTGAGTCCTCCCTCTTTTTCTTGATGAGTCTGGCTAATGGTTTATCAATTTCATTTAACTTCTCAAAGAACCAGCTTTTAGTTTTATTGATCTTTGCTATTGTTGTCTTTGTTTCTATTTCATTTATTTCTGCCCTGATCTTTATGATTTCTTTCCTTCTACTAACCTTGGGTTTCGTTTGTTCTTCTTTCTCTAGTTCCTTTAGGTGTAAGGTTAGATTGTTTATTTGAGATTTTGCTTGTTTCTTGAGGTAGGCTTGTATTGCTATAAACTTACCTCTTAGAACTCCTTTTGCTGCATCCTGTAGGTTTTGGATTGTTGTGTTTTCATTGTCATTTGTTTCTAGGTATTTTTTGATTTCCTCTCTGATTTCTTCAGTGATCTCTTGGTTATTTAGTAATGTATTGTTTAGCCTCCATGTGTTTGTGTTTTTTACATTTTTTCCCCTGTAATTGATTTCTAATCACATAGCGTTGTGATCAGAAAAGATGCTTGATATGATTTCAGTTCTCTTAAATTTACTGAGGCTTGATTTGTGACCCAAGATGTGATCTATACTGTAGAATGATCCGTGCACACTTGAGAAGAAAGTGTAATCTGCTGTTTTTGAATGGAATGTCCTATAAATATCAGTTAAATCTCTCTGGTCTATTGTGTCATTTAAAGCTTGTGTTTCCTTATTAATT